>NW_006408631.1:3763889-3790126 GCF_000296735.1 Chrysochloris asiatica
CTAGCCTTCTTACATTTTGGTATAAAGCTGTGAACTTCATAACTTTGTAAAACAAGATATAAAGCAAATACAAGAGAAAAAATAAAGTACTTTAACTAAAAAAAAAAAAGAGCCTGCCCCCCCACCCCCCTCCATTCGGTCATCAACACGTTGCCTCCATCTCTGGCGTCACTGCTTCTTTGGGTAGCGTCCCACTCTCTGCTCTTCTCACTTGATGGTCCCAGGGACCTCCACTCCAGGACTGCAAAGTCAGTCACTCTCCTCCTTTTGCTACAAAACATCTACCTTTACATTTCCAACCCTCACAGTCAGTCCTTATAACATAAGTAGAACCTATCCACCCCTCATGGGCTGAAACATCACTTTCTAAGTGACAGGAAAGCCGCCTGAGTTCTCAGTCTATGTTTACTATGAGGTGGAACAACTTGATGGCACTTAACAACAAAAACAACAAGGAAGACCAGTTAATATGACTATAATTCAAATTTACTGATAAACCACTAAAGTAAAAGATGATGAAATTGAAGAATGCTACCAACTTCTGAAGTCTGAAATTGATCAGATATTGATAATTACTGGTAGTTGACAAATACCAACATTGGAAATATAGAGGAAGAAGCAATGTAAAATATGGTCTTGATGGTAGAAATGATACTGAAGTTTGCATGATAGAATTTTTCAAGACTAACAACTTATTTATTGTAAATACCTCTTTTTCAATAATGTAAGCAATGATTATATTCATGGATGTCTTAAGATGCAATTCACAGGAATCAAATTTACTATATCTGTTAGAAGAGATGATGAAGAAACTAAATATCATCAGTCAAATAAGACCAGGGACTGACCATCAATTGCTAAAATAGACCATCATTTGCTCAAATGCAAAATTTAGGCTTAAGTTGGAGGAAATGAAAAAAAGTCCATGAGAGCCAAAATATGACCTTGAATATATCCCACCTGAATTGCAAACCATTTCTAGAACAAATTTGACCAGAAGAGTTATGGGATGATATCAAGAACATTATGTATGAAGAAATCAAAATGTCCCTAAAAAAACAGGAAAGAAATAAAAGATCAAATTGGATGTCAGAAGAGATGCCGAAATTTGCTGTTGAAAATAGAGAAACTAAAGCAACTGGAAAAGAGCTCTGGTAGTGTAGTGGTTACAAATCGGGCTTGCGGAAAGTGAAGAGAACTTGAAATATTTACTGATGAAGATCAAAGCCATTGGTATGGATTGTACCTCAATGAAAAGAAAACAAAAATCCTCACCACTGGACTAATAAATAACATCCATATAAATGGACAAAAGATTGAAATTGTCAAAGACTTCATTTTGTTCAGATCAACCATCAACACTAATGGAAGCAGCAGTCTAGAAATTAAAAGGCATATTGCATTAGGCAAATCTGCCACACAAGATCTCTTTAAAGTGTTCAAGAGCAAAGATATGTCAGTTTGAGGACTAAGGTGCACCTGGCCCAAACCATGGTATTTTCAATAACCTCATAGGCATGTGAAAGTTGGACAGTGAACAAGGAAGACCATAGAAGAATAGATGCGTTTGAGTTAGGGTGTTAGAGGAGAAAATTAAAAGCATCATAGACTGTCAAAAGAACAAACCAATCTGTGTTGGAAGAAGTACAGAAAGAATATTCCTTAGAAGTCAGGATGGCGAGACTTCATCTCTCATACTTCAGACATGTTATCAGAAGGAATCAGTCCGTGGAGAAAGACTTAATGATTGGTAGAGTGAAGGGTTAGGGAAAAAGTGGAAGAACCCCAGTGAGCTAGATTGGCACAGTGGCAACAGCAATGGGCTCAGGTTGTGAGGTTGACGCAGGATGGGGCAGTGCTTCGTTCTGTTTTGCATAGGGCCAATAGGGTCAAATAAATAGGCAGTGACTTTATCAAATGACAAGCATAAAATATTCCATAAGAAAGTTTTAATTTTCTAAGTCAATAAATCTGAAAACTAGCAGTCACACTGAAATGAATATATTGAAAATTAGAGGGGGAAAGAAATAAAAAACAATAGCTTCTAAGTTTTCATAGTTTGTAAGTCTCTAAGGGATTTTGTGTTATACTTCAACTTCAACATCTGATTGTATGAGTGTGTGTGTGTGTTTCTTTAAGTACAGCATTTCAAGTTCATATAAAGTGGCTTGCTCAGGAAATCTAGAGTTATTAGAGTAAGAATGGCAGTGAAGAAAGAGAAAGACAGTGGGTTCCTCTATATTTTTATTATGAATATTTCCACTTTTGCACTGAATAGAAAATCTAACATTCTTTTTCAAATTCTTTCATGTTAAATGCATCAGCAGTTAACTGCGTTCTCTTGATGGAAAGGGTTTCAGGCTATGAAAATGACAGCTTGGAATTCAACCCAAATCCTTCTATTAAAGGGACAAACCATGGTCATGAAACACCAGTAAGGAAATCTTTCCTGGTGTGGCTCTGCAGGATAAGCACTGGACCGTAAGGTTGGTTTTAGCTGGAAGTTGGCAGTTCAAACTCATCAGCTGCTCCTTGGAAACCCTAGACAGGGTTGCTATGAATCAAACTGACTCAATGGCTCTTAACAACAACAACAAAATAATATTGGCAAAAGATTGCAAGTGCTGAACCAAGACACTACCATGCAGCGATGGTTCCCTGAAGACTGTCAGGACATATGGCAGACACTCTTGGTTGATTACTCAACCGTCATTCCCAATGAACTTTTTTCTAAGCTGCCTCCAATTATTTTGTTGTTAATGTTTGGAGTCATCCAGTCAGTTCCCAGCCATAATGACCCCATGCACAACACAAGGAAACACTGCTGGGTCCTAGGCATCCTCATCATTGTTGTGTTAGAATCCATTGTTGCTACCACTGTATCAATCCATCTAGTGGGTCTTCCTCTTTTTCACTGACCTTCCACTTTAGCAAGCATGATGTCCTTCTCCCTCCTGACAAGAAGTCCAAAGTATAAGAGACAAAGTCTCATCTTTCTCCCATAGATAAACTGGTTAATACAAACTGTTGACCTTGCTATTCAGCAGCCCAAGTCATAACCTACTATGCTACCAGACTCTGTAGGGTAAGCACTGAATTTCTAACCACAAAGTCGGCTGTTTGAGCTCACCAGCTGCTGCACAAGAGAAAGGTGAGGCTTTCTGCTCCTGCAAAGATTTACCATCTTGGAAATCCTTTGCAGGGTCACTATGAAAGGGAACCAAGAGTTAGTTTCAAATTCTGACTACCGTTTACTAAATTAAACCAAACCAAACCCACTGCAATGGAGTTCATTCTGAAACACAGGCCGTTTACTAGCAAAGTTATAAACATCTTACAACATGAATTTCCTCAACTTAAAATGTGAGAAATTAGCTAAGTGGATACTAAGATCATATCATTAATAATAATAAAATATATATAGTGCCTAGATATTTGAAGGAGTCCTCACGTCACACTGTAGGATAAGAACTGGACCACAAGATTGGTTTGAACCTCAAGGTTGACAGTTCAAATTTACCAGTCGCTCCTCAAAAACCCTATACAAGGTTGCTATGTGTCAGAACTGACTCAATGGCACTTAACAAGTTAGTTGAAAGTAATAAAGGGACAGATTTACAATGTATATTGTTGAGACAACCAAAGAAGGTATGCAGTCCCCACGTTCCTTAGATTGGGTTTAGTTGCCCCAGACATGACCCAGCATTGTGCATTTTTAAAAGGCTAACAGGGAATTAATCCCTGGCAGCCCTGTTCTTGCCTAGGGCCTAGTTTAGAGTCTGACACCATCTGCAGCATGTTAGAAGGGGTTTTCTTGTTGCTGTAATATATAATTAGCAGCTGCATCTTACTGTTGCTGTCAGCTCTGAGGACCTGGTCTCTGTGGAGCTCTGCAGCATCTGAAGCTTTGGCTGGATGGGTGCCATGGCAACAGTTATAGCCCTAGTACCAGAGATGTGCTTGCCTTTTTTTTTTTTTTTAAGAGCTACACACTAGCTTGCCGTTAAGATTTTTTTCTTTGTTGAATCCTGCCATAGCATTCTCTAGCTTCACTTTTAGCCATAGGCTACCAGATGACTGGACTGACTTCACGTGGCAAAACTTAGTGGTTTTTATTATGGGGTAGAACATTCTGAAATGAAACTTCCGCAGTTAGACACCCATCATGGTGGAATGCTCTGGATTTAACCCACTGCCATTTCTACAGGGAAAGAAATTAGTGTGATCATCTTTCCCTCCCTCTTCTTAGAAAAGTAGATTACATTGTAGGCTGTTGGTCAAATTTCCTATGTCTTTTCTAGAAGACCAAATCAGCTCTGGCAAGAAATAAGTATTCTAATGAAAATGTTAGATTCTGGGTGATTTTTAGCAGTTTGAGGGTACTCAGAAACTACAAGTGTGTGTACAATTTCTTTCCAGAGAGGTTAACTCCTGGCTGACCCAGTCAATCCTAGTGCTTCACTATGTTTAGTTTCTGACTTTTACCATTTCCATTTACTACCCCTTCCTTCTGCAGGCTAAGTTGCCAGGACTGGAAGAAGCAAGAAAACCAGTCAAAGCCAAGATAAGGGTCCAAACCTATGTAAAACCCTGGACAATCACAGCTACTTGGGTTTAATTTATTACCAAAAAGTGAATCTGGAAGATGTGGAATTTTTCTTTCTATGAAGGATTCAATTATGATAGTATCTTAAATTTAGAAAAATAGCTTCCATACCCTGTTTGATTGCTTGTACCCAATGGCTGGAATTGTGAATGAGAGGGTAGTAGAAGTACCAGAATGAACCAAAATTGAAGTTATTTTCTTGGATTTGTAGTTTTATTTGAAAGTCAGGACAGGACTATCAGGGGTCTATTAGCACCTAGAAATGAGAGGGCTATTGCAGAAGAACTTCTCCTATGCAGCAGAGTCAAGACAAGCTAGGAAAATTGTGACCTCAATCATCAAAATGAAAGCATGTCCTTGGGAGGAGAATTATGTGCATACCTCACTTATCCTGTCGTCTAGTTTCTAGGGCTATCTGAGGCCTTGGCAGAGACTGGAAGCTATACGTGAGAAAAAATAAAATAAAACAGAAAACATTTGTACACAAAAATCTCTGAAAAGTGGCTGGAGTAAGATATTTAGCCTACTTTGGTGCAGTGTGGGATCAGTCACACTGATGAAGAACAACATGGTGAGTTAAGTGAGTACCTGAAGACTCAGCTGAAATGGGTTGTTTTGTTGTTCAGTGCCTTAAGTTGGTTCCAACTCACAGTGAACCTGTCATATAGGGTTTCCAAAGAGCAGCTTGTGGGTTTGAACAGTGAGGAGTAACTTCTATTTTTATTTTTTTTATTGTGAACTAAGTGATAGTTGGCATTGGAGAACATTGGCTTTACATTGTTTCATTACAATGATTACAATCTCCTCCATGCATCATCATTCAACAGTATTTGTTTCCATTCCCTCTGTTTTTCTTTCTTTCTTTTTTTTTGGAAGTGGGGGAATGTACAAAAAAAAACTCAGGAATATATAATAATTTAAACAGCCAAAGGGCACATTCTGCAAGCCTGCCTCTCTTTCCATGAGACAGCTGTTCCCTCTCTCCATGTCCTCATCTCTGCCTCCATCTCTGGTGTCGCCATTTGTCTGGATAGGGTCCTGCATTTTAATTGTGCTCTTCTCCCTTGATAGTTCTAGGGTCCTCTGTTTCTGGACTGTAAGATTAACTACTCTTCCATTTTTATTACAAAACTTCTACCTTTACAGTTATGACGTTGCAATTAGTCATGATAACAAATACTCACTATTGAATCATAAGAATCTTAACCCCATCTCTTTTTACCAGACCCATCTAGACAAGATGAAAACTATTCAGTGGGGACTCTATCTTCCCCTGCACACTCTTAAACAAAATTCCCTCTTAAAAACTTGTAAGCCAGTCACTTCATGCCTTTATTGCCCCCTCATTTTAGGTAGCCAGTGTCTAAGTTGCCCATCCCTATCTACCCTGTATAAGGAGGGGATAGGATTGATCCTTGATATGAAGACTCTTTCCCGCTCAGTTGGTATTTGAGCTACTACATCTATAAGTATAGGTCAAGTTCATCAAATTGTAGCAATTTACACTCGTTTTCTTTATCAGAATTTTTTTTTTTTTTTTTCTTCCTCTAGTGGAGTTCTGGAGACCTGGTGTGGTGTTGAGGGTTAATGCACCAGATTGCAAAGTCATTTGAATCACAAGATCAGTAGTTCAAGCTCACTAGTTGCTCCTTGGAAAACCTATACAGAGTTGCTATGTGTCGGAATCTACTTGATGGTACTTAACAACAACAACAACAAGTCAAGTTCTATCTTGCCTAGCCATTGAGGCTAGGTCAAATGGGTACTATCTGAAAGTTTGGGCGTTCTTGTGTGTCTCCCTGAGAAATAACTCTTAGGATGGTTCATCTTCAGGAATGAAGTGGGTACAGGAAGTTGTAGGCTAGTATAAGGTAACAATAGACGCTCATGAGGGAAGGGGAATAAACTTGTTTGGCTGACTAGAAACTTTAAATAAGAATATAATCTTCAAGGCAATAAGCAATGTTGAGGGAAAGCTTGTTAACCCCATAGTACTCAATCAATGAGGAACCTGGGGAGGGACCTTCTCGGAATAGGAGATAAATACTTTTGCAGATCCGCCATGCAGCACATCTGCCCATGACTTCTTGGTCTGGAGCCAGATTTTGCAAAATCGAATTAAAAAAAAAAAAAAAAAAGTCTCACTCTTGCTAAAGCAAATACAGATTGAATTTCTATGTTTGTTGGTAAGCACTGATGATAACTCGTCGGTGACCTCATATGGGATAAGGCTGTCTTCCCTAGTTCTCCCTCTGGAGACCCATTGGGGTAAGGTCCTTGTCAGGGGTTTATATTGACTCACCAGTTGCCAAGAGGAACTGAGGCAGTGTCGGGGTATCAACAACATTGCTCACAGAATTGCTGACCTTGTGGTTTGTAACCCAGTGTTGATCCTATAGCACCATGCCAGGCTGGTGAGTTTGAATCACAGTAGTAGGAAATGCAGTTTAACAGGGGAAACTGAGACAGTGTCCAGGCAAGACCTTGATAGCTGCTTCAGGTAAGGGATTTGTTTATATCTCAATGTGAGACCTGCCCTAAGGACTCCCAGAAATGTAGGAAGGAGATTTCAAGGGAGCAGGAGGTCCTGCCATAGTCAGCCAGCACCAGAAACCTCCTCACCTAGTTAGTAACTGTGGGCTGGCATGGCACAATTACACAATTCTAATATATAGTTCTGTTATGCACAGATTCCATATGAGTCAGAACCAACTCAGCACCTAACAAAAGCAACAATGTACCACACAAAGTTGGACTGTGAAAGGCAAAGGAATCATCTGATAAAAAAAAAGTGCTTCCACAAGTTTGTTTGAAGCACCAGTAGGAAACTGGTTAGGTGAAAAGAGTAGGAAGGACATTGTAGGCAGAAGGAAACATGTGTGTCAGGCAGAGGGGCAAGAAGAATGACCTCTTCAGGGACTACAAGTGACTTAGTAAGGGAAGAGCATGGTTGTCTGTGGAAGATTGGTGGAAAGTGACTTGAAGAGAGCCTGGTCATGTAGACAAAGAACAAATTAGCCTTCTGTTACATGCCAAAGAGTTTGAGGATTTTTAGTTAGGAGAATGACACAATTGAATTTATTTTTCAGGGAACTAATTCTGGTATGGCGCTGTAGGATGAGTGCAGGACTGCAAAGTCAGTTTGAACCATAAGGTTGGTGGTTCAAACTCAGCAGCCACTCCTTGGAAACTCCATACTTGGTAACTATGAATTGGAACCAACTCGACGGCACTTAACAACAACAATTCTAGCCATGGTACATGGATAAACTTGGTCTAGATACTTGAAGACTCATTTCCCATTACTGCTGATTCCATTCTGACTCATCTCATAGGCACCTTCTAGGACAGAGCAGAATTGTCCCTAGGGTATCCAAGGCTGCAATTTTCACGGAAGCAGATTGCCACAGTTTTCTTGCATGGAGTAGCTGGTGAGTTTGACTGGCAACTCATCAGTCAGCAGCCAAGCACTTACCCATGACACCATCAAGACTCCTTTGTAAACTCATTTAGGTATTTATAGTAAGCATAGTAAAACTATGAGAGTCTGAACTAATTAATAGCAATATTGCAAATGTTTCCCCAGAGGAGATTAAACTATAAGGATGTAATGCAGTTTCCAAAATTGTAAGTGAATATTAAGTTGTTCTAGGGAAATAGAGACTTTCTTGGAGCTAGGTGGTAAGTTGTGGGTTCAAATCCCGAGAACTTCCATTTACTAACAATCCTCAGTCACATGCATTAGCTGTCTAAATCTACATTTTCCCATTTATAAAGCAGGAATAATTTTATTGACTCCAAGATACTGTGATAGTTGAATAAAACATGAAATACGCGAAGAAGTAGATTTAGACATATTCCTTTTCCTGCCCTTCTCATGGGACACATAGGAAAACTTGCCATGCTGTGGTTACCTGAATTCAACTAATAGTTATTATTTTTATACCAAATCTCCTCCCCTTCTTTTCTGATTTAAATATTACTAAGGAGCTCTGGTAGCGTAGTGGTTACGAATCGGGCTGCGAACCTTAAGGTCAGCGGTTCGAAACTACCAGCTGCACCACGGGAGAAAGATGAGGCTTTCTACTCCCGTAAAGATTTACACCCTCGGAAACCCTATACAGGGTCGCTATGGGTCGGAACCGACTCGATGGCACATAACAACAACAACAACAAGGAGCTCTGGTAGCATAGTAGTTACCAATCAGGCTGCGAACTGCAAGGTCGTCAGTTCAAAACTACTAGCTGCTCCGCAGGAGAAAGATGAGGCTTTCTGCTCCCGTAAAGATTTATAGCCTCAGAAACCCTGTACAGGGTCACTATTAGTCGGAACCGACTCCACAGCACACTGCCACCACCATGGAGATAAGACTCTTTAGGAAGCTCAACAGAGATTGAAGCAATAAGTGCTTGTCATATCCTCTTGTGATTTTTATGCCTTTGCAAATATAAATTTAATAAATCAAAGAAATAAGTCTTTCTCTCACATGCTTTTTTTGCAGCCTTTTTCTAAAGCCTATTGATATAAATTTTTAAATGAAAATATGAAAAAGGAACGTTTTCTGTTAAATAAAAATATGCACTGAAAAACTTATGGAGAAACTATTGAGTTTTGGGATACTTTAAAGCAGGTACAACAATTTAACACACATTATATCAGCAGTCTCATTTTGTAGTCATGAAATTGGTGGGGGACGGAGAGACCCTGCTGGTAATGGAATAAGAAACACTTTCAGTTTTGAGGAGTCCAAAGCTGAGTTTTTATTAAAAAAATTACCTTACAAATTATTTCTGATGTGGGCATAAAAAACAAACAAATAATAAAAACCCGTAAGTGGCCTTAAAAGAAGCTCTGGTAGCATAGTAGTTACCAATTGGGCTGCTAATCTCGTGGTAAGCAGTTTGAAACTACCAGCTGTTCCGCAGGAGAAAGATGAGGCTTTCTGCTCCCGTACAGATTTACAGTCTTGGAAACCCTGCATAGGGTCGCTATGAGTTGGAACTGACTCCACGGCACATAACAACAACAACAAGTGGCCTTAGACTGAATCATGGCAAATCCAGGTGTGTGTCAGAGTAGAACTGTGCTCCAAAATGTTTTCTTTTAAAAGATTATTTTAGTGAAGCTGTATATCCATGGGATTTTCTTTTTTTATTCATTCATTCTTCCTTCATCCAGCTAGCTTTTATTTGTAGTCCTGGTGTGGTACCCTGGGCTAATGCGCTGGACTGCAAAGATGGTTTGCACTGCAAGGTCAGGGATTCAAGCTCACAGCCACTCCTTGGAAACCCTATACAGGGTCGCTATGGGTTGAAACTTCTTGATGTCATCCCACAACTCTTCTGATCTTCAGTCTTTGGTGTTTAATGCATCAACTCTGTTCTTCAGATGATCTCTAAATTCAGGTGGGATATATTTAAGATCATACTTTTGCTTTGGTAGACTTGCTTTCATTTTCTTCAGTTTCAATCTGAATTTGCTCATGAGCAATTGATGGTCTGTTCCACAATCTACCCAGACCTTGTTTTGGCTGATGATATGGAGCTTACCCAGCATCTTTTTCCACAGATGCAGTCGATTTGATTTCTATGTACCCATCTGGTGAGGTCCATTTGTATAGTTGTCTTGTATGCTATTTAAAAAAGGTATTTGAAATGAACAAATCATTGGACTTGTAAAATTCTATCATGTGATCTCCAGCATCATTTCTATCACCAAGGTCATATTTTCCTACTACTGATCCTTCCTCTTTGCTTCCAATCTTTGCATTCCAGTCACCAGTAGTCAATACATCTTGAGTGCATGTTTGGTCAGTTTCAAACTGAAGAAGATAGATGGTAGAATTCTTCAATTTTACCCTCACTGGCTTTAGTGGTTGGCGTGTAAATGTGAATAATAGTGGTATTAACTGGTGTTCCTTGTAGGCATATTATTCTTTCACAGACAGTGTTATACAGCATGGCAATCTTGGTAGGTTTTTTGTTTTTTTATGATGATTGCAACACCATTCCTCTTCAATTTGTCATTTCTGACATAGTAAATTAATGTAAAGAAAACAAAAACCTTCTACACTGGACCAATAAACAACATTCTTATTAATGGAGAAAAGATTGAAATTGTCAAAGACTTCATTTTACTTGGATCAACCATCAGCATTCATGGAAGCATCAGTCAAGAAATCAAACGATGTATTGCATTAGGCAAATCTGCTGCACGAGACCTTTTTTAAGTGTTGAAGACCAAAGATGTCAGTTTGAGGACTAAGGTGCACCTGTCCCAAGTCATAGTATTTTTAATAACTTCATATACAGATGAAAGTTGGACAGTGAATAAGGAAGACCATAGAAGAATTGATGCATCTGAGTAATGGTGTTGGAGAATATTGAAAGTACCATAGACTGCAAAAAGAACAAATAGCTCTGTGTTGGAAGACGTACAGCCAGAGTGCTCCTTGGAAGCCAGGATAGCCAGACTTCGTCTCTCATACTTTGGGCATATTGTTAGGAGGGGCTAGTCACTGGGGAAGGATATCATGTTTGGTATAGTGGAGAGTTGGAGAAAAAGAGAAAGATCCCCAGAGAGATGGATTGTCACAGTGGCAGCATCAGTGGGCTCAAATGTAGCAACTATTATGAGGTTGGTCCAGGACTGGGTAGTGTTTCATTCTGTTGTGCATAGGGATACTATGAGTTGGTACCGACTTGATGGCATCTAACAACGACAACATTGGGTTGGAACCAACTCGATGACACTTAACAACAATAATCTTTTATTTGGGTACTCTTGTATTTTGTGCTCACTGAGAGAATATATACAGTAAAACATACACCAATTCAGCTGTTTCTACATGTATTTCAGTGACATTATTTATATTCATTTCCTCCTCCAATAACATAAGCTCACTGCCCCTGAAAAATTCTCTCTCCTCTTTTGATGTGCTCTTGTCAATTTGATCCCATATAGATAGTTATTAAAAGAGCCTAATGCTCAAGATCTTTCTGACATAGATAGATTCCCAACTAGATAGATTGACACAGTGGCAGCAGTAATGGGCTCAAATGTAGCAAAAATTGTGAGGTTGGTCCAGGACCAGGCAGTTTTTCGTTTTATTGTGCTATGAGTTTGTACCAACTCGATAGCACCTAACAATAATGCTCAAGACAGACTTTTTGAAAAAGTGGTTAAGCTAAACTATCATTAAGTTTTAAGATTTCAGGGAATATTTTTGGTTTTAGGTGTAAACAAATTCTCAGGCCTTGTTTTCCACCATCTCATTCACAGATGTAGTCAGTATGATTTGTGTATTCCATCTGGTGAGGTCCATGTGCATAGTCATCTTTAATGTTGTT
Source organism: Chrysochloris asiatica (assembly GCF_000296735.1). Taxonomy (NCBI): domain Eukaryota; kingdom Metazoa; phylum Chordata; class Mammalia; order Afrosoricida; family Chrysochloridae; genus Chrysochloris; species Chrysochloris asiatica. The sequence continues at coordinate 3,775,846 of NW_006408631.1, forward strand.
AAATGAAGAAATCATTGGTCTTACAAATGACTATCATGAGATCTCCTACATAGTTTCTATCACCAAGGCCATATTTTCCACTGACTTATCCTTCTTCTTTGCATTCCAATTGCCAGTAATTATCAATGCATCTTGAATGCATGTCTGGTCAATTTCAGACTGAAGCAGTTGGTAGAATTCTTCTATTATCACTGGCTTTAGTGGTTAGTGCGTAAATTTGAATAATAGAGGTATTAACTGGTCTTCCTTATAGGCGTATGGATACAGCATTGTACTTCATGACAGATCTTGGTATGTTCTTTTTGATGATGAATGTGATGCCATTCCTCTTCAATTTGTCATTTAGGGCAAATTGTAAACCATGTGATTATCAGATTAAAAATGGCCAATACCAGTCCATTTCAGCTCACTAATGCTTTGTTGTTGTTATTAAGTGTTGTTGAGTCGGTTCCGACCCATAGCAACCCTGTATAGGGTTTCTGAGGAGCAGCTGGTGAGCTTGAACTGCCGACCTTGCAGTTCAAACGACTTTGCAGTCCATCGCATTAACCCATAGTGCCACACTAATGTTTAGGATATTGATTTTTATGCATCCCATGTCATTTTTGGCAATTTAAAATCTTCCTAGGTTCACACTTTGTACATTCCATATACCAATTATTAATGGATATTTGCATGTTGATTTGTGCCCCATCACCAAATGAAGGTCCTGAAAGGTGCCATCAAGGTCAACTCTACTTTGATGAAGCAACTCTTTTCCAGTTTTCACCTTCTAACCTGAGGGACTCATCTTCTGGTACAATATCTGACAATATTCTGGTGTTCTTCATCATGTTTCAATATATAAAATTCTGGTACTGACAGTGTTCCACTGCAATTCATAAGGTTTTCAGTGACTAAATATTTGGAAGTAGGCCATCTTTCTTTTATTCTAGTCTGTCTTCATCTGAAAGCTCAGCTGAAATCTGTCCACTGTATGTGATACTGCTGGTATTTAAAATACCCATGGCATAATTCCAGAATCATAGCACCATGCAAGCCACCACATCACAACAAACTGACAGGCAAGTGGTGGATTTTTGCCTTGAGCTCTACAACTGTTACAGCAGGAATTCTTCAACTACTAATAAAATGTTCTGGAGAAGTTACCAGAAGTCTCTTGACTTGTAAAACACATACTCTTCATACCAATTCTCCTCAATTTGTGGTCCCCAGACTGGCAATGTCAGGATCACAAGAAATGCAAATACTCAAGCTTGATGTTTACCAATTGAATCAAAAGTATGGGGTGGGCCCTGTACTCTAATAAGGAAGGCCTTCTGCTGATTCTGATGCATACTCAAGTTTGAGAATCACTGCTCTAGACCAGTGCTTCTCCAATCTTAATGTCTATTCAGAATCTCCTGGGGGATCTGATGGAAATGGTTTTTGATCCCAAGTGGGGACCTGACATTCTTAAATTCTAACACGCTCCCAGGTGATACTAATGTGACCATTTCACGTTGTTGTTATTGTTAAGTGCCGCTGAGTCATTTCTGACTTATAGCAACCCTGTATAGGGTTTCCAAGGAGCAGCTGGTGAGCTTTAGTCACTGATCTTGTGGTTCAAACCAACCTTGCAAACCAGCACATTAGCTCACAGTGCCACACCAGTACTCCGACTGTTTTATAGTCCTTGTTTAAAATAGCCAGGCTAGACCACTCCATCCTGTAGTAATAATTAGGGTGTGGAAATATGATAAGTTCATTGTTCATATATTAGCTTCATCTTCTGATTTGCCTCCACCAATGAATTTGTTGTTCTAGTCAGAGCATTTTTACCAAAATGGACAGGAAGATGCTCTCCCTGTATAAGCATTAGGATCTCACAGCTTGCTTCCTGGTGGTGTCAAGAATGGTGAAAAGAATGACTCTGTAATGGAACATTTAGGTTGATAGGACCATTGCACTCTCATGGAAATTCTCAGCCTGAATGAGACCTATGCACCACAGGTGTTATAACACCTTAGCTAAACTAAGTCCGAAGGCCCCTCTTTCTCTTCCCCCTTGCTTTAACACTAGGCACCTGAAGTGAATTGAGGGCGCATTCTGCACTTTCCAGAGAGATGGAGTTCAGATTATGAAATGACTAGTATGTTGAGCTATAGAAAAGCAAATTATTGGTACTATTTATTATATGTCTGATGTTTTGAATTGAATTTAGTTCCTACTATATAGCATCGCTATGAGTTGGACTAACCCCATGGTACTTAAAAACAGCAACAACAACATATACAATAATAGGAGGTTTATGTATAGGAGGAGTCCTGGTGTAGGGCTGTAGGATAAGCACTAGGGCACTTAACAACATTTAACAACAAACAGCAACATGTATAGGAGACTGCGGAGCTGGGCTGCGACTGAGTCCACATTCCTGGAACAACTTTCCTATTTGAGGAATAGATTTCTGGGGTTATAAACTACTTGGGCACTGTCTCAGACCATTGTTAAGATTTGTTTGTGGATCAGAACTCTTTCTACCTCAGTTCCTCAGCTCCTTCCACACCCTGAGGCTCACTACACAACTTCACCCCTTCCCCTGCCTTCTGCTGTCCCTTCTCTGGCGTCAGGGTGAGTTCTCCTGGCATAGGCACTAGTCTGCAGATCTGGTTGACATCTTCATTTCACCTCAAAGTTTTGCTACCCTGCATGTACATAGAATTTACTTCCCACTTCAGCTAATTCTTCTGAACTCCTAGTAGCTGCTTATCTGCTAAAGATCAAAATTTAAGGATTAGTTACTAAAATTTTGATAGACTGATTTTGGATGATTCTAGTTAATCGGACCAGTTAGAACCAAAATAAATGAGGGGAAAAAAACCTAAGAAAACCAACAACAAAAAACTCAAGCCCACTGACATGCAGTCGATTCTGACACCTTGTATAAGGTTTCCAAGATGGTAAATCTTTATGGGTGTAGAAAGCCTCATCTTTATCCTGCAGAACATCTGGTTAGTTTAAATTGCTGATTTCATTGTTTAGCAGTCTAGAGCTTATCCTACAGCACTGCCAAAACTCTGTAAATTCATGTATTTTCTTCGCTTCATATCTTCTCTAGTACCTTTGTCCATTTAGAAGTAGCTAGGATAAGCACTGAGCGGCAAGGTCCATTTGAACTGAAAGGTCAGTGGTTCAAACCCACCAGTCACTTCTCGGAAACCTTACACAGGGTCGCTATGAGTGGGAACTCACTTGATGGCACTTAACAGCATCAACAAAGAGTGGTTATTTTGTCACCATCAAAGTGTGAATCTTTCAAGAATCTTTTGGTTTGAAGAAAAAAAAAGGCTAAATGAAGTCTCCAGAAAACAGGGTCTCCCAGTGGCAGTGGGGAGTCCTGGTGTGGCTCTATGGGATAAAGCACTGGACCACAAGATCGGTTTGAACCACATGGGTGGCAGTTCAAACTCACCAGTTGCTCCTTGGAAACCCTGTACAGGGTCGCTATGAGTCAGAACTAACTCTGTTGCCCTTACCAACAAGAAGAAGTGAAAGTGAGACAAATGATGATTTAAACAAGTGCTCTAGGTCTTGGGAAGCTATCTCTGGCCTTGGAAACCCTATATAGGGATTGTGATAAGTCACAATTGACTTGAAGTCACTTTACAACAACAATCCCTGGTCATGATGTGTAGCATCTTAAAGAAGTACTGTGAGCAACCTCTTGCATAAAACAAGGGGAGAAGATGGATTGCTCCTTTCAGACACGTCTGGAGGCCAATTTTGTGGTGCTGCTAGGAGACCAAAGTCTTAAACTTTTCTACAGGTGAGTTTCAGGTATGATTCTCAAACCATCATCATTTAAAAAATTATATTTTATCATATACATGAGGGTCTTGGTGGTGTCTTAGTTAAAACTGTTGGCTTCTAACCAAAAAGTTGGGGTTCGAATCCACCAGATGTCTCATGGGAGAATGATGCAGCAGTCTGAAGCCATAAAGATTTATGGCCTCAGAAACCTTATTGGGTGGTTTTACTCTGTCCTGTAGGAATGCTGAGTTGGAATTGACTGAACTGCAGTGATTGGTATGGGTTTGGATCATATACATTTCCACCTGCAATATTTGTTTTTGGCTTCGTCTTATATCCTGGCCAGGTATTCAAGGTATATTTTAGCTTTCTATTTGCAAATCAGGAAACAGATTCAGGAGAGTTAAGTGACTTGCCCAAGGATACACAGCTCATTTGTTGAGGAAGCAGGGCTAGAACTCAGGTATTTTCCATTGTACCACATTGTTGTCAGGAGCTGCAAGCCTCACAGCTGCTCACAGCCCTCATCACCAGTTTTGATAATGAGCACTGAAGACTCAGTTCTTCTTACCACTTCATTATATGAGAAGGGTGAAGCAACAATGTTAAAGTGACATCCAAAGAGATTATATGCACCTCTTAGCAGACAGACTAGTTAAACCTCAGTTATACCAGAAGTACTAAATGATGTGCTCTGAGCTATTGATATTTCCCCTGGTCTTGCCCTGAGAAGTTATAAAATCTTGCCTATTACTGAAACATAATTAAATATACACAGAAGAGCCTCATCATATTCCTGGGTGACAAACAGTTTGTGCTGACCACTAACCTAAAGATTGGTGGTTCAAACCCACCCAGCAGTGCCATACAAGAAAGACTTTGTCATCTGCTCCCATAAAAATTGTTGTTTAATGCCATTGAGTCATTTCTGACTCATAGTTAGGGTTTCTAAGGAGAGACGGGTGGGTTTGAACCTCTTAACTTGTGATTATCAGTCCAGAGCTAATCCTACAGCACCACACCAAGACTCTGCCATAGAGATGATAGCCAAGGAAATCCTATGGAGCAGTTCTACTCTATAACACACGGGGTCACCATGAGTTGGAATCGACTTGAAGGCAAAGGGTTTGGGTTTTGATTTAGGTAGCAGGGCCTCACTTACACTGAAAGTCATCCTGCACACTGTTGTTGTTAAGTGCCTTGGAGTCAGTTCCAACTCATAGCTATCCTGTATAGGAAGTCCAAGGAACAACTGGTGGATTTGAACCTCTGATCTTTTGGTTAGCAGACAGTGCATACCCTACAGTGCCATACCAAGAGCACAATAAGACAATTTGAAAAAGAAAAGGTTCAAAGCTCTCCAAATTTGTAGCATCACCTGATTTGTAACCCAAAGAATTTTTGGCATAGGTAACTCTGTAGGACCACTATTTCTGGTTCACTTAGAAGCAATATGAAAGGCGAATGGTCCTGAAAGTGTCCAAATACTCAGTATATTTTTCAAATTCATAAAGCAAACCTGTTACAGTGATGAATTTTTCTCTACAGTGACAGATTTGAGAGGTGGCAGACCATGAAGTCCTTATTTTTATTAACAGTTGATTGGAAAAAAAAAATCTTGTAGGACTGCTTAAGGTCCAGTGCATTGTCTGTGTACTCTTGTAATCCACGTACATCAGTCTTCATCGTTAGACCCAGAAATGGGTGAACAACTTTTCTGAGATAGAATATCAGGTTTCGGTTCAACTCTTCCTGGTTAACTACAAAGAAGGGGCAGTGGGAGAAAGAATCACAACTGGTCTGTGAACCTAGGGGACTGTCCTCCTAATCCTTATCTGCTAACTAAATGGTCACAGTTATCCTGAGTTGGGTGTCTATGTTCTAAGGAAAGAATGTCCCCTTACCCAGTATAACATCCGATGGAATCCACATCCAATGAGTAGCAGGACATTTAAAGTGGTACAAGAAACACTCCCACGGCAAAGAAAGAGATGCAGTGCAACGCAGTGAAAAGAGCTAGGTTTAGAAATCTATGCTGAACTTTCAAAACAATGTATTTCAAATTATGTGCTTATAAAATAGTAAATTTATTATCATTTTTCATAATTATTATATCAGAGGCAGGAAAATAATATTTTTCTCTACTACTTATCTTTTCCCAAAAAATGTTGACAGCTCTGGTAGCATAGTGGTTACAAATCAGGCTGCAAACCGCAAGGTCAGCAGTTTGAAACTACCAGTGGCTCCACGGGAGAAAGGTGAGGCTTTCTGCTCCCGTAAAGATTTATAGCCTCGGAAACCCTGTACAGGGTCACTATGAGTCAGAACCGACTCGATGGCACTTAACAACAACAACAACAACTTATCTTTTCCCCCAAAATGTTGACAGCTTAATTCAAATCATCCAGAAGCGGAGATTCATGGTGATAATTGTTAAGAGCATGTATTAGCATCTTGAGGAAAATGCTTCCTGGAATAAACTTTACAAACAGTTGCTGCAGATGGTTAATTGATGACAGAAAGAATGGAATTGTAGATTTACTAAGGAGCCAACAAACCCAATCTTAAAGATGAGTAGGATCTTTACCACATAGGTTCTTGTGGTGCTACTGGTGGAGCTGGTGTTCATGCTGCTGCTGATGGTACTTAACGTTGTGCTACCAGTGGAGATGGAACTGATGGTGGTGATGGCAGTAGTGATGCTGATAGATTTAATGACGGTAATAGTGTTTAAAGAAACTCTGGTGGTGCATTGATTAATGCTTGGTTGTTAACCAAAAGGTTGGGGTTCAAACCCACCAGCTGCTCTGTGGAAAAAAGTTGTGGCAGTCTGCTTCCATAAAGATTTCCAGTCTCAGAAATGCTATGGGGCAGATCTAGTCTGTCCTAGAGGATCACTATGAATTGAACTAGACTAGACAGCAGTGGCCATTTGAACTGCAAGGTCCATGAGTCAAGCTCACCAGCGGCTCCTTGGAAACCCTATACAGGGTAGCTATGGGTCGGAACCGACTCAACAGCACTTAACAACAATAACAGACAGCAATAGGTTTTGTTTTGTTTTTAGTTAACACACACATCTCCAACAGATTTATTTGTTTTGAAAAGGAATGAATTGTAAGGAAATAAAAAATGAGGCATGGAAAAAGTATGGAATAGAAACTATATACAAATGTAAGCTGTTTTGCAACTTTTTAATAACCACAACTAACTAGTACAGAGAAGGCCCTGTACAAAACAACACAATGAAGGGTCAAAGATGGAGGTGTTCCCTTAGCACGCTAAAGATTTCAGTCTCTGGTATTTGAAATTGAGGCTGCAGTCCGTGGTTTTGGATGGATCACTGGGTGTGTGGGCCCAGTCCATGCTTTAACCAGCTTTGAACAGAAGAATGGCCACTTGGCCCTGGTAGAAGTAGATGACGTGCTTAGTTTCATGTGTCACATAACTACCGAAGTTTCTCCCCAAGATGCAGTGCCAGGTGGGGTTGTACTTCTTGTCAAACTCCTTCTTGATGTGGGACGTGATGTCCTTCTTGATGTTGTATTGCTCTAGCACCTGCGTAGCGCACTCCGCTGAGGCCTGTTGTATCTCCTCTGACATGTCGGCATTTTTGATCACGGCCTTTCGGTCACACATCGTTCCCGGGGAGCACACACGGGCCGACTGTGGCAGTCTCCTGGGGGAGGGGTTAGAGCCACAGCAATGGGTTTTGAAATAGTGCTAGTATTAATGATGTCAATAGCAGCAGTAGTGCTGGTGATGGCTGCTGGTGTGCTTGTTTAATCAAATCATACAAATCTGAACTGTAAATTGTTTAGCATAACTTGTGCTGAAGAGCATGGTGTAAGAAGACAAAAAGGAAGCCAGGAACAGTACACCATGCTAAGGAGTTTGTACTTTATTTTGCAGGGATAATGGAATCTAAAAAAGGTTTTATGCAGAGAACTAAAGGATGAGACTTGAGTTAGAAAGATCATTCCAGCAGATATATGAGAGGATGAATGTAAAACTAATGTTCTCCCATGTAAACTATTATATGTTGTTGTTGTTGTTGTTAAGTGCCATCGAGTCGGTTCCAACCCATAGCGACCCTGTACAGGGTTTCCGAGGGTGTAAATCCTTACGGGAGTAGAAAGCCTCATCTTTCTCCCGCGGAGCGGCTGGTAGTTTCGAACTGCTGACCTTAAGGTTCGCAGCCCGATTCGTAACCACTACGTATATAATTCACAATAAAACATTAAAAAAAAAAAAAGAAAAGAAACTCTATGGAGCAGTTCTACTCTGCAGACTCTTAAAACACACACACACATATACACACACAAAAGAAAAACCTACCAGTCTCTGCAGGAGAAAGTTGAGATTTTCTGCTCCTGTAATGATTTACAGCCTTGGAAACTCTGCTCAGGGTCACTATGAATCAGAACCAACTCCATGGCACACCACAACCACCACCACACTCCTCGTGCACAGCCACCACCTGTCTGTCATCAGCAGTTTGCACGGTGCCAGGCAGCTGAACAGGCTTTAGCAGAGTTTCCAGACTAAGATAGAGTAGGAAGGAGGGCCTGCTAACTACTGAGAATCAGCCATTGGAAACCCTGATGATCACAAGGATCTGTTCTGCAACTGATCACGTGGATGATACAGACTGGACAGCATTGTTTCATTGTGCAGGTGGTTGCCATGACTTGGGGGCCAATTTGACAGCAGCTAACAAGTTCTTTTGCTAATTCATCATCATGTACATAGTCATGACATGTGCACACCATGGATGCAGCTATAATTTACCCCGCACGACTTGAATTTCAGTCTTGAACTCTCTTTCCACCTGTAGCTGAAACTTAAGCTTAAATGATTCAGTTACTTCGCCAGGTAATTTTAGAATTTCCTTCTTTCAAACTAAAGTCTCCTGTGGGTAGTAGATAGTAGACTGATTTACGTGGGCTGCTTTATTTATGTGGAAAGAGGGTATTGTCTCTTTGGCTGTGTCTGCTGTTGAAATAAACCATTTGTTTCTAAACAGCATCAATCCTTGGGTATTGGTCTATCCAGATGACCAGGCCTTCCAAGTGACTACCTCTTTCAGAATCATTGTCAAATGAGAAAACAAACAAACAAACAAAAAAAAACAACCAGAAAAACTGGGCACCAATCAAGGGCTTGTAGGAAGTGTCCATATGACCATCAGGTCCAATGCTTCTACTTGACCCATGGTTCTCCTCCTTGCTCTGAGCATAGTAGAAACCTCTAGTGTTTATTCATACCTTACTTTTCTCTCCTCCCAGGCACATAGAAGGATTGCTGCTAGGCAGGTTTGTATGATTAATTCTGGCCATTGGCTGAGGAAGGAAATGACATGTTACTTCTGGGCCACAGCATTTAATTTCTAATTTCACTCCAATACTCTCTTTTTCTATTGCAGTGATGGAAAAGGCCATCTATTTCCAACAGATCATCCCCAGAAATTGTGGGGTCTCAGTCAACCTTTCAGGCAGAGTTCTTACTGACCTGCCTTTCTCATGTAATGTGAGTAAGAAATAAATATCTGTGGCATTCGGCCTCGAGAAAGGAGGGTTGTTAGTTATCACAGCATTACCTAGTTTTTCCTATCTCCAGTGGCATGGGAAATTCTGTAGGGCTCAAGGTAGAAAAGGTCATCCTACTGTTTCAACTCAAGTTGCTTGGGAATTCCTGAAAAAACTTGCACCTCCTCTGGGATTCAACTGGAAACAAGGCCCAGGTGTCCTGTAATCACCATAATCTCTTCTGCAACCGATGGCACAAGACTGGGCATCGTGGTTTTGTTGTAGGTGAGATTGTCATGGGTCAGGAGGACCAACTTGATGGCAACTAATATCGCAGTTCCTCTTCCTAACCTTTTACATTGTCTTTTCTCGGGTTGTTTGAATATTCAGAATAATTGAAGTTTTGTTATATAAATGAATTAATGTGAGTTAATGTGCTGGATTGCAAAATCCGTTTTAACTACAAGGTCAACAGCACTTAACAACAACAACAATTTAAAATAGACTAAGAAAGTGAAATATATTCATCTAGGTTCAGTGCTTATAGCACATAGTATGTAGCTAAATAAAAGTTAACTGGCTTTTGACAGTTACAAAAGAACCTTGGAAGTCATGTAATATTTTAAAGGTCAAAAAACAAAGTGGAAAAAAAAAATTAAAAATAAAGGAGAAAGCCCACATTGATTGGACCAGGACATGCCCTGTGGCTGGTGTGCCAGGTCTCTTCATGTATAGCAATGTTTCACACTTATAATAGCTGTATATGAAAGACATGTTGATGCCCTCTTTTTATAGATGAAGAAACTGAGCTTCAGAAAGGCCATGAAACGTGCCTAAGATAGCAGCTTATAAGTAGCAGAATCAGGACCCTACCTCAAGTCCCTTTAACTCCAAAGGCCAAGTTATAAGTAACAGGCAATTGAATCTTTAGAACAATTGGGTAACTCTTTTGAAGCCACAGGCACATATAAGAACGTTTCACCTGGGGCTGAACAAGCACAGTTGATGTACTATTCTTCTGAGTAATGTTCTTCTGCAATACTTGTGAAGGGAATTTTAAAAATGAGACAATAAACAAAAACAACTTGACTTTAGATGAAAATAATCAGGAACTAGAATTCTCTGCCTAATCATGAGATTTCTTACAGAATTATTTTATTCTAATCAAAATTACATATTGTTTAATCTCATCAAAATCAAGAAAAAGCAACCAGGCATATAGTGGCTTCAATAAATTCTTATTAAATGAAAGAGTTCTGATAGTAATTAGTAATAATAAAATCCACTGGAGTATAAACACAATAATTTTTTAAAATACCTATGTAATAGAAAAATATCACCTTGAATTAAGAATGGCTTAGAAAAAAAGGTTTTGTAATTTATCCCAAAATACGTATCTTCAGATAATCATAATATAAAACCAAGGTAGACCTCAATTTTAGTTTGAGTCAAATAGAATAAGAAGAGAGAAAGAGACATATACTATTGCTTTGAACAGGGATTTATTTTAGTGGATTATTTATATTTATCAAGTCTCAAACCAGCATACCAATACTAATAGGATGCTCTCCTTTTGCTGTGATTTTATTAAGTGCTTTTTGCCATAAAACAAATTAACAAATGAGTTTATTCTTAGTGCTCCTTTGGTCTATGGAAGTATTGATATAGTACAGAAATCAAATGGTTTTCAAGGAGCAACTGCTCAGGTCATTGTAAAATGAGATGAGCCTGTTATTCAAATTCAATGTTTCTTTGAGATGCATATAAAATTTATGAACCCAAGATTCAGTTCATACTAATCATCTGTCTTATAAATTACTAGCAATTTTGTTATTTTGTTTAGTTTACACTCAGAGGATAACTTCTGAAAAAGACCCATGAATTCATGACACATGAATGGCTTTCCAATAAGGAGAAAATATTTCTTATTTTTGTAAGTGTTTCAAGCTAATGAAAGAATCCTAGGGAATAAAAAGAGATCCTTTTCATCTTGGTATCTGAGAGGAGGATCGAGATGTTTGTTACCAATGAGTTTCAAGATTTGACTCTTTTTTCCCTTTTGCCATTGTCTTCATTATCAATATTTGTAAGGAAAAAATGACTCAATTTTAGCTGATTAATAAACCAGCGAAAACAAAAACAACCTTTCTCTATATGGAATAAAATGTAGTAGCTACTATGAATGCTATTGTGTGAGGACCTTAAAGACTTTTAACACATGTATAGCTTTTGTCTTTTCAAGTCAACAAAGAAGTCAAACACAGTGACAGCTAGAGGCAGGGCGGGACAGACCAAAGGACACTTTTTCAAGGGCACTAAAGTCACATCAGAAATAGCCTCAGCTTGTCACCTGCCTAATTAGGCTGCCCTTGAGCATTCAGTTTAGCACATTGAGTCCCTATTATGAGCAAACAGCTGTGTTTGATGTGTGTCTGAGTTAGCAGAAGAGGGCAAATTGCGTCAAGAAAAAAACCCTTTGCGTTTGTAAGTACTTTGGGTATCATTTAGTCCCATACTCTTGATCAGCTGCAAAGGAAACCAAGTTCTTTAGAGGTTAATTAACCTCCCCTCAAATCACACTACTGCTGTGATGGGTAAAACTTAGGGTATCACACAAACCTCTTGAATTTCAGTTAAACTCTATTTCCACTCCATCGCTTGTCTCCTTAGTGTGTGTTTTCTACTCACTTTGTGCAATAAGCAGATGGTTTCTCACCATCTCTCATTGAAATTGATGGTCACAGCACCTTGGAACTCAATTATATTGTATATGCGTAAATAAACTTGCCTCTTTCTCACTCCTCCCACAAAAAGGTGAAGGACCAACCCTCAGCTAGCAAGGTGTATGGTGAACCTTCACATTGTTCAGCTATAGACGTTGTTAAGTATCTCCACTCTCCTCCTGAACAGAACACTGATCTTAGGTGCTGAAAAGGCTGGCTTTCTAGGTATTAAAATGATGGATAAGCTCCGGTGTGGCACTGTAGGATAAACACTGGATTGTTAACACCAAGGCTGGCAGTTCAAACACACCAGCCACTCTTGGAAACCCTATAAAGGGTTGCTATGAGTCAGAACCAACACGATGGTTCACAGCCAATAGGGAAGATGATGTATGAGAACAGAGTAGGGCTTAACTGAAACCAAGAGGATAGGCCAGATGGAGCTAATGGTGAATTAAAACTCTGGATGAAGCAATAAATCTCAAAGGTGATGCTGGGAGACCTTTATGAGTCCCATCCAGGCCATCTAAGCTGAGGCTCTGGACTCAGAGCATTCTCTGATAAGGAGACTGGGAATTGTGTCTCATATTCTCTCCCAGTCATCCCTATTTTGAGCTCAAAGTCCTCTCTTTGTCTCCATAACTACTTACGACAAATGATACCAAAATAATACTTAGCTAGGGAAGAAGCTGGTCATAGGATGGTCACGCTGTTTGCACATGAGCAAAAACACCCACCCTCCTTTTACCCCACTTGCTCTTGTCCTTTGCAGTCTATCATGTACACCCTTCTGGTTTATCTATATAAGCCTCAGGCCCGAGTTCCTTTTTGTTCTATCACCCCTGGTACATTGAGGAGCATGCATGAAAGTGACCAAAAACATCTCACCCTTGTGAGCATTTTGGGAGAATTTAGCTCCTGATAAACCCTACTTCATTTATCATTGTCTTGATTAATGTAAAACATAAGAACCCATGACAACACCAGTTGTTGTTGTTATGTGCCGTGGAGTCGGTTCCGACTCACAGTGACCGTGTACAGGGTTTCTGAGGCTGTAAATCTTTACGGGAGCAGAAAGCCTTGTCTTTCTCCTGTGGAACAGCTGGCGGTTTCGAACTGCTGATCGTGTGGCTCGCAGCCCAATTCGTAACAACTATGCTACCAGAACTCCTTGACAACACCAGTAAGTAGTGTAATTATTAATTCTGATCCAAAGAGGCTTCCACCATTCTACCTGATTAATTTTGCTTGGTACATAACAGGTGCTCAGAGTAAAGGATTATGGGCTCATTTTATTTCTCCTTATTCCCTTCTCCACACCTTCCCTAGCACCAGGGGGCCTAGCTGGAGTTTGCCATCATGATGAGTGGAAACCCTTATTCCAAGTTAGCCTGGAGAGTCATCAGTGAGTAGGGTTAGGACTCTGTATCCACTTGGGAAAAAGACTCAAAATCTTCCTAAAAGCCAAACCAACCAACCAAACAAAAACAGTCAATTTTTGCTATTATATTTAATGTGTTCAGTCCCTGAGGAGACCTAATCAGTTGTCATCAAGTAGACTGTAACTCAAGACGATCTCATATGTACCAGAGTAGAACTGTGCTCCATAGGGTTTTTAATGGCTGACTTTTTGGAAGTAGATGACCAGGCATTTCTTCTGTGGTGTCATTGGATGGACTTGAACCTCCAACCTTTCAGTTAGCAGTTGAGCATATTAACTGCTTGCACCACCCAGAAATTTCAAAGAAAATGTACCCAAGAAAAAGTGACAATCCTATAGTGTTTGATGATGAAATTAGTATCTGATTTATAGTCACTAAATTTTAGGACCACCTCTAACTGAACCCAAGACAAATCTAAGCGTACCAATGATGTACTTTAGAAATATGTGCTATGATTTGTTTTGAGTGAAAAATGCCTCTCCACCCACCCATAATTTTCAAAGACAGTAATAAAATATATTTTTAAATTATAATATGAGAATAAGTCAAAAACTATTGCTATAAAGCCACACAAACCTTTCGTAAACAAAAGTACCAAAATGCAAAGTTACTGTTTCTCAACACATCTAGCTGTTGTTTCTCAACACATCTAGCTATTGTTTTTGACATATGGACCACCTAGGTCTATATACTAATGAAAGTGATGTTTTACTCTCTGTAACACTTCGCTGAAGAATCTTGCACTCTTCAATTTATACCATGTCAAAATAACAGTTTGGGCATCTTGAGGGACTGACAT
>NW_006408631.1:3799176-3804407 GCF_000296735.1 Chrysochloris asiatica
AGTATGGGTTGCTCCTTAATGTAAAGAAAACAAAAATCCTCACCACTGGGCCAATAAATAACATGAAGATAAATGGAAAAAAGATTGAAGCTGTCAAAGACTTTATTTTGTTTGGATCAACGATGAACACTCATGGAAGCAGTAGTCAAAAAATCAAACTATGTATTGCATTAGGAAATCTGATGCACAAGACCTCTTTAAAGTGGTCAAGAACAAAGATGTCAGTTTGAGTATTAAGGTGCTCCTGACCCATGCCACGATATTTAAAATAGCTTCATCTGCATGTGAAGGAGTCCTGGTGTGGTACTGTGGGCTAATGCATCAGAATGCATCAAGGTCAGTGGTTCAAGCTCATCAGCTGTTCCTTGGAAACCCTACACAGTGTTGCTATGGGTCAGAATTGGTCGACAGCACTTAACAATAACAACATATGCATATGAAAGTTGGACAATGAATAAGGAAGACCAGAGAAGAACTGATGTGTTTCCTGTTGGAGAAGATTAATAAAAGTACTAAGGACTTGCAGAAGAACAAACAAAGCTGTGAACCTCTTTTACATGGGATAAGGGCTATAATGGGATTAAGGATGGTATATTCTACCCTTGGACTCCCGTGTGGCACTGAAGGATAAGCACTGGACTGCTAATCACAAGGTCAGTGGTTCAAACTGCCAGCTGTTCTTAGGAAATGGTATATAGGGTTGCTAAAGGTCAGAACCGACTCGATGGCACTTAACAACAAAACCAATTCCACTCTTAATCCTTTTATTGGTTTATCATGGGAGATCATCACAAAACTGCGAAACCACTGAGAATCATGGTCCAACCAAACATGACACTTGGAGGATATTCAATTTAATCCATGACAGCAACTAAGCACATAACTGTTTGTACCACCAACTGGTTTTAACACCAGTTGAAGGGTAGAAACTGCAAAAAGTTAAACATGAATATGAAATAAAAATATTCTTGGTCATATAAGCTCTCAAAAATATCCACTTTGAAAGCACTGTTGAAAGAATTACATATACCAACAAGAAAAACAAACCTACTACTTTATAAATGTAGAAGTAAATAAGTAAAATTTATTTTACTTATTAAGTATGTAAATTTATTTATTTTCATAGAAAAGCCAAGAAAAATTCATAACAATTCAGATCTAAAGCTGAGGATGATGGTAAGTGCAGCCATAGAAATCGCGCTATGGTACAGAGTTAAACGAGATAATGCATGCACATAGAAGGTCTGGTAATTAGTGTCTAAAAATGACCTTACAAATGTCTTCTTATATTTGCAACTTCATGTAGTCCCCTCTATATTACTTCTGGACTGGCACTGTGTAACCAATAAAGTGTGACAGAAGAGACTGTGTGACTTTGGGGCTCAGACCTAAGAAGTCTTGGAACTTCTGCTTTGATCTCTTGGAATGCTTAATCTTGCATGCATGTAGTTAGAATACCCTGAGACTCTCATGCTGTGCAAAGTAGTGACAAAGAGAAGTCACATATAAGGCCCAGCCATTCCAATGATCTCAGCTGGAAAACAAGAGATGCAACTGAAGAAACCATCTTTGATGATTTCAAGCCTCTAGTTGAGCCTTCAGATGACTCCAGCTCAAATGATTGATGGGCTGCAACTGAACAAGATATCATAAGTGCATCCACCTAAACCTGGCTAATGTACAGAACTACAAGAGATGATAATAACTTATTGCTTTAATCCATTCATCATTGCGGTGCTTAATTACAAAGCACTGGATAGGTTGCAAAAATTACTTGGCTTTGCCCATCCTTCCCTGTTGTCATATATACTTCACAATGTGATTTTATAGCTCCTCTAATCCAGAGGTGGAATATTTTTCTCCATTTTTAAACTCTGGTAACCATCAGACTGGCAAGCATTAGAAAGTTGGGCTAAGTGTGAGCAAAGAAGAATTGTATTAATTGCTCTTGGGAATGCACTGGAACAATCTCTGAAGAGCACCATACAAGGATTTACTAGGAATCAATAAGAACTGCACCTTGCTGGCGCTGTGGAATAGGAGTTGGATTGCTAATTGCAAGCTTGGTAGTTTGAAACCACTAGCTGCATTTTGGGAGAAAGAGGATGCTGTCTGCTCTCATCTAGATTTCCCGTCTCAGAAACCTTATGTAGTGTTGCTGTGAGTCAGAAAGGAATCAATGGCAGTGAAAGCAATTGCAAATGCACATGTCTCTCCAGAATCCTTGATGGTGTTCACTTGACTGTCAGCTGGCTTGCCTACTACATTTCCCTTCCCTCCCCCCTGACACACAAAAACTGTATTTACACAACACGCAGTGATACAAAGATGGAACAAACAGGTAGAGAGGAGAGGAGATGGCAGTCAGGAGATAAAGTTGACATCAGCTTTGGCCTGTAACACAGGTAAATGTCTGCTTAACCCTGAGTTTGATATCCAATCAGAAATTAGTTGTTAAGGGGACATGAGAACATCATAATAATTTGTTCTGACAAAAGCTTGACCAAATGTTTCCAGGTCACTTGGTGCTCAAAGTGGCTCTGTCAGGCACATCCCAACCCACAGGCATCTGGCTTTCGGTATTTTTAGAGTGAAGACCAATGACAGTGAGAAGTCACCAAGACAATTAACACTGAATTCCTTCCCAGTCTGGTTTTGAGACAGACATCATCGATGTATCATTTGATGTAGTCAGCATGTTTGTATTTCTTAGATGGGCAGATAGATTTCCAAAGAGCATGGATTACTTACTTTCTTTTTATTATAGACTTTAAAGCATCATTATTATGTATTCAAAACCTCATTATTGTGTTGTTTCTGTTACTTGATATTTAGAAATGTGACTCTTGTATTATTCATCTAGCAATATTTCTTAGAATTTCATATATTCCAGACAACTTCTAACTTTTAAGTTTGCATAAACACCATACCAGTCTTGCATTAAATGAAATAGTGTAGTATTTTAAATGCAGCATAGCCTTCACTGCATTTTTATCTTTTAAAGTTTGCTCTGCTTTCAAAGTAGTGGCTTCATTATTTTCCCTTTAACTTATTTGAGAATGAAGACTCTTTTTTTCACTATTTCCTAGCTAACTTTTTGTCTCGCATTATTTCCCTGAAGAATTTTTGACCAGAATGGCTGAATTAAGACTAATGAGCTAGATACATGGATTTTTATTTTACTTCAACACCTTCGTAGCTGCTTAAAAGTCTATAGCATACAAACAACTGAAATATCTTCTAAATGATTTTCAGGTTTGAATTAGCTATCAAACATACATATTTTAAAAGAGGGATTAAAAATAAAAAGCCACTGTGACAGCCTTTAAACATAAAGTCAAAATTTCTGCTGGAAAGTTAAAAAGTAGAATAAAGAATCTATGTCTGATTTATCACATCTAGTGAAAAAGATCAACTTTTTCTTTTTGGAAATGTTAAAGCTGTTCTCATTACATTTCCTTTCCTATGCTTTGCATATTTGCATGCAATATTATTACAGTGGCTTTATACAGTCACAATAGCACATACATAATGCTCTACCTAGAATTTAAAATTTTTGGAGTTTCAAGGAAGCTTCGCAACCCAGTGTACCATGAACAAAGAGTCAGAGGACTTTTCAAAAAATGAGGAGCTGTCTCTGAAACCAGGATTAGAAGTTATTTATGAATATTCTTTTCCTTGCAACAAGATGGACATTTTTTAGGATTCTAAGACATGGGATATTATCCTCCATATGAAATACAATGCTAAGAGATATTCTTATATTATCTACTTGGCTTCCAGCCTTCTACCAAAAGGTGGATTTAGAGAAAATCTGGATTTTTCTTGAGCCCAAGGTGGCAGAGCTTACTTGGTGATGGGATGAATTGTTGTAAAGTGCTGTCGAGTAGATTCCGATTCACAGAGACACCCTGTATAGGGTTTCCGAGGAGCAGTTGGTGGGCTGAATCGCCATCCTTGCAGTTAACAATCTAGTGTTTATCTTACAGTGTCACACTAGGCCCCAGTGGGATACTCTAGAAAGGCTTTAATCAAAGTGCTCATGCAACCTCTGGGAGAAATGAAGTGGCTGTTCTAGTTGAGTGTAGTAGTTGTAGGGAAGGATACTGACTCCTTTTTAGATCTTCTTTCATAGCAGAAATTGTTAGTCCATTGTATCTATCAATAACTTTCTTAGCTTATTAAAGACAATGAGATATGAGATTTTTTCCCCCTCTTCTCTAGAAGAACTGTAGTAAGGTGGTGTGGTGCTGTAGTATCAGCATTGGACTGTGATCCACTAGATTGGCAGTTCAAACCCACAAGGAGCTCCTCGGAAACACTATACAGGATTGCTATGAGTCGGAAGCAACTCGATGGAACCTATCAACATAATTTATCAGGTATTACTTTTTTTCCTACCTCAGTATATTTATTTTCTGGGAGAAAGGGGCATAGATCTTCTTGTAACTGCTTACAAAGATAATTAATAGGCTGTGCTTACTAAGTCACAGTCTATTAATTATCTTTTGTTCCCTGAGGAAGAGAAAGATAATGGTCATGTTGAATTGTCTTAGGATTTCTGAAAGTCTCTTTTAACATTCTACCCCTTGATTTTATCAATTAGTAACCAATGACATGCTTTGATGCATAAAACACCCTTTTATTTCAGCTACTGAGGCTAAATAAAGGTGGTTAGCTAATGATTGTCTAGCTTTCTGACAATGTAAGAATAATAAAACAATACCCCTGTGTCCAATAAATTGAGACTTTCTAGGAAGGGGTGTTTTCATGACAACAGTATGGAAATTACCATTTACAAACCTCAAATGTTTACAAATTTGTTCAGTATTCTGTCTTGTGGTTTTCACTACATTTATAACTTTATGATTCTTTTAAGTGCTTTTGAGGTAGTTCTAACTCATAGCAACCCTATGCACAACAGAATGAAACACTGCCTGGTTCTGTACCATCCTCACAATGTTGCTATGTTTGAACCCATTGTTGTTGC
Source organism: Chrysochloris asiatica (assembly GCF_000296735.1). Classification (NCBI taxonomy): domain Eukaryota; kingdom Metazoa; phylum Chordata; class Mammalia; order Afrosoricida; family Chrysochloridae; genus Chrysochloris; species Chrysochloris asiatica. The sequence goes on from NW_006408631.1 coordinate 3,804,167, forward strand.
CACTATGTCAGTCCATCTTATTAGGGGTTTTCTTGTCCACTGATTCTCTACCAAGCATGATGACCTTCTCCAAGGACTGATCTCTCCGATAACATAGACAAAGAATGAGAGGCAAAATCTTGCCAACCTTGCTTCTAAGGAGCAGTCTGGTTGTATTTATTCCAGGACAGATTTGTTTGTTCTTTGGGCAGTCCATGGTACATTCAATATTCTTCACAAACACCATAATTCAAATGCTTCT
>NW_006408631.1:3812402-3861274 GCF_000296735.1 Chrysochloris asiatica
ATTTCACCATCACTGGTTTCAGAGGTTGCTGTGTAAATTTGAATAATAGTGGTATTAACTGATCTTTCTTATAGGAGTATGGGTATTAGCCTATAACTGACAGCATTGTACTTCAAGATAAATCTTGAAATGTTATTTTTATGGTAAATGCTATGCCATTTCTCTTCAATATGTTGTTTGCAGCATAGTGAACTGTATGATTGTCTGACTCAAAATGACCAATGCCAGTCCATTTCAGCATTCTAATGCCTAGAATATCAATCTTTATGGATTCCATTTCATTTTTGATAACTTTCAGTTTTCGTAGACTCATACTTCTTACATTATGTTTCAATTATTAATGGATGTTTGCAGCTGTTCTCATCATTTTTAGTTGTACCCTTCAGCAGATGAAGGTCTTGAAAGTTTTACTTCATTTGTCCTAAAGATCAACTCTACTTTGAGGAGGAAGGTGTTCCTCAGTCATTTTTTGAGTGCCTTCCAGTCTGAGCATACACTATATCTGTCAGTGTTCTGCTGGTATTCATAATGTTTTCATCTTTTGGTAGTATGTTTCTATTTATTAGGTTTACATTGGCTAAACATTCTGAAGTAGTCTTCCTCTCATTTTTCCTAGTTTGTCATAGTCTGGAACCCCCACTGAAACCTACCCACCATGGTTGACCCTGCTGATATTTAAAATATCAGCAGCATAGCTTCTAGTATAACAGCAATATGCAAGCCACCATTATAAGACAAACTGACAGATGAGTAGATTAAAACACATATTTTAGGGGGACATAATTTAATTCATAACATGTTCTTTTAGGTCTGAAGAAGAAAATCTAAATTTAAATATGCTCAGGACATTGTGATATGCAATAAGATTATATGGGAAAATAAAACAATCTTGTGGTTGTTGTTAATTACTGTGGTTTTGGTTGTGACTCATAGCAACCCTATATAGGGTTTCTGAGGAGCAGCTGGTGGGTTTGAACTGTCAACCTTGTGGCTCGCAGTCCAGTGCTGATTCTACAGTGTCACACCAAAGGAGACATGGTGGCACATGTTAAATTAAATGCTTGACTACTAATCAAAAGTTTAGCAGTTTGAACCCACCCAGCAGGTCTGCAGGACAAACCTGATGATTTGCTTTGATAAAGATGACAGCCTAGAAAACCCTATGGAGCAGTTCTATTTTGTCATATGGAGTCACTGTGAGTCTGAATTATTTCAATGGTATACACAGTAGGCCATACTGAGGCCACAGCAGTGGCTCTGGGGTACCTCAGGAACTTTGGTGTCCATCTTCTTGTAAGTGGGCATCTGTGTTTTCCCTCTGTGCTGTCCAGTCACCATGGGGACTCAGTGGATCTCGGACTTGCTTCTGCTGCTCTACACTTTCCTTTCCTTCTCCTGGATTCTATTGCTTCAGGGCTTCTACTTATTGCTCTATCTCGGTGGATTTTTTCAAGTTCAGATTCAGACCTTTAGACCAGAAAATGTGTTGGCCACAGTTCTCCCCTCTTTATTCTGAATCTCAAAATAAATGCCATATGAAATTTTAAGATAAATATAAACATGTCTGGGAGCTCTGGTTGGTTTTTTTTTTTGTGTGTGTGTGTGTGTGTATGTATGTGTGCCTACATTAATACTTAAAAAATTAAAACAAATATTATTTTTTTGCCATTTTTTATTTTAAGTCATTCTGGTGATTTAGATATGGACATATTTATCCTGTTTGGTAAGCAGAATGTTTTTATTCTCTCTACCATGTGCTGCCACCATTTGTGGCTTATTTGTTGCTGTGATACTGGAAACTATGTCACGAATATTTCAAATACTAGTAGGGTCACCTATGTTGGACAACTTTTAGCAGAGTTTCCGGATAAAACATACTAGGAAAAAAGGTCTTACAAACTGCTTTTAAAATTAGCCACTGAAAACCAGATATATAACAACAGAATGTTGTCCAAGTAGACTCAAACATCAAAGTTAGAGGCTCAAACTCACCAGTTGCTCCTTGGAAACCCTTTACTGAGTCTCTTTGAGTCAGGAACAACAACGACAAAACACTCGAACATAGTAATGATCCTGAAGATGGTGCAGGAGCAGGGAACGTTTCTCTGTTACACATAAGGTCTCCATGGCTTGGAGCTGACTGACACCAGTTAACAACAACAACCATGTGTTAATTCTGTTTTTAAATGCTGGGCTCTCACATTTTCTAAGCAATGAAATCTGATGGTCAATTAGGCCACTATTGTGCTTGTTTGGCAAAGTCTATGAACAAGGCCACTTGACAGGCTGCTCTTTAATCAGGCATGCCTACTTGATCCCAAATCTGTAACCAAGGTTACATGGTACCAAATAGCTAACCATGTGTGAGTGTGGCTGAAATTCTAAAGCTTCCTAAAGAGGGGTAGTGGGCCTGGCAGATAGGTTGCATGGACATTTGGTAACATGAAAGGACTTGCTCACTGCCATAATTATTGCATTTTGAAATGTAGAACTGTAATATATTCAGTGTTGTTATTGTTGTTCAATCCTGTCAAGTTGTTTCTGACTCATAGTGCCCCTGTATAGGGTTTCTGTGGTTGTACATCTTTGTGGGAGAAGGAGAATTTCATCTTTTTCCTGTGGACCAGTTGGTGGTCTTGAAGAATGGACCTGTGGTTTAGCACTTATCCTATAGAGTCAGTGTTGTTGCTGTTATAGGTAAGTGCCATCTAGTGGGTTCTGACTCATAGCAACCCTGTATAGGATTTCCAAGGAGTGAAGTTTGAACTTCTGAGCTTGCAGTTCAAACTGATCTTGCAGTCTAGTGCATTATCATGCAGTGCCACACCAGTACTAATTCATAGTACCAACTTTTGCAGTAGACACTGGTTTTCGCAGTCCAATTCGTGAGCTGTGACACGGGGGTCTGTAGGTTGGCAAGGGAGTGGAAAAAATCACCCACCACTCCATCTACAGAGGGATACCAGTACCAAACTCTGGCTCAACTGTGCGAGTGTGGGGAGGTGCACCAGCTGGGCACCTCTGGAGGGCACTGAGATTTCTGTAATTTTATGAAATCCTCAATAAATAAGAACAACAATGACATCAGCCTGTTGTTGTTAATGGCTGTCAAGTCAATTTCAACTCATAATAACCCTGTATAGGACTCCTGATGTGGTGCTGTGGGATAATCACTGGGCTGCTAACCACAAGGTTGAGAGATCAAACCCATCATCTGCTCACTGGAAACCCTATACTGGGTCACTATGAGTGATAACCAAGTTGATGGCACTAACAACATTTCCAAGGAATGGCTGATTGGTTTGAACCCCTGACCTTTTGGTTAGCAATCCAGTGATTATCCTCCAGTGCCACATTATAACTCCAATGGCACAAGTACATCTATTTTTGCTCCATTCTTGTTATTGTTCTTTAAAGGAGGTGAAATCTATGCACAGAAATAATGCATAAATTCTCCATGTGAAAACAGATGTTGAAACACAGGCAGACCCTTGAGAACCATCTGGTGGGCTCTAGTTTGCCCTGATGCTCTCATGCTTGTCTGGAGGATCCCCTTGATGGCTGCATTCATGATGTCCTGAAGGTTTCTGCTTGGAGCAAGGCAAAAGCCTTTCGGAATTGCTGTGCTCTGCCCATGACAATTACTGCTTGTAGCAGGACAGCCTGTCAAGTTCCCCAGTTGCAGAAAGCTGGCTTCCAGAGAAGAGGCTGGCTGACTGGGAATGAAAAGCAGGCTGTTTTTATTTTCATGCCTAGGAGTAATTACACAGAACAGCAATGCCCTGGGCACTTTCCCCACCAGCAACAGATGCCACTGCTTGTGAGAACAGTATAGCCTCTCCTCCCTTCCCCATTTCCCTTTTCATGGTGAAGCCCAAGGAAATACAACTAAATCAAGCATTTTTTTTTTTTTAAACATTGAAAATGCTCTTGAATTTGAATTACGGATTCAAATGGCTCTTTAAAATGGTCACCTGAGGGGCATGTTTTACTGTTTTACTGCCTGACTACAGGACAGCAGAGAGGGACACCAGCAGTGTCTAGCACCTCTCACAGAAGATGATGCCTCAAATGGCCCCTTCTCTCTTCAATACAGCAGGAATCTAGTCACACACATTTTCCACTCGAAATTTTCCTCACCTTCCTGAAACTGGGTTTTATGTTTGGCCAGATTACCTGTCCAAGATTGAAGCCAAGATCTCATTAGGCTTCTTGAACAGCTGTAATCTATTTATGGGCAACATACCAGGTCTGGGATGTTCATCTGTGTTATTCATCTCTAAGACTTGTATCCGGGGACACTTTGGGCCTTGAAGATACTTGGGACTTGGAGTAGACTGGAAACACTATGGGTCTGTAAATGCCTGTGGGGACAAATACACAGAGGGAGAAGAGAGAATCTGCTAGAAAGGAACAATAATTCTTTTGCTCCTTAGAATAGTCAAGGTTATTTGGAGCAGGGGGTAGAGTACTGTTCTTCCATCTCTGCCACAAAGATATTGAGCTAAATTTAGAATCTCTCTTTTAGACTCCTTTGTATCTTGCTGTTGCTGTTGTTATGTGCCACCAAGTCATAGCAACCCTACCCAATGCACAACAGAACAAAACATTGCCCGGCACTGCCTAGTCCTCACAATTGTTGTTACGGTTAAGCCCATAGTTGCAGCCACCATGTCAGTAGATTTCATTGGGGGTCTTCCTCTTTTTCACTGACCCTCTACTTTGCCAAGCATGATGTCCTTTTCCAGAGGCTGGTCCACCCTGATATCATACCCATAGTATGCGAGATGAAGTCCCACCATCCTAGCTTCTAAGGAGCATTCTAACAGCACTTCCCCAGGGCATATTTGTTTTTTCTTTGGAATTCATGGTACTTTCAGTATTCTCTGACAACATCATAATTCACATGAATTAATTCATCTTCAGTCTTGCTTATTCATTGTCCAGGTTTCACATGCATATGAGACAATTGAAAATAACATGACTTTCTTGGGTCAGGAGCACCTTAGTAACATCTTTGCTATTTAAAACTTTAGAAACATCTTTTTGCAGCAGGTATGTTCAATGGAAAATGTAATTTGATTTGTTGACTACCATTTCCATAAACATTAATTGAGGATCCAAGTAAAATGAAGTCCTCCAATCTTTTCTCCATCTATCACGATGTTGCTTATTGGTCCAGTTGTGGGAAGTTTAATTTTCTTTACATTGACTTGCAATCTATACTGAAGGCTGTACTCTAATCTTCATCAGCAAGTGCTTCAAGTTCTCTTCATTTTTATCAAACAAGGTTGTGTCATTTGCACATTGTAGGTTGTTAGTGAGTCTTCCTCCAATCCTGATGCCATGTTCTTCTTCAGTAATCCAGTTTCTCAGATTATTTGCTCATACTGAATAAGTATGGTTAAAGGATGCAACCCTGATATACATCTTTCCTTATTTTAAACTATACAATATCCCCTTATTCTATTCTAAGGACTACGTATTGGGCTGTGTACTGGTTCCTCATGAGCATAAAAGTGTTCTGGAATGCTCATTCTTCACAGTGTTATCCATATTTTGTCATGATCCACACAGTTGAAAGCACTTGCATAGTCAATAAAACACAAATACATCTTCCTGATATTCTCTGCTTTCACTAAAGATCCACTTGACATCAGCTATAATGTCCCTAGTAGCATGTTCTCTTCTGGATCTAGCTTGAATTTCTGGCAACTCCCTGTCATTGTGCTGCTGCACGTGCTTTTGAACTATCTTTGGCAAAATTTTACTTGCATGCAATATCAATGATTTATTCAGTTATTTCTACATTCTTTTGGGTCACCTTTCTTTGGAGTAAACACATATGGATCTTTTCCCATTGGTTGGCCAGATAGCTGTCTCCCAAATAGACATAGACAAGTGAACACCTCCAGTGCTACCTCAGTTTGTTAAAACATTTCAATTTTTATTCCATTGATTCCTGGAGCCTCATTTCCACCACTGTTCTCAGTGCAGCTTGGACTTCTTTCAATACCATAGATTCTGTGCTGGTGACCTACTGGCTTACACGGTGATCTACTAACCACAGGTAAGCAGTTTGAATCCACTAGCCTCTCCGTCTCATCCATCTCAAAAAGAACATATCAAGGTCTATCTTCAAGTACAATGTTGTCTGTAATAGGATAATATCCATATGCCTACAAGCAAGACCAGTTAATACCACTATTATTCAAATGTATGCACCAATCACTAAAGCCAGTGATGATAACATTGAATATTTCTACCAACTTCTTTAGTCTAAAATTGATCAAACATGCAATCAGGTTGTATTGATAATTGCTGGTGATTGGAATGCAAAGTTGGAAACAAAGAGGAAGACTCAATAGGTGGTGATAGAAATGATGCTGGAGATCACATGGTAGAATTTTCCATTTTTTATTTGCAAATACCTTTTATAAGCCAGATAAAAGACGACTATACACATTGACCTCACCAGATAAAATCACACAGAAACCAAATTGACTACATCTGTGGAAAGAGACGGTGGAAAATCTCCATATAATCAGCCAAAACAAGACCAGGGATAGACTGTGGAACAGACCATCAATAATTATTATGAAAGTTCAGAGTGAGGATGAAAAAAAATGAAAACAAGTCCATGAGAGCCAAATATATGACCTTGAACATATCCCACCTGAATTTACAGATCATCTCAAGAACAGATTTAATGCATTAGACACTAATGACTGAAGACCAGAAGAGCTGTGAGATGGCATCAAGAACATCATACAGGAAGAAAACAAAAGGGCATTAAGATAAGAAAAAAGAAGACCTAGTGGATATCAGAAGAGACTCTGAAGAAATGAGGTAAAAGAGTTGAACAGAAAATTTCAAAGTGCAGCTCAGTAAGACAAAGTCAAGTATAATGAAATGTGCAAAGACTTGGAGTTGGAAAACCAAAAGACAAGAACATGCTCAGTATTTCTCAAACTGAAAGAACTGAAGAACACATTCAAGCTTATACTATTTAATTGCATAATAATTGTATTAACTGATTTTCCTCATGGTGGTGGTGGTGGTTGTATGCCGTTGAGTTGGTTACAGTTCATAGTGACCCTGTATAAGGTTTCCCAGACAGTAAATCTTTATGGGAACAGAAAGCCTCATCTTTCTCCATGGAATGGCTGGTAGATTTGAACTGCTGACCTTTTGGTAACCACTACGCTGCCAGGGCCCTTTTAGTCTTCCTCATAGATGTTATGGGTCAGAACCAACTTGACGGCACTTAACAACAACAACAATAGATGTATGGATATCATAGGCAGCATTGTATTTCAAGATAGTTCTTGAAATACTCTTTGTGGCAATGAATGTGAATCCATTCCTCTTCAATTTGTCATTTCCTTCCCCGCATAGTAAACCATATGATTGTACAATTCAAAATAACCAATACCAGTCCATTTCAGCTTGCTAGGACAGTGATCTTTACATGTTCAAGTTTATTTTTTATGAGTTCCAATTGTCCTAGATTCACACTTCATACCTTGCATGTTCTGATTATTAATGGAAGTTTATAATTGTTTCTTGTTATTTTAAGTTGTGCCCCATCAGCAAATGAAAGTCCTGAAAGCTTTGCTCTCTCTTGTTATTAAGGTAGACTCTACATTGAAGAAGTAGCTCTTCCTCAGTTGTATTTTGAATGCCTTCCCATCTGAGGGGCTCGTCATCTAACACTGTATCAGACAATATTCTACTGGGTTTTGTAAGGTTTCAGGCTAATCCCACAGAAGCAAAATGCCTACTCCTTCTTCCTAGTCTTAGCTTACTCTGGAAGCTCCATTGAAACCTGTCCACCATGGGTGAACCTGCTGGTTTTTATAGCACCAGTGATATAGCTTCTAGCATCACAAAAACATGTAAGCTACCACGGTGTGACACATTTACAGAAGGGTGGGACTCTGTCCTGTAGTGCCTTAGAATGTCTCACTTTTCCTTAGCATTCCATAGGAATCTTTTTATCCATTCTCCCATATGTACCCAACCAGCAAAGCTTGTTTTTATTTATTTACTTATTTTTACTACCTGTTAGATACTGTGCCACATACTGAATTTACAAAATAATGACAAAAACCTTCACAAAACCCGGTCTCTATTCCCTTGAAAAGGCCCCTGGGTGACTGGTAAAAAGGGTTTTGAATCCATACTGCAGTGTTAGCGCTCTACTTCCATACCATTTATGGAGTTTTCAATTAGCCAAGAAAATTCCATGAAGCATAATTCTACTCTGCTAACACATAAAGTTATCATGAGTCAGAATTGACGTGATGGTAGTAATAACAACAACAATTCTCTAGACAGGAATTCCCACACATGGCTGCTCACCATAAGCTCCTACAGGGCTTTTAGAATGTCAGCATCCCTAACTTTATTCCAGTCTTTTTGAGTCTGAATCAAGGAATGAGACATGGGGATCTTATGTTTTAAATGCTCCCAAGGTGATTCTGATGTTAACTTGATGTTTGGGGTAAGAGGGCAAAGTTAGGAGATGACAGAAAAAATAGTAGGTTCTTAGATCCCTGAAAAAAGTTTTCTGGAAGCTTAACCCTGGGTGAATGGGTCAAATTTATTTGAAGAAGTGACATGTACGTAGGTTCCTGAAAGGTGAACCGTTTGCCAAGCAGGAATCGGGGAAGGCACATTTCAGTCACAGGAAGCAGGACCCACAAAAGCATCATGTACTCAGAGACAAGTGAGACACTCAGTGTTATTGGAGGATGGAGTACTACTGGGAGCAGAGGCAATGAGCATGATAATGGATAGGCTCCTGAGAGGTAGGGTAGGTTTCAGGGGAAAGTCAATGACCTGAGTCTGCAGTTTCTGTAAAATGGCCCTACCACCCATTTGACAGTTTGCTGTATTGTGGTGACTTGTGTGTTGCTATGATGCTGGAAGCTATGCCACTGGTATGAGGGGGCTTCAAAAATTTTGTGGGAAAATTAAAAGGTCATGACCCTTTTCTACAAACCTTTTTGAAGCTCCCTCATATTTCAAATACCAGCAGGTTCATCCATTGTGAACAGGTATCAGCAGAGCTTCCAGATCATCAGGAAGAAAGACGTGGTCATCTACTAAAAATCAGCCAGTAAAAACTCTATGGGTCACAGGCTATTGCTTCACATTTCAACTAGCTTATTTTAGATGTGTTATCAGGATACACACTGGTCATTGGAGAAAGATGTGTTTGATAAAGTAACAAGCCAGGAATTATAAGAAAAACTCTCAATAAGATGGATTGGCACAATAGTTCAAATATACCAACTATCATGAAGATGGTGCGGGCCTGACAACATTTTGTTATGGTCTACCTGATGTTGCTATGAGTCAGAGAGGACTCCAGAGAAACAAACAAGTAACATATCTCCAGTGATATATGTCTGAAATCCAGAGAAATGGTCTGACTAAAGACATAATTTTGGAAGTCAGAGTGTATAGTCAGACATAACATGTCCATATGTCTGTGCAGCACCTCTGGGAGCTATGAGAGCTTCAGGGTGCACTCAGGCTTTATCCCAGACCTTAGAAGTTCCTCTGAGAAATCCTAGCTCCTATAACTCTAGAGAGTTCTGGTGTGGTGCTGTGGGTTAATGCGCCAGACTGCAAAACTGTTTGAACTGCAAGGTTGGCGGTTCAAGCTCACCAGCTGCTCCTCGGAAACCCTATACAGGGTCACTATGGTCGGAACCGACTCGACGGCACTTAACGATGATGACATAAATCTAGTGGAGCCCTGCAAACCATCATTTGTTGTTGTTGTTATGTGCCTTTGAGTCGGTGCCGACTCATAGCAACCTTAGGCACAGCACAATGAAACACTACCCGATTCTGGGCCAACCTCACAATTGTTGGCACACTTGAGTCCATCGATGCTGCCACTTGGCCAATCCGTCTCATTGGAGGTCTTCCTCTTTTTCTCTGACCCTCCACCTTACCAAACATGATATCCTTCTCCAGTGACTGGTCCCTCCTGCCTTCATTAGACATAACTTTTTTAAGACGACCCTCTTGTTCTGATGGAGTTCTTGATTGGTGTAAATAGTTTATGTGCTTGGCTGCTAAAAAGTTAGTAGATTTGATTTCACTAGAGATTGTTGTTATGTGCCGTGGAGTCAGTTCCAACTCATAGCGACAGTGTTTCCGAGGCTGTAAATCTTTACGGGAGCAGAAAGCCCCATCTTTCTCCTGCGGAACAGCTGGTAGTTTCTGCTGACTGAGATTAGCAGCCCAATTAGTAACCACTACACTACCAGAGCTCCTTTCACTTGAGGTAAAAGCGTGAAAGAAAGGCGTGTAGATTTACTTTTGAAAAAGCAGTCTCTGAAAACCCTATTGTAGTGCATGTCTACTCTGACACACATGGGGTCACCATTAGTTGGAACTGACCTGATGGCAAATGTTTTTTTGGTTTAATGTCCAGAGTTCTCTTGAGGTTAATTCTGCAAGTTGTGGGTACATGTTGTGGAGTAAGGTGCTTTAAAACAGAACACCCTCTGCTAGCTGTAGAATAAGTATTTGACTGCCAGCTGCAAGGTCGGAATTTCAAATCTACCAGCCAATCCTCGGAAACCCTACAGAGTCACTATGAGTCAGAGCCGATTCAAGGGCACTGAAATCAAGGGCACCAAATGACAACAACAGCAACTAGCTTCAGGAGGCCTGGGCAGCAAGTATGGCAAGATTAGTGAACAGCTGCCTCTGCCCAGCCATTCTTCTGGCTGGTATAATATCCTCTCACTCATTTAGTTATTTGATAAGCACTGACTGATTATCTGCTGTGTGCTAGCCATTGTGCTTGGCATGATGGATACAAATCTGAGTAAGACACAACTTCCCCAGATTTTTGTTGACCTCTTCTATTACTCCTTTACTTCAAACTCTATGCCCCTTCCTTTATTTTGCTTTACTATCCTTCTACTTTAAAAAAACAAAACAAAACAAAAAAACACCCAAAAAACAAAAACCAACAACAAATTGCTACGACTTTGTCAAAGAGCAAATATGAATTCCTGTTAAACTTAAAGCAGAGTTTTATTGAAGGTATAAAATGATCTGAATGTTTTTCACAGGGGTTAAGAAAATTCAGGAACTTACAAGAAAATTTCTGCTTGGTTGCTATTAGCAAAATTGTGCTTTATCAATCAGGAGACATCATATGAGATCCCTTAAATAATGCTTGGTTGATCAAAACATTTTTGAGTTAACCATCTTCAGGCTGGTTCTAAAATAACCATCTATGGATATTTTAGAACCAGCCTGAGTAAGTGCTTTTCCTCACTTTCTAGGGAGCATGCTGGGGCAAGAGGAAAAGAGAGGGAAGGGGAGTTAGAAGCATTTTGGCTTCTTAATATTTGAGTGTCAGTTTAAAGTGATCAACAAAAATAGATTCCAACCGCCATCCTAAGCAAAAGCCTCTCCTTATGCCAAGCATCTAGATATTTAGGACTCCTTCACAGCTTAAATAAGCTTATATGATAAACAATGAAAAACCCATTTTTATTTCCTCCATTGCTCAAAAAGGATTTTAACACTGAATTTAGGCTATAAACCATTGCCAGGAAGAACTTCACCTGAGAATAATTGGTTGAGTAAAGCCTATGGTTCTGAATGATCTCTTCAAACAACAAAAGCTTTTGGTGACTAATGATAATACTAATAAAGCAGCAGTAGAAAAAAGAAGATGCCTTGTGTTCAAATGGGGTGGGGGTGGGGGAGAAATCTCAGACATTTTTAATGCCCTGTCCCTTCTCTATACAAAAACCTGTCAGCGTCATGCTGTTTTTAGTCAATTTCACAGTGGGTAAGAGAGACAGGCTGATGGCTTAGAAGAAACAAGCTCAAAGTAGGTAAAGCAATTGCTGAAAACATTCCACCAAAAGGAGAGCTTTTCAGTTATAGTTAAGCATAAGGTAATAAAAAGCAAGTAGAAGTATATTTGTTCAGAAGTGATTTTACTGGGGAATATAGATCCCATAGAAGGTTGTGAGGTTGCTTTTTAAATAATGGGGAACTTTAAGCTCCCAGATTGAATGTAAATTTGGAGAGTACAAACTTTGCTAGCCTTCCAGTCTTACATCAATGCTCACATGGGTGCTTTGGGGTAATGGGAAGATTTGATGATGAAGGAGATCTGTATTCTACTCACAGCTCTGTCACTTCTCAGTACCCATGGGGGTTTCTCAATGAATATTTATTGGACAATTTGCATGTATTTTATTAATTTTTATCTTAACAAATGCTCCAAGGCAATGATAGTCCTAGTGGTATGCCTATTCTCCCAAAGTTCATACTACTGTATTATCATAAAACCCAGGAGGAACTTAATTGAATTATTTTTCTTTATATTTGTGTCAAGATATTTTTTAAAGGTGGAGAGAGAGCTATTTAAATTAATATGAACCACTCATTGCTAAAGGAGGGGTAGAATTGCTCCATAGAGTTTCTAATGGCTGATTTTTCAGAAGTAGATTGCCAGATGTTTCTTCTGCGGCATTCCTGGGTGGGCTTGAACCTCCAACTTTTTCTATTAGTAGCCTAAAGTGTTAACCATTTGCACCACCCAGGGAACTCCTGTATAACAAATAATTTAAGTGTATTTTGGCTTTTTTTGATGTTAAGATGATAACTTGGATCCATCTTCAACTCAGTAGATTAGGATAGACCATTACCGTGAGTGTATCAAATAAAATATTTTAATTTTATAAGGGAGGGGGGTATTTTATTCTTGGTCCTGGGCCCTTTTATTTTGGAGCCTATAAAAATAGTGGGGTTAATGAATAATAAGTGGGCACAGGACATGAACAGGCACTTCACCAAGGAAGAGATCCAGGCAGCCAACAAACAAAAAGAAATGTTCATGTTCACTAGCCATTAGAAAGATGCAAATCAAAACAATGAGATATCATCACATACAAGCAATAACAGCAAAGATTAAAAAAAAGTAGAGGACAATAAATGCAGGCTGGGATGTGGAGAGACTGGGATACTCCTGCATTGTTGGTGGGATTACAAAATGGTCCAACCTCTCTGAAAAGCAATATGGTGCTTCCTCAGAAGGTTGAAAATATAAATACCTTATGATCCAGTAAACCCTCTACTTGGTATTTATCCACAAGAAATACAAGCCATAACACGAGTAGATATATACACCCCAATGTTCATAGCAGCACTATTTATAATAGCAAAAAAATGGAAACAGCTAAGTGCCATCAATGGAAGAATGGATAAACAAACTTTGGTACATACACACAATGGAATACCTTGAAGAACAACAAGGAAGCTGCAAGGCACCGCATAACATGGATGAAACTTGAGGATGTTATGCTGAGTGAAATTAGTCAGTCACAAAAGGAAAAATACTGCATAGGACCATTATTATAAAAGCTTAAGAAAAAGTACCCACACTAAAAGGGAAAAAAAAAATTATTAGTTGGTTACTGGGGTGTAGAAGGTGGGGCAAAGGGGAAGGGAAGGTGGCAAGCAAGGTAGGGACTAGACATAAGATAGTTTGGGTCCTGGGGGCGAGCAATACACTAGAAGGGAAGGGGAATGGAAGAACAAGGCAGATTGGAGAACAGTTAGGCAGGTTTGCATGGGCTAAGTGGGACAGAGGTAAATAGTGGTATATGCTCAACCTTGGAACAACAGGGCTCTGGGATATGAGGATTGAGGCATGCTTTGAATGGGTAAAAGAGGGGAAATAATGTTAAGATGCTTGACTGTCTTTTGAATCTTTGTTTCCTTTGCCTACTACTGTAAAATAGACACTTGAGAGGGAGAGAAAGGAATAGCCAGAAACATCACCATAGAAAGCTTGCAAGTCCGTCTTTAGCCTACAATTGATTGGAATGAGGCTAGAACTTGCCCAGTGAAGGAGGCTTCTTGTGGAGTCTTTGCACTGTATAAGACCATAGGTGGAATCTGGATCCCGATCCAGAATTTTCTGAGGTGGGAAATTTCCACTTGAAAGGACAAGCAGACCAGCGTGGAGCTGCTAGAAGAACAGAAGATACTTCTTGAAAGAAAGGCAGCAGGAAAAAATAAAAAAAACAATAAAGGCATTCTGATTGACTATTACAAGAACAAGCAAGTTGTTCCCTGGGGAGCCATCAGTGCAAGTGGTTGGGTTCCCTTCAGGGTAAACCCCCTTCCAAACTGAAACTTAAAGGGAATGCATGAGCAGGCATATGGTCTTGCTGGTGACCATGTTGGTCTACCAATAAGGGAAAGTGGGGGAAAAACAGCAGTGAAGCTGTGAGCTAAGTTCGAACACGTTCAACAGACTCCTGTTCACCTGGATTGAGATCTGGTTAGCCAGCAGTATGGTGAGACCTGGGGAGTCCTGGGCCCAGGGACAGGCACTAGAGTGGAGAGTGAAGCATCTAGCTGATATGAAGTGAGGGGAGATGCACAGGAACACCCACACTTACAGATAATACCCATTTGACCTGGCTTCAATGGCCGGGTGATCAGAAGTTGACTAGAGGAAGAAAGAAGAGGAAAAAAAGAGTAATCCACAACAATTTGATGAACTTGACCTATACTTATGGATGTAGTAGCATAATAGAGGGAATGAATCTTTACAGCGAGGATCATTCCCACCCACTGTGTACACAGGGTTGACAAGGATGGGCAACTTAGACATTGGCTACCCAAAATGGGGGTGCTACAAAGGCATGAAAGCAGAGAATATCAGAAAGATGTTTACTATGCTTTATTGACTATGCAGAGGCTTTCGATTGTGTGGATCATGACAAGCTATGGACAACATTGCAAAGTATGAGTATTCTGGAACACTTAATTGTGCTCAAGAGGAATCTGTACCTGGACCAAGAGGCAGTTGTTCGAACAGAACATGGGAACACTGAATGTTTTAAAATTAAGAAAGGTATGCGACAAGGTTGTATTATTTCACCACACTTATTCAGCCTGTATGCTGAGAAAATAATCTGAGAAGATGGGTTCTATGAAGAAAAATGTGGCATCAGGATTGGAGGATGACTCATTAACAACCTGCGATATGGAGATGATACAACATTGCCTGCTGAAAGTGA
Source organism: Chrysochloris asiatica (assembly GCF_000296735.1). NCBI lineage: Eukaryota > Metazoa > Chordata > Mammalia > Afrosoricida > Chrysochloridae > Chrysochloris > Chrysochloris asiatica. The sequence goes on from NW_006408631.1 coordinate 3,827,492, forward strand.
AGAGGACTTAAAACATTTACTGATGAAGATCCATGAGCACAGCCTTTGGATGGATTACATCTCAATGTAAAGAAAACAAAAGTCCTCACCACTGGACCAATAAACAACATTTTTATCAATGGAGAAAAGATTGAAGTTGTCAAGGACTTCATTCTTCTTGGATCAATCAACACTCACAGAAGCAGCAGTCAAGAAATCAAACGACGTATTGCATTAAGCAAATCTGCTGCACAGGAGCTTTTTAAAGTGTTGAAGAGCAAAAATGCCAACTTGAGGACTAAGGTGCACCTGACCCAAGCCATAATGTTTACAGTAACCTCATATGGATGCGAAAGCTGAACAGTGAATAAGGAAGACCATAGAAGAATTGATGCCTTTGAGTTATGGTGTTGGAGGAAAATATTAAAAGTGCCATGGGCTGCCAAAAGAACCAATAGATCCGATTTGGAAGAAGTGCAGCCAGAGTGCTCCTTAGAGACCAAGATAGCCAAACTTCGTGCCTCATACTTTGGACATATTGTCAGGAGGGACCAGTTGCTGGAGAATGATATCATGTTTGGTAAGGTGGAGGGTCAGAGAAAAAGAGGAAGACCCCCAACGAGATGGATTGGCTAAGCGGCAGCATCGATGGACTCAAGAGTAGCAACAATAGTGAGGTTGGCCCAGGATTGGGCAGTGTTTTGTTCTGCCATACATAGGGTCACTATGGGTCAGTACTGATTCGATGGCACCTAACAACAACAACAACAAAGGCATGAAGTGACTGGCTTACAAGCTTTCAAGAGGGAGCCTAGTTCCAGAGGGTACAGGGAAGGTAGACTCTCCACTGAGTAGCTTCCGACCTGTCTGGACAGGGCTGGTGAAAGGATATGGGGATAAGACTTGTGGTTCAATAGTGAATAATTGCTATCAGAACTGATTTGTGACATTTTGTAACAAAAAGGAGTCGTTGATTTTGGAGTCCAGGAGCAGAGGACCCTGGGACCATTAAGGGAGAAGAGTAGAGTGCGGGACCCTATCCAGAGAAGCAGTGACGCCAGAGATGGAGGCAGAGATGATGGCACGGAGAGATGGAGAGGCTGAGGACTCTGGACTTAGGGAGGGAGAGGCACTGTGTGCTGCTGTGTGTGGGGGTGGGGGTGGGGGTGGTGGGTGGAGGCTTTCAGGTTATGCCCTTTAGTTGTTTAAATAATTATATATTCCTGACAGCTTCAGTGTACAAGCAAAAAAAAAAAAAAAAAAGGAATAGAAGCAAATACTGTTGAATGATGATGCATGGAGGGAACTGTAATCATTGCAGTGCAATGAAATATGATAGGATGAGTGTAAAGCTGATGTTCCCCCATGTAAACTATCACTCAATGCACACACACACAAAAACTTAAAAAAAAAAGAAGTGGTGGGGGTCTGTGACACAGGAAGAAGCATGGAGAATGTCATGTGACTAGAAAAATAAGGCACCCTGTGATTGATTTTACCACATTTGAGTCTTGATGTGCAATAGTTACTAAAATCTCTGTGGACTGACTGATGAAACCATCTTCCTGCCTGTGTTGTTTGAGTGTAATTTGAAAAACAAAACAAAAAAACTCTCCAGATATTATAACACTGAATTAAGTCCCCACGTTGGCATTTCTTTGACTATCATGATAAAATAACATTGCAAAACCTACGGAAAGAAAACTCCTGTCTATTCCCTGGGTGGCAAACACTGCCCCTCCTCTTGAATGGTGCCAAGTAGGTCCTGTGGAACTGTGGAGGGTCGGGATGGTGGCAGCTGCTACTTAGCTGAGAACAGCTGTGTGGAACTCTCAACTACCAGGAAAGCCCAGGGGAAGGAGAGTGTTGGGAAAGCTGGGAAATCATTCTCCAGGAAACCAGACACCTTTGTTGCAAGTGCCATATCCTAACCTGGGTGGAAAAATGACCCCAGACACAAACACTTGCCTTTGCCCCACCTGTGGGGAGACTCTGGTCACACAGATCACCAGAAAGCCCGGAGTAAAGACTGGCCTCACATCCAAAGCGTTCTTCACACACAAGACTCACTGCCATTTCCTCTCACTTCCTTCACTCTCTGTTAGAGTCAGACAGGCATAATGAAAGCTAAGGCCACAGCAAAAGTAGCTAGATCATATCTATGATAAGAATTTAAATCATTCTTATAAGAAAGTAAAAATTCCACAATCCCAATTGTCAGAGACTTAGGGGGTGAAAACTTTGAATTTAAGACCATACTCTTGAAACAAAGAAAAAAAAAAAAGATCAAAAGAAAATGAGACTTTAAGCTTTGCAGATTTAGCTGGTTCATCATAAGTAGTAAAATCTCTCACTACTTTCTTTGCATTTAGTGGTAGAAAGAAGTAATCCACCTCTCCTTTTTCTTAGTCCATCCTGGGTGAACCTGCTGGTATTTTAAATAGTGGTGGCATAGCTCCTAGTATCATAGCAACAGACAAGGAAGCCCTTTTCTTCATGAGATTTTGAGAAACATTCCGGTAGTACACAGGTTTTCAGGGATTTAAGAGTACAGGCATACTTCATTTTACTGTGCTGCGAAGATAGTGCGTTTTTCACCAATTGAAGGTTTGTGGTAATCCTGTACCTAGCAAGCTTACAGGCATCACTTTCCCCAACAGCATGTGCTCACTTCATGTCTCTGTCTCATAGTTTGATAATTCTCACAATATTTTCAACCTTTTCATAATGCTGTTATTGCAAATTTAATAGATCACCAGATAATGTAACCATAAATTTCATGTTTTTACTGTTGTTAAGTGCCGTCGGTTGATTCTTACTCATAGGGGTTCCAAGGAGTGGCTGGACCTTGTGGTTCAAACTGACCTTGAAGTCCAGTGCTTTATACCCCAACACTACACTAGGATGCCATCATTTTGATATGTACTGGGAAACCAAAATATTTGTGTGATATGATTTACTGTGACATTACATGTATTTCAGTGGCATGGAACCAAAGCCTCTAAGTTTTTGATGAGTGTGTATAGATTCCTGATGTGGTGCTGTAGGATCAGCACTGGACTGCAAATCATAAGGTCAGCAATTCAAACCCACCAGCTGCTCCTTGGAAACCCTATAGAGGGTCACTATGAGTCGGAACTGACTTGACGGCACTTAACAACAACAACAATGTGTGTGTGTTGGAGGCAAAGGTTGCTCAGTGATAGAATTGCTGTTTTCTATGTGGGAGACCTGATATTCATTCCTGCCAGTGTATCTGATGCTTGGCCACCACCCTTCTGTCATTGGGTGCTGTGTGTTGCTAGCATGCTCAGCAAGTTTCAGCAGAGCTTTCAGACTGCGACAGACGAGAAAGAAAAACCTAAAGATCTACTTCTAAAATTAGCTAATGGAACCCTATGGAACACAATACTTCAAACCACAAACCATAGCGGGGATTGCATAGAACTGAGGAACATTCTGAACCATTGTGCATGGAGTTGCCGTGAGTCAGTGGCTGGACAGCAGCTAACAATGATAGCAACTGTGCGTGTGATTGGATGTGGCAAAACCCAATACGACTCAAATGGAGACGTTGGAGTTCTTTTCAAAGCAAAGTAAAAACGAGTTGAAAGGCATAAAGAACCTAAACTGTGTGAAAGTGAAAAGGATATTATTGTTAGGTGCCATTGAGTTGGTTCTGACTCATAGCGACCCTATGCACAGCAGAGCAAAATACTGTTCAGTCCTGCACCAATCTCATAACTGTTAATACACTTGAGACAATTACTGCTGCCACTGTGCTGATCCATCTCATTGGGGGTCTTCTTTTTTGCTGATCCATCCCTTTATCTAGCGTGATGTCCTTCTCCATGGACTGATAATATGTCCATAGTATGAGAGAAAAAGTCTTGCCATTCTGGCTCCTAAGGTGCACTCTGATGTACTTCTTGCAACACATATTTGTTTGTTTTTCTAGCAGTCCATGATAGCTTTAGTATTCTTCTCCAACACCATAACTCAATTACATCAAATTTTCTACAGTCTTCCTTATTCATTGTGTAACTTTCAAAGGCATATGAGGCAACTGATTTTGGTTGATATAAGGAACTTTTTCACATATATAGTCAATTTTATTCCTGTTGCTTCCATCTGGTGATGTCCATGTGTATAGTCATTTTTAATGTGTTTTAAAAGGTATTTGTAGTGAATAAGTCAATGGTCTTGAGATCTCCAGCATTGTTTCTAGCACCAAAGTCATATTTTCCAACTACTAATCCTTCCTCTTTGTTTCCAACCTTCACGTTCTAATCACAAGTAATTTTCAGTACATCTTGATTACATGTTGGTTCAATTTCATCATCACTGGCTTTAGTGGTTGTTGCATAAATTTGAATAATATTGTTATTAACTCATCTTTCTTGTAGGCGTATGGATATTATCCTATCACAGACAGCTCTGTACTCCAAGATAGATCTTGAAATATTCTTTTTCCTTTTCTTTTTGACAATGAATGTGATGCCATTCCTCTTCAATTTGTCATTCCCAGAATAATAAACCAATGATTGTCAGATTCAAAATGGCTAATACCAATCCATTTCAGTTCACTAATGCCTAGGATATCAATCTTTATGAATTACATTTCATTTTTTGACAACTTATAATTTTCCTAGATTCATATTTTGAACATTCTATATTCTGATTATTAATGGGTGTTTACAGTTGTTTCTCTTCATTTTGAGTTGTGCCCCATCAGCAAATGAAGGTACTGAAAGCATTACTCTCTTCATATCATCATGGTCAACTCTACTTTAAGAAGGCAGCTCTTTCTCATTCATATTTTGAGTGCCTTCCATCCTGAGTGCCTCATCTTCTGGTAGTATATCTGACAATATTCTGGTGCTATTCATAATATTTCAATACTCAATATTCCGGTGCTATCTGACAGCACTCCACTGCTATTCATAAGGTTTTCAGTGGCTAAACATTCAGAAATAATTCACCTCTTTTCCTCTTCTGTTTTAGTCTCGAAGATCTACTAAAAAGTGTCTACCATGAGTGATCCTGCTGGTCTCCTAAATAACTGGTAGCATAGTTTCCAGCATCACAGCAACACGCAAATCTTTCTTCCAAGTCACCTCTGGGTGAACTTGAAGCTTCAGCCTTTCAGTTAGTATCTTAGTGCATTAACCATTTGTACCACTTCATAGCCAGTATTGCCGAAGTATTATTTCTGACTTAAATATATTTGATTCTTCACTGTGTATGGCCTTTACAGTTGATTCCAAATTAACTTGTTGCTTGTTCAGTCTTGGAGTTCTCACAAACAAAATGATAGTAATTTTTACTTAAATCAGAAACACTGCTTCTATCAATTTTAGATATGCACAAAACTATCAGCTCCAGTAAAAGGATTACTGTATCTGTGGTATAGTGGAATATTTAATATGTCTCTTCTAGTCCTTAGTCTTTGTAATGCCCACCAAACTACTCTATTCTTGATGGGTCTGAGTAAGAGAAGATAGGAGAAGATCTTGATAAGATGACATGATTTAGCAGTAGATGTTAACTAAAATCATTGTAAAAACTTGTATCTGAAGCATAGGTATAAAATGAGCAATCTCAGAATCAGGATGGGATCTCACTGTCATCAACAAAGAAGAGCCAGGAGTGGAACACATCCTTTGAATGCTGAGCTCTTGCTCATTGAACCTCCTGGATACAGGTATGAAAGCCGTGATGCTGGTGAAGTGGCAAAGGACCAAGAGCCACAGCGTGATACAGAATGGTGGGCTTCCTGGTCCAAGGAGCAAGTAAAACTGAGTGACTTTGGAAGGAGGCTTACTTGAAGAGTGTTGTGCTTCCAGGCACTAAATTGGGAGTAGAGAGCTAAGTTTGCTCCCATACAGAGCTAGAGCCAACTACCTTCAGGCTGAGGCTTATGGTGTAGTGATGTGTCCTGTGAGCACTTATCAGGTGCCCTGTGAGCATTTATCAGCAGCCCTAAACGAGTTTTGTACCATTACCCAGGCAGAGAGGCCTGCCTGTGGACATGGCTAAGGAGAGATTTTCCTGACTGAAACAACTGTGTCTTGAGTATTTTCTGACCCTTAATTGTAACTTGTTAACCTCTATAATAAACTCCTTAACTATGAGTATGTTATCTGGGTTCCGTGTGACCACTGCAGTGAATTAATGAAACCAGATGAGAAAAAGTGTGGCTGTAGGAGGAATGTTTGGTGCAATTTTTATTTTTGCAGTATATAAAATTAGGATTATGAGTATTTGCTTAATGAGTTCAGTGCTGTTTCTTTTACATAAAGCAAAAGAGAGAAGAAGGTCAAATATAAGTAACATAAGGGAAAAAAAGGGAGGAGAAAAAGACTCCAACTTTCTCCCACTTTAGTGGAAGGATAGGAGCTACCAGGCTGTAACCATTATTATAGTAATTAAGTCATTAAAATATGTAGATATAGGCATGGAATTGGCCAAGATTGAGGAAGAAGGGTAAAAGGGTATGATATTTGTGTTATAGTTCAAAATCAGCCTCTCCTATAAAACCTACCTGGAAACTCCAATCCTCAGGGGCCTCACCTCTTTGAAAACTGACATTCTTTTTAGTGAATTATTATAAACTACCTTTTCACTTCACCACTCATCCATCAGTTTGTTGTATTGTGGTGACTTGTGTGTTGCTGTAATGCTGGAAACTATGGTACTGGTATTTGAAATACCAGCAGTGTATATAACCCATTGTGGATAGATTTCAACTGAGCTTCCAGACTAAGACGGACTAGGAAGAAGGAGAGGCAGACAACTTCTGAATGTTAACCACTGAAAGCCTTCAGAAAATCAGATAAGCATTGTTAGATGCAGTGCTGGAAGATGAATCCCTAAGGTTGAAAGGCACTCAAAATACACCTAGGAAGAGCTACCTCCTCAAAGCAAAGTTGACCTTGATGACATGAATGGAGTAAAGCTTTTGAGACCTTCATTTGCTGATGGGGCACAACTCAAAATGAGAAGAAATAACTGTATAACTCCATTAATAATCAGACTATGAAATGTAAAAAGTACAAGTCTAAGAAAATTAGATGTTATGAAAAATGAAATAGAATGCAAAAAAAAAAAAATCAATATCCTAGGCTTTAGTGAACTGAAATGGATTGATATTAGCCATTTGTAGTCTGACAATCATATGGCTTACTATGGCAGGAACAATAAATTCAAGAGTAATAATATTGCATTCATTGTCAAAAAGAACATTTCAAGATCTATCTTGAAGTACAATGCTGACTATGATAGAATAATATCCATATGCTTACAAGGAAGACAAGTTAATACTGACTATTATTTAAACTTACACATCAATTACTAAAGCCAGTGATGATTAAATTACATAATTCTATCAACTTCTTCCAGTGTGACATTGAAAACATGTAACGTGCACTCAAATGTATTGATAGTTTCTAGTGACTGAATGTGAATGTTGGAAACAAAGAGGAAGGGTCAATAGTTGGACAATATGGGCTTGGTAATAGAAACAATACTCCAGATCACATGATAGAATTTTGCAAGACCAATAACTTATTCATTGCAAATACTTTTTTAAAACAACATAAAATCACCCATCAACACTCATGGAAGCAACAGTCAAGAAATCAAATGACTTACTGCATTAGACAAATCTGCTGCACAAAACAACTTTAAAGTGTTTAAGAGCAAAGATGTCAGTTTGAGGGCTAAATTGCATGTGACCCAACCCATGGTATTTTCAAAAGTCTCATATGCATGTGAAAGTTAGACAATGGATAAGGAAGACCAGAGAAGAATTGGTGCATTTGAGTTATGGTGTTAGAAGAGAGTATTAAATGAATTGCCAGAAAAACAAACACATCTGTGTTGGAAGAAATAAAATCAGAATGTTTCTTTAGAGCCAAGACAACCAGACATCATCTTTCATACTGCAGGCATATTATCAGGAGGTACCAGTCTCTGGAGAAGGACATGATGTCTGGTAAAATGAAAGATCAGCAAAATAGAGGGAGATCACCAAAGAGATGGACTGACACGGTAGCAGCAGCAGTATGCTCAAGCATAGCAGCAAGTATGAGGCTGATACAGGACCAGGCAGTGTTTCCTTGTTTTGTACATAGGGTTACTATTGGTCAAAACCTAATCAATGGCACTTAAGAACAACATACACATGGACTTCACCGGATGTAATACACAGAAGTCAATTATCTGCATCAGTTGGAAGAGTCAGTGGAAAAGCTCAATATCATCAACCAAAACAAGGCCAGGAGCAGACTATGGCATCAATTGCTCATAGGCAAGTTCAGACTGAAACTGAAGAACGTTAATACAAGCTCACGAGATCTAAAATGTGACCTTGAACAAATCCCACCCGAATTTAGAGATCATCTCAAGAATAGATTTGATGCATTAGAATAGATTTGATGCATTAGATTGTGACTGAAGACCAGAAGAGTTGTGGGATGACATCAAGAGCATGATGTAGAAAGAAAACAGAAGGTCATTAAAAAGACAAGAAAGAAAGAAAAAACCAAAAAGGATATCAGAAGGGACTCTGAAACTTGATTTACAGTCCCAACAGCAGTGTAAGAGGGTCCCAGTCTCTACACCCTTGCCAGCATTTGTTGTTTTTTGCTTTTTTGAACTTTGTTCTTAATGCTGATGTGAGATGATATCTCACTGTTGTTTCGATATGCATCTCTAATGATGGTGTCCTGGTGTGACACTGTAGGATAAAGCACTGGACTGCAAGGTCAGTTTGAATCACATTCAGTGGCAATTGATCCAATTCAGTAGCACTTAACAACAGGAATAACAACAGCAGCTAGTGATCCTGGACATTTCTTCATGTTTGTTGGCTGCCTGAATGTCTTCTGTGGTGAAATGTCTATTGATGTCCTGTTGCTCAGTTTTAAATTGTGTTGTTTGTCTTTTTCTTGTAGAGGTGTTGTTGTTTTCTATATGCTTTAGAGATTAGTCCCTTGTCTGATATTTCATTACGAAAATTTTTTCCCAGTCTGTTGGCTTCCTTTTTACTCTTTTGGGGAAATCTTTTGATGCACATATGTGTTTAATTTTTAGGAGGTCCCAGCCATCTATTTTGTTTTCTGCTGTTTTTGTGTTTTTAGTAATGTTTGATAAGAGTATTTATGCCTTTTATGATAGCCTTTATGATTGTAGTAAATTTTGAGATCAGGGAGTGAGAGGCCTCCAACTTTGTTTTTCTTAAGCAGTGCTTTGCTTATCTCTTTCATTTCCACAGAAAGTTAGTGATCATTTTTTCCATCTCTTTAAATAATAACGTTGGAATCTATGTTGAGATTTTGATATATCTATAGATTGCTTTGGGTAATGTTAACATTTCCACAGTGTTTGTCTTTCTATTCACGAGCATGGTATATTCTTTCATTTTGTAAAGTCTCTTTTGATTTCTTATAGTAGTGTTTTGTAGTTTCCTTTTGTATAGGTCTTTTTCTTTGGTTAGAATTATTACTAAATTTCTCTTTTTTGGGGTAGTGGTGGTGGTGATTATGTGCCATGGAGTTGGTTCGGACTCATAGCAACCCTGTACAGGATTTATAGACCAATATCCCTGATGAATGTAGATACAAAAATTCTCAACTAAATCCTAGCTAATAAAATTCAACAACATATATTAAAAAATAATGCATCATGACCAAATGGGATACCTCCCAGAGATGCAAGGATTGTTTTAATATTAGGAAAACATTCTTTCTATCTCTTTAAATAATAATGTTGGAATCTGCATTGAGATTGTGATATAGCTATAGATATATTGTGTGGATCACTACAAACTATGGATAACATTACAAAAAATGGTTATTCCAGAAACTTAATTGTGTTTATGAGGAAACTGTACATAGACCAAAAGGCAGTTGTTTACACAGAACAAGGGAATAAAGAATGGTTTAAAATCAGTGAAGATAAGCACTAGGGCTGCATCCTTTCACCATACATATTCAATTTGCATGCTTAGAAAATAATCTGAAAAACTGGATTATATGAAGTCAAGAACACGAAGAATCATTAACAGCCTGTGATATGAAGATGATACAACCTTGGTTGCTGGAAGCAAAGAGGACTTGAAATATTTACTGATGAAGATCAAAGACAAAGCCTTCAATAAGGCAAAGAAAACAAAAATCCTTACAATTGGACCAATAATTGTCCAATTATTGTAAAGAAAATATAATCCTCACAATTGAACCAATAAATAACATCATGATAAACGGACAAAATACTGAAGTTGCCAAAAACATCATTTTATTTGGATCCAGAATCTACACTAATAGAAGCAGGAGTCAAGAAATCAAATGATATCTTGCATTAGGCAAATCTGCTGCAAAAGACCTCTTTAAATTGTTAAAGAGAAAGATAACAGTTTGAGGACTAAGGTGCTCCTGACAGAGCAATGGAATTTTCAATAGCCTTATATGCATGTCAAAGTTGGATAATGAATAAGGAAGACTGTTGAAGAATTGATGCATTTGAATTATGGTGTTGAAGAAGAATACTGAAAGTACTATGGACTTCCAGAAGAAAAAACAAATCTATCTTGTAAGAATAAGAATGCTCCTTAGCTGTGAGGATGGCAAGACTTTGTCTCTTGTATTTTGGACATATTTTTAGGAGGCAGCTGTCCCTGGAGTAGGACATCATGCTTAGGAAAGTGGATGGTCAATAAAAAGGAGCAGACTCCTAAGGAGATGGATTGACACACTGGTAGCTGCAATGGATTCAAACATAACAACATTGTGAGGATGACTGAGGACCAGGCAGAGTTTCTATTGTACATCCAACTGCTACGAGTTGAAACCAATTGACAGCACTCAACAGCAACATAGAATTGTTTCTAAATAGATGAGTGAATATTTCTAATTATCATATAAGGTTTTTAAGTGATGCTTACAGAGATTTTTAAAGTCATGGGAAAGTGCTTTATAAAGAAAGTAAGAAAATACAATTGTCTGTAACATGACCTCATCTATGTAAACAAAATACATAAAAGTCTAGAGGAAAAAGCATAAGTTACTGCTGTTTTCCTATTCCATATTTTTTAAACTCAGAATTGTATGAGTTTGTATTGTTTTAGTGCTGGTAGTGTTCCATGGAGTCGGTTCCAACTCCCTGTATAGGGTTGCTGAGGCAGTAAAACTTTATGGGAGCAGAGATCCTCATCTTTATCCTCGGAACAACTGGTAGTTGAACTGCTGACCTTAATAGAAAAATGTAAAGTCAAATCTTATAGAAAGGATAAGGCAGTTTCCAGAAGGAAGATTAGTGGGTGCTCCTCAGAAACCCTATACAGGGGTGAAACTGACTTGATGGCACTTAATTAACAGCAACAGTTGAAAACTGGGGGAGGGAGATGAAGCAGTTAGGAAACATATTGTCACCAAAGATAAACCAAGTCAGTTGCAAACAAGTTGATTCTGACTCAAGGTGACCCATGCTTCATAGGGTTTTTGGAATTAGATTGCCAGCATTATTATCATACTTACTTATCTTGTAGGTAAAAAGGAATTATGTTAAGTCCAGTTTTTTACTAATATTGCTGAGCCCTATTACAATGGAAAAATGACTAATCAAGGATGTGTGGACAGAATTAGTCTGGTGGACTAATGGACCATAGAACACCAATCTCCACGACTCTGAGACCAAAATAATTAAATAGTTCCTGGCTGTCACTACCAGTGGCTCTGAAATGGATCAATGGATGATTGCAGACAAGTTCTCTTACTAATATACTTGTCTTAGTTTCATTAGGGAGTCCGGGTGTAGCATTGTGGGCTAGTGCACTAGGCTGCAAAGTTGGTTTGAACCACAAGGTTGGTGGTTTAAGCTCATTAGCCACTCCTGAGAAACCCTACGTAATGTTGCTATGGGTTGTAACCAACTCAACGACACTCAATAACAACAGTCTCCTTAGGGTGCCTTCAAAAAAAAAATAAATAATAAGATACTTAAAAAAAAAAATGATTTTGAGGTAAGAACTAATACCAAAGTTTTAACAAAGCTTAAGTGGACATCTTCCTAAATCACTGAAGTTTTGCAGTAAGTTTCAGGAATAGTACTCCATATAAAGTAACAGCCAGAAACTTGTGGATAAAGACTGGAGTGTTACCATGGATATGATAGCTTCTGCATTTGGCATCTCACATAGTTTGGCATTTTCAAATTTAACCAGATATCTTGGACTTAGCTAACTTTTTGCTGGATGGGTGCTAAAAGTGTTGTGTGGAGATCAGGTAGCTCAAAGAGTTTCTATTTCCATTTTTATCTAAAATAGGACCAAAGCTAAGGAAGATGACTTTATGGAATAAATCATAGTCAGGGTGAATCTTGTATTTACCAATACATTCCAGACAGCAAGTTCCCATTAAACTCTGACTTCTGAGTAGATTGTCTGGACAAGTTAGATTCAAGGCAGAGATTAGATTCAAAAGGTTATGGTGGACATCAAGTCAAACCCCCTTCCAAGACTAAGACTCAAGGGGAATACATGAGCATACATGCACTGTGACTGGTGACCACATTGGTCACCAATAAGGGGAAGTGAGAGAAAAACAGCAATGAAACTGTGAGCTAAGTCCTACCATGTTCAATAGACTCCTGTGAACCCGGGTGGAGACCTGGTTGGCCAGCAGTATGGCAAGACCTGGGGACTCCTGGGCCCAGAGTCAGTGACATAGCCACAGAGGACTACAGTGGAGAGTGAAGCATCCAGCTGATAATAAGAGAGGGCATATGCACAAGAACACCCACACTTGCAGATAATACCCACTTGACCTGGCTTCAATGGCTGGATGATCAGAGCTCAACCAGAAGAAGAAAGAAGAGGAAAAAGAGTAATCTGATACAATTTGATGGACTTGACCTACACTTATGGATGCAGTAGCTCAAAAGAGGGAACAAATCTTTACAGCGAGCATTATTCCCACTTTTTACAGGGTAGACAGGGTAGACTTGGACATTGGCTACCCAAAATGGGGGGGCTACAAAGGCAAGAAGCGACCAGCTTACAAAATTTCAAGAGGGAGCCTAGATCCAGAGGGCGCAGAGGAAGGTAGAATCTCCACTGAGTAGTATCTAATCTATCTGGGTGGGGCTGATGAAAGGAGAAGGGGATATGACTATTGTGGCACAATAGTGAATAATTGCTATCAAAGCTGACTGTGAGGGTTGAAAATGTAAAGGTAGATATTTTGTAGCAAAAGGAGGGGAGTGGTTGACTTTGCAGGCCAGGAGCGGAGGTACCTGGGACCATCAAGGGAGAAGAGCGGAGAGTGGGACCCTACCCAGAGAAACAGTGACACCAGAGATGGAGGCAGAGATGATGACATGGAGAGATGGAATGGCTGGGGACTCTAGACCCAGAGAGGGAGAGGGGCTGTGTGCTGACGACTGGAGGGCAGGCTTACAGGGCATGACCTTTGGTTGGTTGATGACGCATAGAGGGGATTGTAACCATGGCAATGAAATGATATACGATAGGATGAATGTAAAGCTAATGTTCTCCATGTAAACGATCATATAATTCACAGTAAAACATTTAAAAATAAAGTAAAATAAAGAAAGGACAGAAAATCTTTAACTCTAGTGTAAGTAAAGAATAGTTCATTAGCATATTTATTGAATTATTTTCTCAATTATAGATAACACAATTAAGAAAATATATTTTGATGCAAACATGTATATATTGGCATAGAAAGATAACCACAATAGTGTTAAGTAATAAAGTTAGTAAATGATATGATTCCAAAAAAAAAAAAGATGATGGTGACTATTTTTTTCAGGATTCCAGTGTAGTAGTTGGGAGTGAGGTGGCTCTATAGGATAAGCATTGGAATGTGACCCGCAAGGTTGGTGGTTCAAGTCCACCAACTGCTCCCCAGGAGAAAAAATGAGGCTCTCTACTCCACATAGATGTGCTGCCTCAGAAACCCTAAATACAGTTGTTATGAGGCAGAACTGAATCAACAGCTCTTAAATACCAACAACAGTAACAAAAACAATGGGGTAGTCTTGATAGCTTTTCTTGAAGGACACAGAGTGATCACAGGGCCTATTAGGGAGAAGTTTTCAGAAAATGAAAATCTTCATTGATAAAAAAAGCCAGGAGAGTTGAGCCAAGGATTCCACCTTAATCCCTATCACAATAAAATACTTACTCATTCTTTGAGGGTAGCAAGGACTGTCTTAAAAAAATTTCATTGGGAGATGTTACCACATCCGTCCTACAACCCTGATCTTAGGTGGAGGGTCAGAGAAAAAGAGGAAGATCCCCAATGAGATGGATTGGCCAAGTGGCAGCATCAATGGACTCAACCGTGGCAACAGTAGTGAGGTTGGCCCAGGATCAGGCAGTGCTTTGTTCTGCTGTGCATAAGGTCACTATGAGTCGGTACCGACTCAATAGCCCCTAACAACAACAACAACAAACTCAAAGAACAATTCAAAACACACAATGAGTCCCTCAAGAATACCCAAACTGCTTGTTTGACATGGTATGAATCAAAGAATACAGATTTCTTCCAGGAATGTTAGAGATATGGAAAACCTTCTTCAGAAATGGAGGGTATATTGAGAAACAATAGCTTCACATTTTGACATTTTTGTTTAATAAAGGTTTGTATGATTTTGTAATAATACTTTTTGACTTCTTATGGACTCTGACTCATAGCGATCCTGTGTAGGGTTTTTAGAGGCTCGAAATCTTTGGGGAAGCAGAAAGCTTCACCTTTTACTCCTGTATAGCAGCTGGTGGGCTTGAATCATGGACTTGTGGTTAGCAGTTTAGTGCTTATCCTACAGAGCCACCAGTACTCCTGACTTTTTTACTTCCCTTTTTATATTTTGTTTTGTTGTGTGTAAGGAGCTCAGCAACTCTGTATGTAGGATAGCCACTGGACTGCTAACCACAAGGTCAGTGGTTCAAGCTCACCAACCACTCTTGGAGAAAGTTGAAAATTTCTGCTCCATAAAGACTTATAGCCTTGGAAATCCTATACAGAGTCACTATTTTGTACCTAAGTCAGTACAGTTAGTTCCTACCTAACATCAGTCAAATGTTTGTCTTATATAGTATATAGTATACATTTCTAGACATAAAAAATTAAAGAAACACTTCCAGATAAACTGAAAGATCTTTAATATAGCAAGACAGTAATAATAATGTTTTGATGTTCATTGCAAAGTAGTACCCATTGAATATTAGGAACCATTGTATGTATCTCAAAATTTTGATATAGTAAGCTTCACAAGGGTTGTTTCCTAACTATGGGTTGTATACAAGTTAGATATCAGTAACTTAGTAATAGCTTTTCTGGCAGTGTTTTGTATTGATGGATGGGGAAATAGACCATCTGTGTTTTGAAAGGAGCAAAAGAACATAGGCTTAAGATCTTGTTTGCCATTACAAAGTGCTATTGTGGAAAACCCTTGTTATCTAGGGTCAGTGCCTCAGTGTTGGGGTTGAGGATATAAAAAGTGAAGGCAGAGGTGCCTGAGATAGAGACAGAGATGACGATGTGGAGTGATGAAGTGGCTGGGGACTTTGGACCCAGAGAGGGAAAGGGACTGTGGGCCGAAAACTGGGGGGAGGGGGGAGGGAAGAGGGGGAAGTGTAGGGGGTGAGTTTCTAGGATATACCCTTTGGTTGGTTGATGATGCATGGAGGGGATTGGAACCATGGCAATGAGATGATATACGATGGAATGAATGTAAGACTAAGGTTCTCCCATGTAAACTATCATATAATTCACAATAAAACATTAAAAAAAAACAGTGAAGGCAGAGGGACCCTAAACTTATACATACTTGTCATCCACGTCTTAGGATTTCCTAAAGCTGGACCTGAACACTGTAGCAGAGCCATATTGCTATTTGACATCAGCACATTGACCCTGCTAAATTTTATTCAAGCCAGTGCAAAAAAATCAAAGACCACTAATTCTGACAACACTAAGAGTGTGTCTTTTGTGTTGGTACAATATCTCTTATTGTCTAATACTGGGGGGATACAAGCAGTCTTGTAAGCAGATCCAAGCTCTTCATACCTTCACTACATGGAAAGCAGCCATTGTAGAAATGCCTGTCCACATCTCCTTTTGGCCCCTCCTGTACTCGGTGTGGGCCACAACTTCCCTACGAGAAAAGTCTTGTGACATAGCTTGAGACAGTAGTCTGAATTTGGGCTAACAATTTAAGGAACACATCAGGGTCACTCAATATGCCAGCAATGAGTCCTCCGCTGATTAATGGGGAGGCACACAGAGTCTGTGATTGCCAGGAACTTGTTACACATGACAGTCTACCTACCTCACTACAACTCAGATTTGCCAGAGTCTGAATCTGGAAAGCCCTTCAGTTATTCTTTAATGAAATACTGGACTCAAAAAATGTAATGGACTTAATCCTCAGTGCTTCTCAACTAGCTAGTGGCAGAGATGGGGCTAAAACTTAGGTTCCCTGAGACCACTTTTAAACCATATTTGAGAAGTCACCACATTTTACATCAACTATCAATTCATTATTTCCATTAGCAACATGATAATTAGCAACCCTCCCTCTCCCTCTTTGAATGTAATGACAAAACTATAGCGTGAACTTGTTTTCTCCAGTGTAGAGTTCAAAATAGCTGGTGATGGCTGACCTGTCTTTTAGAGACCGTAGCTATCTCAAACAAACCAAACAGGCTAAAGCCGAAATGTGAAAGTAGTTTCCTCAGACAGAATACAGAATGATGATGGAAATTTACAAGACCTGCATCCCAAAGCCCAGACTGATCTCTCCTTTCTCCTTGAAATAAAAATGTAAACTAGCATGATTTAAAAAAATTAAACCCAAATAAATATTCATCATGTTCTTTCTGCCATTTGGGGTCCAACAGGATAATAAATGGTGCTCTTAACACTCAGTCTGGCATATAAAAGTGCTCTGAAGAGTGTGTGTGTGCATAAGAATGTGCATATATATTTGTGATCATGAGTGTGAGTGTGTATTTGAGTGTATGTGTGAATTCATATGCATTTAAGCACAAATAGGAGCTATTTCTTTCATTTGAAAATGAGTTAAACTTCTGTCAATATAGTTTTGACCTATTCTCAGTGTTCTTCAGATAGGGAATTGTATTCATTTTGACAGTACAGTTTCAGAACAGTGGTTTTAATAGACTGAAGGAACATAAAGTATATTTAGAAATGTTTGACAATGTCATGGACATGTTAGCCTCCCTTTCTTGACTGCTTTGACTGCTTCAAAATTTTATATGTATCTTATATCTTGTAAGTACTAAGGTAAACATTAAAGACCAAGATTTTACATTCAAATACAGCAGACAGTATTTTTAGAAGAATATCAATTCCAGGATTGCTTGTCTCTGTTTTGAACTTTACAATGCAGCCAAAATGATTTTTCTGAACCACAAGTCCAATCTAGTCACTCTCTACTAAGCATCTGTAGAGAACAAATATTGGTTACTCAACTAATTTACTCTTTCCTTTTAACTGATTTTAATTTCATTGTACATTCTTACCCTCAAACATCAAATACTTCAGCACCAGAGGTGGGTCTCAAGTCCCAGATATGGACACTGGTTGACTAAGCTAATCGCAGCCATCCATCCTCCTAATCACAGCCTTTGGCTCAAGACTGGCAATATGTTATGTTTTTGTTCTTGGTTTGAAGATTCAAGGACTTTTTAATTTCATTTTTAAAATTTCTTTTATTATGCATTGGTGTCCTGGTATGCTGCTGTAGGATAAGCACTGGACCATAAGGTCGATTTGAACTGCAAGTTCAGTGGTTAAAACCCACCAACCGCTTCCCGGGAACCCTAAACATGGTCGCTGTGAATCATAATTGACTCAACAGCACTTATCAACAACAACATTACTATTACTAAACTTGCTTTTTTCTCCTTGATCTTCATATTGTTGATTTTTAATTTTATAGCATTGTGATCTGAGAAAATACTATGTAATATTTTGAAGTTTTGTGCACTAGAAAAGAATATATATTGTGTTTTTGTTGGGTGGAGTGATTGTATATGTCTTTGAGGTCGAGTTGGTTGATTGTGTTGTTTAATTTTCCTATGCTTTTGCTAAGTGATTTTCTTATTGTTCTGTCCTTCATTGAAAATAGTGTATTAAAATCTCCTACTGGTGTTGTCAGAATGGAGTAATGGTGTGGCACTGTAGGACAGGCACTCAACTGAAAGGTTGGTTTGAACAAAAGTGTCCACAGTTCAAACACACCAGTTGCTCCTTGGAAACCCTACATGGGGCAGCTATGAGTTGGAATTGACTTGATGGCACTTAACAACAACACTTTTATAGTTGTTGTTAAGTGTTGTCTATTTGGTTCTGACTCATAGCAAACCTGTATAACTTTTCCAAGAAGTGGTTGGTGGGTTTGAACTGCTGACCTTGCGGTTAGCAACACCACATCAGGACTCCTATTATCATTACAGATATGTCTATCTCTCTCTTCAATACTGTTAGAGTTTTATTTATGTATTTTGAGTCTCTTTTGTTGGTGCATAGATATTTATTATGGCTATGTCCTCTTGTTCAATTGACCCTGTAATCATTATGTAATGTTCTTCTTTGTCTCTTATATTGGCTTTTGCCTTTACAATCTATTTTATCAGATATTAATATTGCCTCTCTTGCTTTTGCTTTTTTAAAACTGTCATTTGCTGTATATATACATATGTGTGTGTGAGTTTTAAATTTTTACTCTACTTTTGTGTTTGTGTGTCTAAGATGTATCACTTATAGATAGAGTCCCATTTTCTTATTCATTCTGTTACTCTTGTGTCTTGACTGGTGAATTTAATCCATTTACATTCAGTATAATATTGATAGGTATGAATTGATTGCTGTCACTTTGCTGTGTATTTTTTTGTGATGCTGCTGGTTTCTTTGTTCCACCAAAATTTTTGTGCTGAGTTCATTTTGTTTGTGAGTCTTCTTATAATTTCCTTTGCTATTTTTGTTTTAGTATTTATTAAATCTTTATGATTCTCTTCTTTTTTATTTTGATGAGAAGGTTTATTAATTTTCTTTCCAGTTACCCTGTTGCTTGTTAACTTCTTCCAATTTTAAAACCATCTGTTCTATCTTGAAATCTGCTCGACTTCCTCTCTATTTTGATGTTCTGTAACTACATTCATTATTTATTTCCTCTTTTTGGTTTGTAATTGTCTTCATTTTCTTATTATGTAAAAGTCAGTGTGTTTTACTTTGGATACGTTTATATCTGGGTTGACTTCTGGATGATGTCATGTACGTTAATATCAGGTTGTAGTCTGCTGCTTCTTTAGTATTTCTTATAGGGTTGGTCTGAGTTTTATAAATTCCTGTAACTTCTGTATTTGTTGTTGTTGTTATGTGCCGTGGAGTCAGTTCCGACTCATAGCGACCCTGTACAGGGTTTCCGAGGCTGTAAATCTTTATGGGAGCAAAACACCTCATCTTTCTCCTGCAGAACATCTGGTAGTTTCGAACTGCTGATCCTGAGGTTCGCAGCCAGATTTGTATCCACTATGCTACCAGAGCTCCTTAACCTCTGTATTTAGATTCTCCTAATTTCATGATCATAGTTGACGGACAATTTTGCTGGCTATATTATTCTTGGTTGAATTTTTTTTTCCTTTCAGAGTTTTATATATGCCATCCCACTGACTTCTTACCTACGTGGTTTCTGCTGAGAAATCAGAGTTAGTCTTATTAGTTTCCTTTGTAGGTCACTTTAATTTTTTTCTGAGCTGCTTTCAGAATTCTTCCCTTGTCTTTCATTTTGAAATGTTTGATTGTCATATTTCATTGATTTTCTTTTGGACTTTATACTATTTGGGGCTCATTGAGCTTCCTGAATACATATCTTTTCAGCTTTCATACTATTAAGGAAATATTCTTCCAACAACTTTTCAACAACTCTTCCAACAACAAATTTCTCTGTGATTTTTTTGGTCTCTTCCTGCTCTGGAATTCTGGTCACATGTAAATTATTCTTCTTACTAGTGTCCCACATAAATCTTAGGCTTTCTTTAGATTCTTCTCTTTCTTTTTTCTGATTATTCCTGTAGTAGTTTAGTATTGATAGATTTTTCTTCAAGCTCACTAATTTAGTCTTCCATTGATTAAGTTCTACTCCTTTGCCCTTTCAATGTATTAACTGAAATCTTAACATTGATCTTCTGAGTTTTTATTAGCTGTTTTTATATTATTTTCTGTTTTTTAAAACATTTTTGTTTCTTCATGTATAATTTCCCTAAATTCTTCTAAAATTTTTTCTGTGTTCTTGTTTTTCTCAATAACTTTCTTGCTATTTCTCTCTATCTGTTGAAAGTACCTAAATGTTATTCTTCTGATTTCTTATCGGGTAGTTCCAATGCCAATTCTTCCTCTGAAAGATTTTCTGTCTCTGTCATTTTTGACTTGTCTGTACCACTCTGTCTTGTTTCTTTGTGTGAACTGAAATTATCTCTTTTCTCTAGATATTGTGGTATGTATTGTATTTGTATTTAACTGGTGATTGCATGTTGGTGTGTTCTTAGGCGCTCACCACCTGTCTCCTGGTGGGTGTTTGCAGGGACCAGCCCTGCATGAACCGGGTTCCAGGAGGCGGACTGAGGATTAAGTGACAGGAGACTCAAGATGGTCAGTCGAGAGTGCTTTAATGTCTTACAGATTCAGTTTAAATACATATTTCTTAGGTATGAGGGAGAGGGGAAATCATACATCTTTAATTAATGATTCATAAGACCTTTGCTAGATCACAATACCATTGACATTATTCAGTGAGAATAATAAGTTGGAAATCAGTATGTGCGAAGATTGGTTTCATAGGTAGGGAACACAATTTCCAGGATAATTATAAAGATATGGATCAAGAGCTACATAGTACAAATGTCACATACTTCAGAGTAATTTTCTTAACTAACTTGTTTTTCTACTATACATGTCTGTGTTTTTCTACTATGCAGGTCTGTCTGGCTAGCAAAGTCTTCCTTGTAGCTCTCTCCAAAGTGTTCCTTGGTTTATAGAGCTACCGCTGGGTGGGCTTCACACACTTCCCTTAAATCCTACAGGTGTTGCAGAGGGTCTGAGAGTGTGTATGCAGTTCTCTGTTCCTAGTTAATATAGCACCATTGAAGGTGGATGGGCTAGTGTTTATTACTATCTATCATTGATCAGATGGTACAGGAGTGAGTGGTGGTCCTTGCCCAGTGGGTGGGCTCCTGGAGATGTAGGTATGGCTTCATAGTGTGGGCATGGTTGCTGACTTCTACTGGGTGTGACAAGAAAAAAAGAGAAAGAGAGGCAAAAGAAAAAGTAAACAACTCCAGAAAAATACAAAAATCAAATGTGGGAATAAACAAGCAAGTAATATCCAACAAAAAGAAATTAGTAACTAAAAAAAAAAAAAGAGAGAGAAAGGAAAATGAAAATAAAGGAGAAAAAACCCCAAGTAAACAAAACTATGGCGGTGAAAAAGAATAACAAAGGAAAAAACTAAGAAAAAAATGGCAAAGAAGGGAAACAAAACAAGAAAAGAGAAGCAGGATAAAATAAAGAAATAAGCCAAACAAAAAGCAAAGAAAGTGAAAAACAAAACAAAACAAACCCCAAAGAAAGGGAAAGAAAGAAAAGTAAAAAACAAGAGAAAGAAAAAAAAAGGGAACACAGGTCTGGGGAGGCAAGGCACCTAGTGCAGGCTTGGTGACGTCCGGTCCTAGACTGGATTCTTGCTGTCCTAGTTGTCTGGAATCAGGGTGCCTGATACTAGAAGTTCCTTTGGAGTCTGAGTATGACTGAGGTCTGTGCACCCAGTCCCTGAAGGAATTCCTGTCTGCCCAGTGGTGACTGGGAGCAAGGCAGTGTCCAGCACTGTGCATTCTTGTTGCCCAAGGGTGATGTACACTCAGCGTCTGATGCATGGGAACATACCTACAGCCTAAGGCAGAGCAGGGACTGGCTGCTGAGTGAGTCAGTTGGTGGCTGGCCATGCTTCTAGTCATTGGGAAGGTATGGCGAACAAGGAAAAGAAGATATCTTTCTGGTTGCCAGTCTCCCATGTGGCCACTTGTTATGACTCTAGGTTCGTGAAACTGATTATCAGGTCACTGCCCCAAATGAATGATGTTTGCAAAAGTTCAGAATGGTGCTGTGTCAGGCCAGCTGACAATTCTTCTTCTAGTTGGTATTCAGTTCATTCCCCTATCCTTTCCTCTGAAGCTCAGTTGCTCAAGGATTGTCATTCAGAGTTGTTGTGCTTGGTCTCTTGTGTCTTTGTTGTAAAGAGTGGGTAATGTGTATGCCTAGTCCACATCTTGCTAGAGGTCTGTTCATGACTCTAGAGTAAAGGTATAAATCAAAGACACTAATTGTGATAGATATTTTTTTGTGTGTGTGATAGATA
Source organism: Chrysochloris asiatica (assembly GCF_000296735.1). Lineage (NCBI taxonomy): Eukaryota > Metazoa > Chordata > Mammalia > Afrosoricida > Chrysochloridae > Chrysochloris > Chrysochloris asiatica. Next base: position 3,849,935 of record NW_006408631.1, read on the forward strand.
TTTTAACTAATAAATTATTTATAGATGCAAATGCCACAGAAATTAATTTTAAAAATATGCATGCATTTCTAACTGGCAGTAAAAATAACATTTGCAAAAGTATTCTGTTGAGTTAAAAAAAAAAAGTTTAAAAGTCACATGTGTTAGGCACATAATAATAAGAATTTTGTGTAATAGAGAGTGGTAGGGATTGCAGCTAATGAGAAATCCCATATCCTGCTTAAAAAGGGAGGTTGCCACTCAGCTCCAGATATTTTAACTGATAAATTATTTAGTTTAGTGAAGAACCATGGCCCTAATATTAGAAGATCCTGCTGTTTTTGGTTACGAATCGGGCTGCGAACTGCAAGGTCAGCAGTTCGAAACTACCAGCCGCTCCATGGGAGAAAGATGAGGCTTTCTGCTCCTGTAAAGATTTATAGCCTCAGAAACTCTATACAGGGTCACTACAGGTCGGAAACGACTCGGCGGCACTTAACAACAACAACATCTGTGTGTTGCTCTGATACAGGAAGCTAGGATACCACAATTTCAAACACTAGCAGGGTCACCCATGATGAGCAGGTCTGAATGGAGCTTCCAGACTGGTGTAGTGAATTATTTAATATGTCTCGTTTAGCCTTATTCTTTGTAAATCTCACCAAATGTCTTTTTTCCTGATAGGTCTGGGTAAGAGAAGGTGGGGGAAGATAATGACAGCATGATATCATTCAGTCATGAATGATTGTTAACAGAGTTAATTGTGATTATAAAAACTCGGAACTCTTAATATGGGTATAAAACGAGCCATCTCAGAAACAGGAGGAGGCATCTCATTACCATCAAAGAAACGGAACCAGGAGTGGAGCATGTCCTTTGGTCACCAAGATCTATGCATTCTGGACCTCCCTGACCTGTGGGCAGAAAGCTCTGATATCAGAGGAATGGTACAGGAGCAGCTGCAGCAGAACCAAGAGCCAGAGCACAAGACAAGAAGAGTGGCTTTCCAGCCCACAGAGCAAGTAAAGCTGAGTGACTTTGTACTAAAGGCTTACTTGTAGAGTGGGTTGACTCCAGACACTTAATTGGGGGAATCAGATTTGCTGGCCCACAGAGCTAGCTGAGTGCCCTCAAGCTGAGGCTCTGGGTGGAGTGGTGTGTCCTGTGGACATTTGTCAGCAACCCTAAAAGAGTTTTTTAACATTGCTGGAGTACGGCAGATGCTAGGCCAAGAGGATGAGGGCTAGAAAGAGACCTGCCTGTGGACACGACTGAGGAGGGACTGTCTTGACTAGAAGAACTGTGTCCTGAGCAATTCTGTCCCTGAACTGTAACTTCTTAACTTCCCTAATAAACTCCATTAACTGTGAGTATGGTGTTTGAGTTCTGTTTGGCCATTGCAATGAATTGTCAAACCAGAATGAGTTGAGAGTGCTGTGGGAGGCATGGTTGGTCATTTCTTATTTTTGTTTCTTTCCACAAACCCTATACAGGGTCACTATGAGTTAGAATTAACTCTATGGCACTTAACAACAACAACACAGACTAGAAAAAAAGTCCTGGCAATTTACTTCTGAAAAGTAGTCAGTGATAATTCAATGGGCTGTAGAATGTTGTTTGAGAATTTGCCTCTCTTACTTTGCATGAATCATCAGGAGGGACTGATTACTGGAAAAGAACATTATGCTTGGTTGAGTGGAGGGTCAGCAAAGGTGAGAGAAATGAGATATATTGACAGAATGGGGCAACTATGGACTCAAATACATCAGTGATCATGAGGATAATGCTTGACTGGGCAATGTTTTCTATTATTTGTGGGGTTCCCAAGAGTTGGACCTGATGTAACGACAGATAACTAAACAACAACAACAATTGTTTTTAAAGAAAAGCTGGACATACAGATTTTTTATGTAAAATTGTCTAAAATTTAAATGACAGCAACTACTTAAATTAAACAACATGCTGGAGAGGCCCAACAAAAGCCTGCCAGCTGGCCAGACTTGGTATTTGGACCAACAGTTTACCACCTCTGGGATGTGTTATGTTGAAGTTATGATAAAGGATGCCTTTGAATTACAGTATTGGTGAAGAATATTGAATAATCCATGGAATGCCAGAAAATTTAACGAATCTGTTGAAAGAAGTACAGTCAAAATGATCCATAGAAGTGAAAATGGCGAGACCTTGTCTCTTGAACTTTAAACATACCATGAGGAGAGACCAGTCACTGGAGAAGACATCATACTTGGTAAAGTAGAGGGCCAATGAAAAAGAGGGAGACCCCCAACAAGATGCAACACAGTGACTGCAACAGAGACTCAAATATAGCAACAATTGTGAGGATGGTGCAGGGCAGGGCAGTGATTTGTTTTGTTGTACAAAGGCCTCTAAGATTTGGAACTGACTTGATGGCACCTAAAAACATGATGATGGAGATGGGGAATGCTGTTTTAACATTTTCTGAACAATACTCCAAAACAATTACTATGGTTTCCAGTATTCAAAAATGACAAGTTCATCTACTCTGTCTTATCCTGTTCACCTAAAGGTCAGGTGCTCTCCCAAAGCTGACCCTTGCTGGAGACAGACTGCAATGATTTCATGGTGGTATTTAACTCTGAGATGAGTAGTCTGATGTGTCCTGAGTGACAACAAGCCTGTCCTTCATCACAGGGTGCCAAGAACTAGGTAATTTGCTTCACTTGGGTACCACTCTCCTTCAGTCCAGGAGATGGAGTAGGGCAATATGGGGGAAGAGGATGGGAAATAAATGACCAAATACCAATTAAAATATGCCAAATAAAATTCACTGGAATGAGTGGATGGGTTGGGACCTTCATGGCTATATTCAAACCCATTTATTTCTGTCAAAGAATTTAAAATTTCAGTCTTTTTCATTTTCCGTACAGCGAACCCTATGATATTGAAATACTTCTTGTAAACATCTCTTAGGCCAAGAGACTTTTGTTCAGGCTCCATGAAGCATCAGTAGTGCAATGCTCTGAGGAATTTTTGTCCACTGAATCAATTAATGTGACAAAGTTGGAGTAATTGCTTATGTGGTATGCTGAGAAAGACACTTGAGGCAGTGACTCCTGCTGAGAGCTTTGTATAAAATGTAAGCAATCAGACCTTTGACCAAATAGCTTCTAGTAGTCCTCTTTATGATCCCCTTCCATGCCATCCTGGAAATGTGTCACTAGCAGTAGAGGCAAAGCTTTCCTGAGTGCATTGGCTTTGTTTATTATTCAACTTCATTAGATGGCAAAGAGCTGGGAGGCTGCTACCTGGCATTCTCCCTGTTCTCTTTTGCTTGTCTATCACCTGCCCTTCCCTCCTCTTTACTTCACATATACACACTCTATTAAACAGCCACAAATTCCCAGATTCTCATTTTACCTCTAGGCTAGGACTAAGGGTTAGGAGTTCCCCTTTGACAATTCTAGCTGTGGAATGGGGAGGGTGGAAGAAGAAAGAAAAGATTAACATCTTCTCAGCAAAAAAAAAAAAAATCATTATTCTGCATTAGGTTTAAAGTTAATGTGTTGGAATCAGTTTATTTTGCAATCGAATAACTTTTGACTAGGAGAGATTGCCTGTCAGCTATGTTTCTGACTCTGAAAGAGTCTATACAGCCTTTTTATGTTGGCTAGTTAGTTCACGCATTTGATATTTATTGAACCTATTCTCAGTGCCACGTCCTGTTTGAGGCAGTCAGAACAAAACAGACAAAAACAACAACAAAAAACACTCACCGATTCTAATGGATGTAAGATTATTTAAACAATATCAGTGAGGGTGTAGTTAGAAGGCAAAGAACATAAAAAACACATAGTCAATGTGGTTTGTATTTTAAGTGAACCAGTACTGTTTTCAGCAACAAAGTATGTTGTTTTGTTGAGTGCCATGTAAATCAGTTCTGACCCATAGTGACCCTGTACAGGGTTTCCGAGAAGCAACTGGTGAGCTTGAACCGCCAACCTTGCAGTTCAAACCAACTTTGCAGGCCAGCGCATTAACCCACAATGCCACAGCAGGGTTCCTGTATAGTTTCTCATTTAAGAAGAAAAGCGTAGCCTTGAGTAATGGGGAAGAACAAAGCTGGGCAGCAAAGGTTGGGAATTTGTCATGATCCTACCATATACAACCTTACAAGAGGCCTTTGAAGAATCACTTTATCCCTCTCAGTATATCTTCTCTTGTAGGACCACAGGTGGCTATGTGGTAGAATTCGTGCCTTCTCCTTGGGAGACCTGGGTTCAGGTCCTGTCCAAGGCATGTCATGTACAGCCACTTCCAGTGTGTCAGTGGAGGCTTGCATATTGCTATGATGTAAAAGAGCTTTAAGCAGATGATCAGTTCTTAAAATCAGCCAGTGAAAACTCTGGGTTACAATGGCTCAGTTTGCATGCCATCATGAGGATTGCATAAACAGCATTTCACTTATTGTGTGTACTATCACCATTCATATGATGGTGGCTCACTTGATAGCAACCAACAGCAACACCCTCATTTGTAAAATGGGGTAAGTAAAGCTGTTCCTAAATAAAAGAGAATTCTGTTGACATTTAAATCCTCTTCAGCAAGTGCCTTCGAGTCTGTTCTGATTAATGGTTACCCAGGATAGGGTTTCTGAGGCTTTTAAAAATCGATTCAGGAGCAGAAAGCCATGTCTTTTTTCCATGTAGTGGTTGGTTGGCTCAAAAAACAGACACTGTGGTGTGTAGTCCAGTGCTTATTGTACGGAGCAAATTTATATTGTTGTTGTTGCTGGAGAGTGCTGTCAAGTCAGTTCCAACCCATAGTGACCCTGTATAGGGTTTCCGAGGAGCAACTGGTGAGCATAAACCATCAACCTTGCAGTTCAAACTGACCTTGCAGTCCAGCGCATTAACTCACAGCACCACACCTATATGTTGTTGTTTGTTGTTAGGTGCCATCCAGTGGGTACCTACTCATACTGACCCTATGTACAACAGAACGAAACACTGCCCAGTCCTGGGCCAACCTCACAATTGTTGCCACGCTTGAACCCATTGATGCTGCCACTTGGTCAATCCGTCTTTCTGGGTTCTTCCTTTTTTTCTCTGACCCTCCACCTACCAAACATGATATCCTTCTCCATTGACTGGTCTGAAGTATGAGAGACGAAGTTTGGCCATCCTGGCCTCCAAGGAGCACTCTGGCTGCACTTCTTCTAACACAGATCTGTTGGTGCTTTTGGCAGCCCACAGCACTTTCAATATTCTCCTCCAACACCATAACTCAAAAGCTTCAATTCTTCTGCAGTTTTTCTTATTCACTGTCCAGGTTTCATATACATATGAGGTTATTGAAAATATCATGGCTTGGGTCAGGTGCACCTTAATCCTCAAGCTGACATCTTTGCTTTTCAACACTTTAAAAAGTGCAGCAATCCAGCATGACCCACTCACAACTGACCTGCAATCTGGTGCTGATCGCTGAGCCTCATCTGCCCAGGCCCCCTCATTCTAGGCTGGGGTCCCACCCTGAGTCATCAATGTGTGTGTTCCTCCAGTCAGCTGTTTCTCTGAGGGACCCAGTTTCTCCCTGTGGCTATCCACCATTTGACCACCCATCAAAGGGGTCTCAGAATGTCCCCCCCATCCCTGTCTGTCTCTCCAGCCTCTGTGCCTGGATTGGACCATAGAGTAAGGTGTCACTCCCCTCCCTTGGTTTTGTTAATAAAATTTGGAAAAAACAAGGAAGACAAAAAAAAAAAAAAAAAGGGCAGATTTACCTAATGCAATACATCCTTTGATTTCTTGACTGCTGCTTCCTTGAGTGTTGATGGTTGATCCAAGAATAAAATCCTTGAAAACTTCAATATTTTCTCCATTGATAATAATGTTGTTTATTGGTCAGGATTTTTTGTTTTCTTTACATTGAGAAGCAATCCACACCTATATAGAGAATATACATTATTAAAAATTTGGGAGGCACTGAGATAAAATGAGAGGAAAATATTGTAGTGGAAAGGAATGTTGAAACCAGGACAGTGACAACAAACTCAGAAAACATGCTCAGAGCTGGCAGTGATTATCAGACAAGGTGTGTCTCTGGGGAAGTGGTGTTTTGGCCATGTGCAATGGGAGTGATTCTGATTATCTGCCCTCACTGGACAGAGGTTTAGGAGAACTAGTTTGTTGTCTGAGTTCATTAGTAAGCCATATGCCACAGGCAAATCACTGCACTCTACTAGGTCTCAGGTTCAGACAACTCTCTTGTTAACACCCTTTGGAGGTCAGGTCATTGGTAGTTGGAGGAAACAAGTAAGAGAGTACCAATTTGTCTAGACAAGGAGGCTACCTTCTTTTCCAGAAACTAGAAACCTTACACATAGCAGTCCTTCAGGAATTGGAGGTGTCAGTGTATTGCAAATTTATATGTTCTTTTTAAAAAGATATGAAAAATAGAGGATGTGGCTCCTTGAAGATGGAAATATCAGATTATAAAATCAGAGAGCCACATTTTAGAGACCACCTGATCCATGTTCCACATTTTGTGGGTACGAAAGCAGGACAGCAAAGACAACATCCTGTTAGGGCTCACCTGCTCTTCAATTCTTCTCCACACCCACCGCTACTGCCTACTGTTGTTGTTGGTAAGTGCTGTTGATTGATTCGGAGTCATTACGGTTGGATTTTTGTGGAGACTATAGCTGATGGGTTTTGATCATCCACCTTGTAGTTAGCAGCCCAGTTCTTAACCTACAGCGTCATATCAGGACTCCCTGTGACAGCCTTGTTGTTGTTGTTGTTATGTGCTGTGGAGTCGGTTCCAACTCATAGCGACCCTGTACAGGGTTTCCGAGGCTGTAAATCTTTATGGGAGTAGAACGCTTCATCTTTCTCCTGCAGAACAGCTGGTAGTTTAGAACTGCTGACCCTGAGGTTCACAGCTCAATTTGTAACCACTGCGCTACCAGAGCTCCTTAGGTGGTCTATAATTAGTGTATGTCTTTTTATCATAAAGTTGAATTTTAATCAATTTACCAAGAAGACTCATGGTGTGGCACTGTAGGATAAGTACTAGAATGCTAATTGAAAGGTTGAGGGTTCAAACCTACCAGTTGTTCCTTGGAAACACTATATAGGGTTGCTATGAGTAGGAATTGACTGGGTGGCACTTAACAACAACAGCAACAAATTTATCAAGAAAGACTAGAGTGGTCATATAAAATTGAAGGTGTGTGTGCATGTATGTATTAACCCAACCGTGTTTTGTGATCTGGCTCACTATGCTCAGTTTAGTAAATACACTTCAAAAGGAGTGGTAAAGACCAGTAACTTCACTCACTTGCCAGGGGTGACTAGCATTTTCAGTCACTTTTGGTTTATCACAATATCATATTTGCCTTTGCTACATTTCTTTTCAAATTTGAATGTAAAGCTCATTTAAAACTCCTTTGCACCCAGTTTGGTAACACCTGTCTACAGCGCTTGTGTCTATGGTGGGGGTGGGGTGAAGTGATGTGTCCTTTATATGCCCCTCCCCCTTATCTGCTAAACCAAGTCTTTTGGGTGCTTATGGGCAGTGGGCAAAGGCCTTGTGCTCCCCCAGGGAGTTGTTATAGCCTCCTTTTTGCTGCTCCCAGACTGGCCATCCTAATGTCTTCCCTGTGGCGTTCAGTTCCCAGTGCTCCATCTCCTGCATGCCTACCCTGTTTGGGAGCTCCCTATAGGGGGAGAGGCCACTCCAGCTGGATTTCATACACCATACTTCAACCCCTTTGTCTTAGGCTGGGTTCTCTAAGAGGCAAAACCTGTAAACTTATACATGTAGATAGATAGATAGATAGATAGATAGATAGATAGATAGATAGATAGATATAGAAGTTTGTATCAAGGAAATGGCTCACACAATTGTAGTGATAGGAGAGTCCCAAGTCTAAATCAGATGAGTCAAGATTGGCAGGTCAGATGGCAGACAGGTTCCACAGGTAGGCAGGCAGGCAGGAAGGTCTGGCAGGTAGGAAGGCAGGCTGATGCTGACTTCTAGGATCCACAGGTGATAGAGCAGGCTACTGGCTCAAGTCCTTTTTAAAGAACTGGAGGTCTGAGGGTGAGCCACATTCAAGATGCAGACTCAGCAGAAAGCAAGTAAGCTTTGACTGAGAATCTAGTATAATGGAAGCAGGCCACACCACCAAGAAAATTTCCTTTCAGTTGATTGGCTGCACATAGCAGACCTTATATTAGAATTGATTAAGTTGTGTTAGATCTCCTTATGGGATAACTACATCTAAACAGCCAAATCACTGCTAAGTTAGCCCAGTCAAATTGACACAAACCCTGCCTATCACATCTTTCAACCGCCATCCACCTGTGGGCCCCTGCACTGGGTTCCCTACTTGCTGATGGACAAATGGGTGAGAAAGAGGAAAGACAGTATGAACCTGGCTACCTTCTGCGATGAACCCTTAACCCACAGACAGATTTGGCACTCTTGTCATTTCATCAGGAGTGTGTACCCCTCCATGACTGTCTCCTTCCCATCCCTGATGCTGTTCTCACATCTCAGCCTCTGCTCTGGAGAAGACCAATAAATCAGGGACTAAGTAGACGTCCAATCAGAGAATGAAATGCCCTCTTCTCTTTCTTGACAGCAACCCACTCCATTGTAATCAGAGATTCTGGTGAAGCCCCTAATTTGTGAGCTATGCTAGGGTCATCTATAATAGGTTTTAGTGGATTGTTCAGACTAAAATAGAGTAAGAAGAAAGGCCTGTCACTCTACTTCCAAAAATTAGCCAATGAAAACCCTATTTGAAGATAATTGGGACATTCTAAAAATTAGAAACATATGCATTAAAGGATTTCACCAAAAGAGTAAAAAGGGATCCCACAGAATGCTAAAAAATCTTTTGCAATGACATATCAGACAATGGACTAATTTTTAAAATCTATAGGAAACTGTCATTGATGCTCTGTTCCAGTCTGCCCCTGGTCTTGTTTTGACTGATGATATGGAGCTTTTCCATCATCTCTTTCCGCAGATGTAGTCAATTTGATTTCTATGTATTCCATCTAGTGAGGTCCACGTGTATAGTCATCTCTTATGCTGTCTATAGAAGGTATTTGAAATGAACAGATCATTGGTTTTGCAGAATTCTATCATGCATTCTCCAGCATCATTTCTATCACCAAGGCCATGTTTTCCAACCATTGATCCTTCCTCTTTGTTCCCAACCTTTGTAGTCCAATCACCAGTAATGATCAATACATCTTGAATATATGCTTGATCAATTTCAGATTGAAGTAGTTGCTAGAATTCTTCTATTTCATCCTCACTGGCTTTAGTGGTTGGTGCATAAATTTGAATAATAGTGGTATTAACTGGGCTTCCCAGTTGTTGTTGTTATATGCCATGGAGTCAGTTCCAATTCAGCCACCCTGTACAGGGTTTCCAAGGCTGTAAATCTTTACGGAAACAGAAAGCCTCATCTTTCTCCGCGGAACAGCTTGTAGTTTCGAACTGAGGTTCGCAGCCCGATTCATAACCACTACGCTACCAGAGCTCCTTGGGCTTCCCTGTAGGCCCATGGATACTATCCTATCACCAACAGTGTTGGACCTCATGACTGATCTGGATATGTTCTTTTTGATGATGAATGCAACACCATTCTTCTTCAATTTGTCATTCTGGCATAGTAAACCATGTGGTTGTCAGATTCAAAATGGCCAATACCAGTCCATTTCAGTCACTAATGCCTAAGATATCGATGTTTATGTGTTCCATTTCATTTTTGAAAACTTCCAATTTTCCCAGATTCATACTTAGTACATTCCATGTTCCAATTTTCAATGGATGCTTACAGCTGTTTCTCTTCATTTTAAGTTGTGCCCCATCAGCAAATGAAGGTCCTGCGGGCTTTTCTCCCACGGGCTTACTCTATTCACTTTATCATGGTCAGCTCCACTTTGAGGAGGCAGTTTTTCCTTAGTCGCATTTTGAGTGCCTTCCAACCTGAGGGACTCATTTTCTGGCACTATATCTGACAGTGTTTCTCTATTACTCATGAGGTTTTCAGTGACTAAATATTCGGAAGTAGTTCGTCACTCCTTCTTCCTAGTCTGTCTTTGTCTGGAAGCTCATCTGAAACTTGTCCACGATGGGTGACCCTGTAGGTCTTTAAAATACCAGTGGCAAGTAGAACTTGGTATATACCCACAAAAACTATGAACCAGTACATGAGTAGTTATAGGCACAACAGTGTTTATTGCAGCAATATGCACAATAGCAAGAAGGTGGAGACAGCCTAAGTGCCCATCAAGGGAAAAATAGATACACAAACTTTGGTACATACACACAATGGTATATTATGCTATTTTGAAAAATAACAAGGAAGCTGCAAGCCACCACATAACATGGATGAACCTTGAGGACATTATGCTGAGTTAAACTATTCACAAAAAGACAAAGATTGCATAAGACCATTATTATAAACGCTTAAGAAAATATACCCATACTAAAAGGGGGGAAAAAATCTAGGTTACCAAGGGTGGCAGGGAGGGCACAGCAAAGCACAGGGTAGGGGATAGGCACATCATAGTTTGGGTGTTGGGGAAGGCAGTACACATGAAGGGGGAGAGGCATGGAAGAGCAAAGTAGATAGGGGAATGCTTAGATAGGTTTTCATGGGTTAAATGGGACAGAGGTAAATAGTGATGTATGCTCAACCTTGGAGCAACAAGGCTGTATGTACAGGGATGAAAGCATAGTCTGGCTAAAAGAGGGAAAATAATGTTAGGCTGCTTGACTATCTTATGAATATTTGTTTCCTTTGCCTACTATTGTAAAATAGACACTTGAGTGGGATAAAAAGGAATATTGGGTAACATTATTACTGAAAACTTGTTAAGTCCATCTCATTAAGGCTGTAACTCATTGAAATACCTAAAAGAGGTTCTAGAATTTGCCCAGTGAAATAGACTTCTTGCAGAGCCTTGGTAGTGTATAGGACCTTAGGTATAACCCTGAGCCCCATCCAGAACCTTCCGAGGTGGGACATTCCCACTTTAAAGGACAAGCAAACCATCCTGGAGCAGCTAGAGGAACAGAAGATACTTCTTGAAAGAAAGACCAGCAGGGAAAAACAGAAACAAAAAAAGCAGTCTGAGTAGCTATACAAGGACAAACAAGTTGTTTGCTGGAGAGCCACCAAGGCAAGCAATCAAGTCCCTTCAGGACAACAGCCCCTCCAACACTGAAATGCAAAAGGGTCACATGAGCAGCCATGTAAGCTTGCTGGCGACCATGTTGGTCTACTGATGAGTGGAAGTGGAGGAAAGGCAACAATGAAGATACAGACTGAGTCTGACCATGTTCCATAGACAC
>NW_006408631.1:3878143-3907447 GCF_000296735.1 Chrysochloris asiatica
CCAGTATGGCCAAACTTTGTCTCTCATACTTCAGAAATACTGTCAGGAGGGTAGTCCCTGGAGAATATCATGATTGGGAAAGTAGAGCGGCAGACAAAAAGAGGAAGACCCTCAACGAGATGGATTGGCAGCAGCAATGGGCTGAGGCGAAGCAATGATTGTGAGGTTGGCCCAGGACCGGGCAGTGTTACTTTCTGTTGTGCACAGGCTCACTATGTCAGTGCCAACTCTATGGCACCTAGCAACAACATTTTAACCTGATGAATCTTGGTGTGGCTCTGTAGGATAAGCACTGGACTTCAACCTCCCAGTTTGGAGGTTCAAACCCACTAGCAGCTCCTTGGAAACCCAATACAGGGTTGCTATTAGTTGGAACCAACTAAACGGCACTTAACATTTTAACCTGATCTATTTCTTTTCATGTTGTCTTTGTGTGGCATTGTAGGATAAGCACTGGACTGCTAACCGCAAGTCGATAGTTCAAACCTACCAATTGCTCCTTGAAAATCCAATACAGGGTCGAAATGAACAGTAACCAATTGGATGACACTGTAACTACAATAGCCTCTCTTGTATGTATTTGTGTGTCGACTGCCATCTAGTGGCGTAACAAAGAAATGCAGATTATTTTTGGAAAAGGCCAAATATAAGACTATCAGAAAATCAGGAGTTAAATCTTTTCTAAATATTTGTATTTGTAACCTGGAAGCATCCAAATAACTTCTCAAAGTAATAACTAAATCTTAAAAGACAGAGAAAATAAAAACGTTATGTTTACATCAGATTTGTAGCAGAATTGATCCTGTTATATTGTTCTTTATACAACACAGAGTTGGTGTTGTCAAGTACCATCGAGTTGATTCTGACCCATAGCGACCCTGTATAGGGTTTCCAAGGAGCAACTGGTGAGCTTGAACCGCCGACCTTGCAGTTCAAATGGCTTTGCAGTCTGGAGCATTATTGTAGACTAAGTATTGTAGACTAAGTATCTCTAAGAAGTTTTTATTTAAATAGAGGAGTGCTCTTAAATGAATATTTATTATCTTATCTGTCGAAATGAAGAAATTACTCTAAATCACAAAGCCTAAACCTTACAAATACTAACTTCAAGACTGTGTAACTCATTTAGAATACTGAATGCATTGTTCTTGCCCCAAATAGTTGCTAATTTAAATGAGTGTAGTCTAGATTGGCATTGTTTAGTCATCGATGTAAACCTGGCGAAGAGCATAAATCTCCGCTGAAACACGGATCATATGGGGAAAAAAAATCCAAAAAATTTTTCGCATTTATTGGCGGAAAAACACTCCTGGGGGGGAAAAATTATTTTCCTTGAAAAAATTCAAAGTAATTTTGATGCTATTGTGAAGTGTCATTGAGTCATTTCCAACTCATAGCAAGCAGCCTTGTATTGGGTTTCGGAGGAGCGTCCTTGCAGTTCCGTTCTTATTCTACAACGCCATACCAGGACCCCAAAAGTGATTTTAATGCTCTAATAATAATTACTCATGTCCAGAATTGAATTAAACAAATTCTTAGAAAAAGGTTTTGGAGGAAAGGAAAATGATGAGGACTATTTGCATTTGTGATTAAATGGGTTACACAAACCTCTTCTATTCCCCCTGGTTTGTATACATACATTGGATAGTTACATCTCTCAAAGCATTATTGTTTAGGTATGTCTTGTAGAATGAAGGGGGCTATATTTTAAAGATTTCACTAATAAAAAATTTCAAGTTATATCACTGAGGTATTTTATAGTTTTGTATTTCAAGTCATTTCTAAGTAAAATAAATTGGGGAAAAACTTCAGAATTCAGAGTTTCTCTTTTTCAGACAAGTTAACATTTTATCCAACAATGATACATAATGGAGAACCTGGATAGTGCAAATAGGTAAGAATTTGGCTATTAACTAAAAGGTTGATGATTCAAGTCTACCCTCAGAAGAAAGTCCTGGCAATGTACTTCTGTAATATCATGTGTGTAGGAAATCCTATGGAGCATAGTTCTACTCTGAAACAACCAGGATTGTCATGAACTTAAACTGAATCAACAGTGACTGAAAAAAAGATACATAATCATATAAAATTGACTCTAATCAGCCCAGTCAGAAGCCAAAGGAACCGAACTTTTCTAAAGCTAACTCTCAGCCTTTTCAAAACTCAATGCTCTCTCCTTGAAATGCAAATCTGCTCCAATTTATGAAAACCAGCAAGCTTATCACTTTTCCTGAGACCCTCCTCCACCCACCAGCAAGGCAGTGAGTGTTTTGAAATGATGCACCTGTTCCATCTACATTAGACAAGCTGGGAAGACGGAAATCAGGATATTAAAGGAGGTGATGGGTATCTACCCATTAAAGCAGTAGAAATGAATCCCACTGACCTTTGGCCTCAGGGTGAATGTGTTTCTTTGATCATTTAAAAGTTGATTTCCTGTCTGGGAAGACATGGATGAATTTTCTGACAGTGCTGAATCTACTTGACTACACCTATTCAGGATTTTTTTTTCATTTTCTTATGTGCTGTTGTCCAAAACTAAGGTATCCCCCTTGCCTACTTGGCATATCCGATTTTAAAACATCTTTCTAGTGTGAAGGTAAAATGTATTTTATTGGTTAATATTTTCCAAGCAAGATATATTGTTATTAATTATTTTAGTAACATAATCAGTATATATCTATCCCATCTGTCAATATATATTTATGGGGGCTTCAAAGAGTTCATGGACAGATTCCATTACCTTTTATTTTTTCTATGACATTTTGAAGACCCTTCAAGAGTGTTGATTTACTCTTTTCCAAATACATACACACAGTCAGTTCTCTGTTTCCTTGCATTTGCTGCATGCCAGCACTACACTAAGTCCATATGGTGAAGTGATTTTCAGACATACCCATTGTGGCTTCTCACCCGTTCGTAATACTCAGTCTCCAACACTCTTGGAGCATTGTTCACCTCAGTTCCTTCCTTTGCTACTTCTGTTGTGTGCAACTTTTGTTTCTGTGAAAAATTTGCTCCTAAAAAAGCAATTAAGTGATCAAAGCACTCCCTCAAAGGCTTGTTATTGTTAAGTGCCTCAAATAGGTCCCAACTCATAGCAACCCTGTATAGAGTATCCAAGGAGCAGTTGGTGAGTTTGAATAGCTGAACTTGTGGTTAGCAGTCCAATGCTTATCCTACAGTACTTAGAGAAATCATAATGTGCTATTTACTTCAAATTTAGGCAATACAAGTAATCTATAAGTCATTTGATTTATTGACTGCTGCTTCCGTGAGTGTTGATTGTGGATCCAAAAAGAATGAAATCTTAGACAATTTTGATCTTTTCTGTGTCACATGATGTTGATCCAGTTGTATTCCTGTTTTCTTACATGGAGGTGTAATCCATACTGAAGGCCATAGTCTTGGATTTTCATTAGTAAATGCTTCAAGTCTTCTTCATTTTTCAGCAAGTTAGGTTGCAGGTTAATGAGCCTGCGTCCAGTCCTGATGCCTTGCTCTTTTTCATATAGAGCAGTTTCTCTGATTACTTGCTCAGCATCCAGGTTGAATTGTTGTTGTTAAGTGCCATTGAGTTAGTACTGACTCATAGCGACCCTGTATAGGGTTTCGGAGGAGCAGCTGGTAAGCTTGAACCGCTGACCTTAAGGTTCAAAGCGACCTTGCAGTCCAATGCATTAACCCACAGTGCCACACCAAGAATGTAATTCTGATCCACACGTTCCCTGATTTAAAACCAGGCAATATCACCTTGTTCTTTTCAAAGAACTGCCTCTTGAACTACGTACGTACAGGTTCCACATGAACACAATTAAGTGTTCTGGAATTTCCATTTTTCATGTTGTTATCCATAGTTTGTCATGATCCACACAGTCGAATGTCTTTGCAGTCAATAAAGCACAGGTAAACATCTTTCTGGTATTCTCTGCTTTCAGTTAATATTTGCTGCTCTATTTCATTTGTCAGGTCAGTGTATATTTTCCTTTAGACTTTCTAAGCTTTCTTCTCTAGGGCACCCAAGGATCAATCCTAAATAAGAATTTTACAGGCTGTGATGCAAGGAGATTGTGACCCTCCATGTTAACCATATATAAATCACAATAAAAGGACCACTCCTCTATAAAACATGCAAGTTAATCTATGAAGAAATTAAAATTGTCCCTTTCTAGAATTATGGTTTATGAAATTCCAGATAAACTCAGCCAAGTTGGATATTTCTTCTATTTTGGGGGGTGATGGGGAGCAGAGTGTCCCCAAACAGATTATTTAAATAGCAAATTAAAGCATTTGTGTAACACATAAGCTTAGCTGTTGTTGTTAAGTGCCGTCAAGTCAGTTCCGAACCATAGCGACCCTGTATAGGGTTTCCGAGGAGTGACTGGTGAGCTGCTTGAACCACCAACCTTGCAGTTTCAATGGCTTTGCAGTCTGGTGCATTAACCCATAGCGCCACACCACGACTCCGTAAGCTAAGCAGGGACCCCTAAATATTAGGATTCTAACTGAAAGGGTAACAGCTCACACTCATCCTGCAGCTTTATGGTCAAAAGCCCCCGTGATCTGCTTCTGCAACAATTGCAGTCAAGATACTATTTTAAAAAGCATTTTACTAATAAAGTGTCTTTAAAAATTATTTTACTTTACTCTTGTTTTTGGTAACAGTTCTTAAGATGAACTGGAAGCAGAACTCTGCCTTGGGAGACTTCATGTCTCCTTTGATGCCTAAAACTGTGCCTATAAGTTTCATCTGTAGGACCAGAACTGCATTGTGAACCACAAGGTCAGAAGTTCCAACTCACCAGCTGCTCCTCAGAAACCCTAAACAGGGACACTATGAATTGGAACTTAACAACAACAACAAAACTAAAATACAAGTCTCACCATTGAGCTGCTAAACACAAGTTTGGCAGATGGAACCCATTAAGCTCTCTGCTGGAGAAAGATGAGACTATCTTAGCCCATAAAGATTTACAGTCTTAGAAACTCTAAGGAACAGTTATACTCTGTCCTGCAGGATTAGTGTAAGTTAGAATCAACCGGATGGCTATGGTTTTGGTTTAGTAACAAAATACACTTCATGCTGTTTAAAAGAAGAAGGGGAAAAAATAAGACTGCAAGAGACAGTTTTATTCTGTAACATATAATGACATATGAGTCAGAACCCACTTGAGGGCTCTCAAGGGCATTGTAAGTGTTTGCCACATGATGCCATCTATTACCCTTCCTTCCTCATGTACTTCCCTTCCAGACTTAGGCTACAGTTCACTTCACCTTTGAGGGCATTTCTTTATGTCTGCATGACTATACTTGTGCTTGGCTTTCACCCAAAATGGCTACTCCCTTTCTGTCTCTTGAAAGTTCCTGGATGGCACAAACAGATTGTAGTCCACCTGATGCTATAAGATAAAGCACTGGACTGCAAGGTTGGTTTGAACCACAAGGTTGGTGGTTCAAGCCCACTACCTGCTCCTTGGAAACCCTATGCAGGGTCGCTATGAGTCAAATCCTACTGGATGGCCCTTGACAACTAACCTAAAGGTTGACAGTTCAAACACAGCTAGTGGTACCACAGAATAAAGGCCTGACAATTTACTTCCATCAAAATTATAGCCCAGAAAAAACACTTTGGGGCACATGGGGTCACCATGAGTTGGAATCTACTCCATGGCAATGGGTTTGTGCTATATATGTATTTTCTCTCCAAATACTAGACTTTCTCTCAAACCCAGCTAAAATCATGCTTTTCTAAGGACCAAAACATTTTTTTAACCACATGCTGACCCTGCCAGAATCAATATGCATTTTGTTTTTATTCATCAATAACTGAAAATGTAGAAAACCAGCTAACTTTCTGTAACAGTTCAAAATCTCTTTAAAATGTTGTTGTTAGGTGTCATCAAGTTGGTACTGACTCATAACAACTTGATGCACAACAGAACGAAACAGTCCTGGGCCAACTTCACAATTGTTGCCACACTTGAGCCCATTGATACTGCCACTTTGCCAATCCATCTCTCTGGGGGGTCTTCCTCTTTTTCTCTGACCCTCCACCTTATCAAACATGATTTTCTTCTCCAACAACTGGTCCCTCCTGACAATATGTCCAAAGTATGAGAGACGAAGTTGGGCCATCTTGGCCTCCAAGCACTCTGGTTGCACTTCTTCCAACACAGATTTGTTGGTTCTTATGGCAGCCCATGGCACTTTCGATATTCTCCTCCAACACCATAACTCAAAAGCATTAATTCTTCTATAGTCTTCCTTGTTTGCTATCCAGCTTTCACATGCATATGAGGTTATTGAAAATACCATGGCTTGGGTCAGGCGTACCTTAGCTGACATCTTTGCTCTTCAACACTTTAAAAAGGTCTTGTGCAGCAGATTTGCCTAATCCAATAAGTCATTTGATTTCTTGACTGCTGCTTCCATGAGTGTTGATGGTTGATCCAAGAAGAATGAAGTCCTTGACAACTTAAGTCTTATCTCCATTGATAGAGGAATGTTGTTTATTGGTTCATTGGTGAGGATTTTTGTTTCCTTTACATTGAGATGCAATCCATACCAAAGGTTGTGGTCTTTGATCTTCATCAGTAATTATATTACGTCCTCTTCACTTTCAGCAAGCAAATTTGTATCATCTGCATATCTCAGGTCGTTAATGAGTCTTCCTCCAATACTGATATCACGTTTTTCTTCATATAACCTAGCTTTTCAGATTATTTGATTAGCATACAGGTTGAATAAATATGGTCAAAGAATACAACCCTGTCACACACTTTTCTTAATTTTAAACCATTCAGTGTTTCCATGTTCTGGTAGAACAACTGCCTTTTGGTCCATGTACAGATTCCTCATGAGCACAATTCAGTGTTCTAGAATACTCATACTTAACAGTGTTGTCCATAGCTTGTCATGATCCACACAATCAAAAGCCTTTGCATAGTCAGTAAAGCACAGGTAAACATCTTTCTGGTATTCTCTGCTTTGAGCCAAGATCCATCAAACATCAGCAATGATATCCCTCATTCCACAGCCTCTTCTGAATCCAGCTTGAACCTCTGGAAGTTTTCTGTCAATGTATGCTTGCAGCTGTTTCTGTATTACCTTTAGTAAAACTTTACTCACATGGGATATCAAAGATATTGTCTGATGATTTCTGCATTCCATTGGGTCACCTCTCTATGGAATGGGCACAGATAATGGATCTCTTCCAATCAGTTGACCAGATTGATGTCTTTTAAATATCTTGGCATAGATGAGTGAGTGCCTCCAATGCCGCCTCACTTTCTTGAAAAATTTCAATTTTCACTCCGTCAATTCCTGGTGCCTTGTTCTTTGCCAATTCTTTCAATGCACCTTGGACTTCTTCCTTCAGTATCATTGGCTCTTAATCATATGCTACCTCTTGAAACGGTTGAACATCAACCATTTCCTTTTGGTACAGTGACTCTGTGTATTCCTTCCATATTCTTTTGATGAATTCTGCAAATTCAATAATTTGCCCAGAGAATCTTTCAATAACAAAAGTCTAAGGCTTGAATTTTTTCTTCAGTTCCCCCAGCTTGAGAAATGCTGAGCATGTTCTTCCCTTTTGGTTTTCTGACTCCCGCTCTTTGCAAATTTCGTGAAGGAAAAATTGTCTTCTCAAGCTGACCTTGGAAATTTTCTGTTCAGCTCTTGTACCTCCTCGTTTCTTCTATTTGCTTTAGCATCTCTATGCTGGAAAGCAAGTTTCAGAGTCTCTTCTGACATCCATTTTGATTGTTTCTTTCTTTCTTGTCGTCTTAATGACTTTCTGCTTTCTTCATGTATGATGTTCTTGATGTCATCCCACAACTCTTCTGGTCTTTGGTCTTTAGTGTTTAATGTATCACATCTGTTCTTCAGATGATCTCTAAATTCATGTGGGACATATTCAAGGTCATATTTTGGCTCTCGTGGATTTGTTTTCATTTTAGATAGTTCATTTTGAAGATCTCACAATTTGATGGAGATAAACATTGGAAATATTGCTTGGCAAATTTCAGTGAAAAAAAATCAACACAGGTTTTTTTTTTTTAATACCTCCCCCTAGATGATACATGACTTGATAGCGAAATCTTTTCTAGATTGATAACATTTGGCAGACTTTTTTGTAGGGAATATTGTTGACTCATATACAATGAATAATTTTTATTTTGAAATTCATGTCTAACTTATCTTATATTTCTGATTGTTCTGGCACTTTAGTAAACATAAAAATTAAAAAATATATATATACTGGCCTAAACAAAAAGAATAATTTCAATCTAGTATTTTTATTAGAAATACATTATTGCTTTTTAAAACAGAAAAGTCAAATATTTTATGTTCACAGCAGAATTATTCAAACCATAGAGTACCTCCCTCAACCCCCAAAATAACATTTAAAAAGTATTTCAAAGGAATAGATATGCTTGACACACAAGACTCCAGTTGCCCTTACTCTGTATGTTCTAGCTTACGGATTTTCTTCTTCTTGTTAAGTGCCTTTGAGCCCATTCCTACTCATAGCAAAACTCTATATGCAACAGAATGAAACACTGTCTAGTTGTGTAGCATCCTCACAATCACTGCTATGCTTGATTGTTGCAGTAGATTTGACTGCTGCATCCATGGGTATTGATTGTGGATCTAAGTAAAATTAAATCCTTGATGACTCCAATCTTTGCGTTACGTGTCATGATGTTGCTTATTGATCCAGTTGTGAGGATTTTTGTTATCTTTGTGTTAAGGTGTAATTCATACTGAAGGCTAGTGCTTCAAATTCTCTTTGTTGTCAACAAGTAAGCTAGCTGTATCTTATTAGTTGTTAATGGGTCTTCCTCCAACCTTCATCGTGTGTTCTCTTCATAGTTCAGTTTCTCTAATTATTTGCTCAGCATACAGATTGAACAAGTCTGGGGGAATGGATTCAGTCCTACCACACATTTTTCATATTTTTAACCACATGGCATTTCCTTATTCTTTTTGAAAGACTTGATCTATGTACAGGTTCCACATGGAATTCCCATTCTTCCCAATGTTATCCATAATTTGTCCACACAGTTAAATGCCTTTGCATAGTCTATAAAACACAGGTAAACATCTATCTTGTATTCTCTGCTTTAAGCTAAGATCTAGTTGACATTAGCAATGATATCCCTTCATCCAAATCCTCTTCTGACTCTGAGTTGAATTTCTGCTAGCTCCTTGTTTATGTACTTCTATACCATTTTAAAATTATCTTCAGCAAAATTTTATTTGCATGTGATATTATTTGATAATTTCCACAATCTGTTGGATCACCTTTCTTTGGAATGGTCACAAATATAGATCTCTTCAGCTGGCCAGGTCTTCCAAATTTCTTGGCATAAATGAGTCAGTGCTTCAAGCATTGCATTTGTTTATTGAAACATCTGAATTTGTATTCCATCAATTTCCAGAGCTTTGTTTTCCACCAATGCCTTCAGTGCAGCTTGGATTCCTTCCTTTGGTTCTTGATCATATTCTACTCCTCAAATGGCTGAGCTTTGATCATTTTTGGGGGTGAATGAGGGGAGTAAGTGTACAGTGACTCTGTATTCCTTCGATCAACTTTTAACTCTTGCTGCATTTTTCAATTTTTGGTCCCTAGAGTCCTTCCATGATGAAACCTGAGGCTTGAATTTTTCTCCAATTCTTTCAGCTTGAGACATGTTGAGAGTATTCTTCCCTTTTGATTTCCTAACTACAGGTTTTTGCGAATTTCATTATATTACCTTTTCTTCTCTAGCTGCCCTTTGAAATGTCATCATTTCTTTGATTGGCTTTAGGTACTCTACATTCAAAGGCAAGTTTCAGAGTCTTTTCTGACATCCATTTATGTTTTTCTTTCTTTACCTTCTTTTTAATGATCATTTGCTTTCTTCATGTATAATGCTGTGATGTTATCATAGAACCTGTTTGGTCTTCGGCCATGAGTGTTCAGTGCATTAAATATATGTTTGAAATCATCTCTGAATTTAGGTGGGATGTATTGAAGGTTGTACTTTGACTCTTATAGACTTGGCTTAATTTTCTTCAGCTTCAACTTGAACTTGCATGTGAATAATTGATGATATGCTCTGCAGGTGACCTCTGGCTGTGTTCTGACTGATGATGTTGAGCATCTTCAGCCTCTGTTTCCTCACTTGTAGTCAATTCAATTTTTGTGTATTCCATCCACTGAGGACCATGTTTATGATTGCCTCATTTATATTGATGAAAAAAGGTATTTACAATGAATGAGTCATTGATCTTGCAACATTCTATGTAATCTTAGATGTCATTTCTATCACCAAGGCTATATTTTTTCCACTGCCAATCTTCTTTGTTCACACCTTCTGCAACCCAGTCATCAGTAAAATTGAGAGCTGTCAGAAATGAAATGAAACTCTTGACAACGGATATCCTAGGCACTAGTGAACTGAAATGGACTAGTATTAGCCATTCTGAATTGAACAATCATATGATCTACAATGCCAGGAATTACAATGCCAGAAATTACAGGAATGTGTGTCACATTGATCATTAAAAAGAACATTGCAAGATCTATTCTGAAATACAATGATGCCAGTGATAGGATCATATGCATACTCCTACTTGGACTGCAATATGCCTATAAAGTAGGAATAGCACGTTGACATTTCCTGAGTATGATCCCAAATTGCTTTTATCTGTAGGAAGAAGTGTTAATATGACTATTATTAACATTATGGCAGTGGTGGTTGTATGCCATGGAGTCAATTCCAACTCATACTGACCCTGTGTAGGATTTCCAAGGCAGCGTCCTGGTGTGGTGCTATAGGAAACCTCTAGACTGCAGGGTCAACTTGAACTACAAGGTTGGTAGCTCAAACCCATCAGCTGATCCTCAGAAACCCTATATGAGTCAGAACCAACTCAACAGCACCTAACAACCACAATAACATTTCATTACATGAGCAGAAAGTCTTATCTTTTTCTGCAGAGCGACTGGTAGATTTGATCTGCTGACCTTGCATTTATCAGCCCAACTCATAACCCACTACCAGGGTTCCTTTATTATAATTATATTGTATAGTTAATATGATTATTATTCAAATGATTTAAATGTACATGCCAGTCACTAATGTCATGATTAGATGAAGAAATTGAAGATTTAAAAAAATCTACTTCTACAGTCTTAAAATTGATCAAATATACAATCAAGATACTTTGATAGTTACTAGTGATTCAAGCTAGTTAATTGGAGCTTTAAACCTAGGGGTGGAGATTTTCCCAAATGGAGAATGCACACTGCAGGGGTAATGAGCTAATAACAGAGTGGCTACACGCCAGCCATGGCTACTATAAGCTCTGCTATTTGTATCTGGATCCAACCAAGGCTATGGTCAGTAAAGCATTCAATGTCAGAAGTAATTTTATTAATGAAAATGGAGACCTCTTGATTTTATACATACATATATATATACATATACATATATATACATATAAGGAGCTCTGGTAGCGTAGTGGTTACGAATCGGGCTGCGAACCATAAGGTCAGCAGTTCGAAACTACCAGCTGCTCCACGGGAGAAAGAGGAGGCTTTCTACTCCCGTAAGGATTTACACCCTCGGAAACCCTGTACAGGGTCGCTATGGGTCGGAACCGACTCGAAGGCACTTAACAACAACAACAACAACATATATACATATATACATACACATACATATATATATACATATACATATATATATACACACACACACACACATATATATGTTGTTATATTTATGCCTATGGAATCCTGGTATGATGCTGTGGGTTAATATGCTGAACTTCAAGGTTGGTTTAAATCTCAAGATCAGTACTTCAAGCTCACCAGCCTCTCCTCAGAAACCCATGTAGAGTTGTTATGAGTTGGAACCAACTCAACAGCACTTAACAACAACAACAACACATACCCCTTATATGAATGTATAAGAATCTGGGTAGACTTTTAGTCTATGACCTTAGGGAAGGAACCTAGACTCAATTTCCAAATGGCCCTGTGTCCCCCTGGTTTAAGAGGATTCTGGTTGCTTGGAGTTATTTATAAAGCTAAAAGAGTCTTGCCTCTCAAATATTGTCATGTCTGCCTCAAAGGAAATTTTCAGATATGTGTTATGGATTGAACTGTCATCCCCCCACCCCCACCCCACACACACACACAAAATTTGTGCTGTAAATTCCAACCTCTTTGCCTGTGGTTATAATCCATTTGGGAATAGACTGTCTTTGTTATGTTAATGAGGCAGACTTAGCGTAGGGTGTGTCTTCAATCAATCACAAAATATGAAAGGAGCAGACTAAGCAAGCAGAGATAGGGGAAGATAATTGCCAAGTCATGTGGAGATGTCCACGGAATTGAGAATAGAAGTCGAAAAGACAAGGACTTTTCTCCAGAACCAACACAGAGAGAATGCCTTCTTCTAGAGCTGTTACCCTCAGTTCAGACTTCTAGCCTTTTAAGCTATGAGAAAATAAATGTCTGTTTGTTAAAGTCACCACTTATGGTATTTTTGTTATAGCAGCACTAGATAACTAATGGAATGCTGGTGTGGAGATGTAGGATAAGTACTGGACTACTAATTGCAAGGTTGCTGGTTTAAACTTGCTATGAGTTGGAATGTTATCCATTGTATGTCATAATTCACGCAGTTGAAAGCTTTTACACAGTCAATAAAGTACAAACATCTTTCTGGTATTCTTTGTTTTCAGCCAAGATCCATCTGACATCAGCAGTGAAATCACATTTGTTTCACGTCCTTTTCTGAATCTGGCTTTGAATCTCTAGCAGTTCCCTGTCAATGTATTGTTGCAACCATTTTTAAATTATCTTTAGTAAAACTTTACTTGCATGTGTTATTAATGATAGTGTCCAATGATTTCCGTATTCCTTTGGGTCACCTCTATTTGGAGTGGGCACAAATATGGATCTCTTCCAATCAGTTGGCTATGTGGATGTCTTCCAAATTTCTTGGCATGGTTGAGTGAGTGCCTTCAGTGCTGCATCAGTTTGTTGAAAGATTTCAATTTGTATTCCATCAATTCCTGGAGTCTTGTTCTTTGCCAATGCTTTAAGTGTACATTGGACTTCTTGCTTTAGTACCAATGGCTCTTAATCATATGCTACCTCTTGAAATGGTTGAATACCAGTCATTTCTTTTTGGTACAGTGAGTATGTATGTGTATTCCTTCCATCTTTTTTTGATGCTTTCTGAATCATTCAATATTTTGTCCATAGAATTCTTCAATATTTCATGTTGAGGCATGGAGTTTTTTCTTCTTTCAGCGTGAAAAACACTGTTTTTTTTCCCTTTTGGCTTTCTAACTCCAGGTCTTTGCACATTTAATTATAGTGCTTTATATTATTGTCTTCTTAAGCTCCCCCTTTGAGATTTTCTGTTCAACTCTTTCATGTCCTCATTTCTTCCATTTAGCATCTCTATACAGAAGAGCAAGTTTTAAAGTCTCTTCTGACACTTGTTTCTACACTTGTTTATGTCTTTTCTTTTCTTGCTTGTTTTCTTAATGACCTTTTGCTTTCTTCCTATATGATATTCTTGATGGCATCTCACAAGTCTTCTGGCAGACCAAAGGGTCAGTAATATGCATGAAATCTGCTCTTGAAATGGTCTCTTAGCTCAGATGGGATATCTTCAAGGTCATATTTTGGCTCTCGTGGACTTGTTTTAATTTTCCTTACCTTCAGCCTGAACTTGCATATGAGCAATTGATGGTCTGTACCAGTCTGCCCTGGCCTTGTAATGGCTGATAATATTGAACTTTTCTACCATCTCTTCTCACAGATGTAGTCAGTTTGAATTCTGTGTATTCCAACTGGTGAGGGCCGTGTGTATAATTGTCTTTTCCAGCATATTTTTATCACTGAGTCCATATTTTCCTAGTACTGGTCCTTTCCCTTTGTTTCCAACCTTTGCATTTCAATCAGCAGTAATTATCAATGCATCTTGACTGTAAGTTTGATCAGTTTTACACTGAAGATATTGGTAGATTACCTTCATTTCACTATCACTGCTTTTAGATTTGAATTTGAATAATAGTTATATTAATTGGTCTTGCTTATAGGTGTATGTATATTATTTTGTGACAGACAGCATGGTACTTCAAGATAGATCTTGAAATGTTCTAAGCATGTCTGTAGGAATTAAAAAACATCCAGCACATAAAAAGTTAAAATTCACAATGTCTGAAATCCATTTAAAAATGATCAGATGTGCAAAAACTTGGAAAATTATTTTTCACTATATAAAGAGAAAACCAAACCAGAAATGACATAAATAATAAAATTAGTAGACAGTGATATTAAAAGTTATTTACCCCCTCCACACACAGAGTGGACGGAGATGGGCAACTGGGACATTGGATACTCAAATGGGGAGGGGGTACTACAAAGGCAAGAAGTGACTGGCTTACAAGCCTTCAAGAGGGAACCTAATGCCAGGGAGCTTGGAGGAAGGCAGAATCTCCAGTAGGTACTACTCAATCTGTCTGGGCAGAGCTGATGAAAGGAAATACAGACGCGGGTAACTCGTGATACTGTAGTGAATAATGCTTAGCAGGACGGATTGTGAGGGTTGGAAATGCAAAGGTAGACGTTTTGTAACAAGGAAGGGAGTGATTGATTCTCCAGGCTAGGAGCGGAGGTCTCTGGGACCATCAATGGAGAAGAGCCGAGAGCGGGACCCTACCCAGAGAAACAAGAGATGCCTGAGATAGAGACAGAGACGAGGATGTGGAGTGATGAAGCGGCTGGGGGGAGGGGGAAATGTAGGGGGTGGGCTTCTAGGATATACCCTTTGGTTGGTTGATGGTGCATGGAGGGGATTGGAACCATGGCAATGAGATGATATACTATGGAATGAATGTAAGACTAAGGTTCTCCCATGTAAACTATCATATAATTCACAATAAAACATTAAAAAAAAAGTTATTTAACTATATTTCAAATGAAGAAGCTCAAGGAGAGCTGTTATGTTTAGACACATAGAAGACATAAAAAAAATCCAAATAATACTTATTTTGAAATATACACATATTTCAAAATAGACACATAGAAGACATAAAAAAGATCCAAGTAATAGTTTCTGAAATATAAACAGCTAGGTAGAAGACGATGAATACATGCTGTGAAGTTGGTTACAATGCATAGCAACACTATACACAGCCGAGTAAAGCACTGCCAAGTCCTGCACTGTCCTAACAGTTGTTCTATTTGAATCCATTGCTGCTACAGCTGTGTCAGTCCATCTCATTGGGGGGCTTCCTCATTTTTGCTGCCCTTCCATTTTACCAAGCATGATGTTCTTCTCCAGGAACATGTCCAAAGTATGAAAGGCAAAGTCTCATTATCTTGGCTTCTAAGGAGCAATCTTGTACTTCTTCCAACACAGATTTGTTTATTCTGGCTGTCTTTTTAATATTTTTATATTCTTTTCCAACGCTATAATTCAAATGCGTTGATTCTTTTACTTTCTTATTTATTGTCCAACTTTCATATGCATAGAAGCAACCAAAAACACCATGGCTTGGGGCAGGTAAATTTTAGTCGTCAAGATTATCTCTTTGCTCTTAAACACTTTAAAGAGATCTTGTGCATGTTTAAGAAGAACAGCAAAGTTGGAGGTCTCTCACGCTCTGATCTCAAAATTTGCTACACAGTCACTGTGGCCAAAACAGCCTGATACTGGGTACAATGGAGCAGAATTGAGAACCCAGAAGCAAATCCATCCATATACAGTCAGCTTATCTTTGACAAAGGACAAAAAAACACACATTAAATGGGAAGAGATTGTATCTTCAGCAAATTGTGCTGGAAAAACTGGAAATCCATCTGCAGAAGAATCAAAAAAGAACTGCGTCTTCCACCATATTCAAAAACAAACCCAATAAGGATTAGAGACCCAAATTTAAAACCTAAAATTATAAAGATCATCAATGAAAAAGCAGAGACAAACTGAGGGGCTCTAATATATGGCATTTATACTCTTATCGAGCATTACTAAAAACACACAAACAGCAGAAGACAAAATAGATGGCAAGGACCTCCTGAAAATTAGACACTGATGTGTATAAAAAGATTTTACCACAAGAGTAAAAAGGGAGCCAACAGGCTGAGAAATTTTTTTTGCAACAACATAGGAGACAAGGGACTAATTTCTAATTTATAGAAAACTACAACACCTCTACAAGAAAAAGACAAACAACCCTATTAAAAATGGGCACAGGACAGACAGGAACAGATACTTCACCAAGGAAGACATTCAGGCGGCCAACAACACATGAAGAAATGTTCATGATCATTAGCCATTAGAGAGATTCAAATCAAAACAATGAGATGTTACCTCATACCAGCATTAATAGAAAAATTAAAAAAAAAAAAACAGAAAACAACAAATGTTGGCAATCATGTGGAGAGCTTATGGTCCTCATACATTGCTGTTGGATCTCTAAAATGGTTCAACCACTGTTGAAAATGGTGTGGTGCTTCCTCCAAAAGGTGAAAATAGAAATACCTTATGACCCAGTAATCCCTCTACTTGGTATAGATCCACAGAACTAAGACACAAGTAGATATATGTACACAGATATTTATTGTAGCCCTATTCACAATAGCAAAAAGATAGAGACAGTTTAAATTCCCTTCAATGGAAGAGTGGATAAACAAATTTTGGTACATACATATGCATAATGAATTCTACGTAATGTTGAAGAATAATGATGAATCTGCAAAATACCTCATAACATGGATGAACCTAGAAGACATTATTTTTGCTGAGTGAAATAAGTCAGTCACAAGAGGACAAATATTGTTGGAGACCACTATTGTAAAAACTCAAGGAAAAGCTATCATATTAAAAGAAACATTCTTTAATGATTGCCAGTAGTGGGAGGGAAAGGACAGTAATTCATTGGCAAGAGGGTTAGACATGCCTTAGCTCGAATGACAGGGAGGGCAATATACAAGAAGAGGTAGGTTGACAGAAGAATGATGGCAATATGTGAAGTTACAGGGAGGTATGCAAGGGATAAAGGGAATAGAGGCAAATAGTGATAAATATACAACATTGGAACAACATAAATGTATACATATATGGGCAGAGACACAGGGTATGGTAGGAGGAATGGAATACACACACACACACACACACACACACACACACACATAGTTGTTGTTAAGTGCCGTTGAGTTGGTTCCAACCCACAGAGACTGTATAGGGTTTCCAAGGAGCGATTGGTGAGCTTGAAAGACCAACCTTGCAGTTCAAACTGACTTTGCAGTCCAGCACTGTAACCCACAGTGCTATACCAGGACTCATAGATATATATTTATAGCCCCACAAATATGTAAGTTTGAAAGAGGATATTTTCACATGGGCAACCACAGGGAGGAAGTGGGGCAACTGCTGTTGCAGGGAGCGGACTGTTCATTGAGATGAAACAAAGTATATGATTTGTTCAATGTGAAAGTGGTTATCTTGTCTGTAAAACTTTAAAAAAAAAAATGGAATAAAAGAAGAAAAAAAGATCTTATGCAGTAGCTTTGCCGAATGCCATACTTCATTTGATTTCTTGAACGTAGCTTCCAAAATTAATTATGGAGCCAAGCAAAATGAAGTCTTTGGTAAGTTCAAAGTTTTCTGTTTTTCAATATATTATTTGTTGGTGTAATTGCAAGGATTTTAATTTTCTGTACAATCCACAGTACAGACTGTAGTCTTTGATCTTCATCAATAAATATTTTAAATCCTCTTCACTTCCAGCAAGCAAGGTTATATTATCTGTAAATCAAAGGTTTTTAATGAGTCTTCCTCCAATACTGATGCCACGTTCTTTTGCATGTAACCCATTTTATTGGATTATTTGCTCAGCATACAGATGGAAAAAGTATGGTGAAAAGATACAACACTGGAGCACACGTTTTTAAATTTAAACTTTAGTATTTCCTTGTTCTGTTCTAGCAACTGAATCTTGTTATGATTCCTCATGAACACAATTTAAGTGTTCTGTAATACCCATTCTTTGTAATGTTTTCTATTGTTTGTCATGAACTAGATAGTTGAAAGCTTTTGCACAGTCAATACAGGACAGATAATCATCTTTCTGGTATTTTCTGTTTTCACTCAAGATCCATTTGCCATCAGCAATGATATCCCTAGTTCCATGTCCACTTCTGAATCTGGCTTGGATTTTTGGCAGGTCTATGTTGACGTACTGGTGCAACCATCTTTGAATCATCTTCAGCAAAATTTTACTTACTTGTGATATTAATGATGGTGGTGTTATGCCATGAAGCCAGTTCTGACTCATAGTGATCCTACATAGGGTTTTTGAGGCTGTAAATCTCTATGGGAGAAGAAAGCCTCATCTTTCTCCTGCAGAACATCTGTTAGTTTCAAACTGCTAACTTTGAGTTAGCAGCCCAATCCATAACCAATATGATTTTGTTCTATAATTTCCACATTCCTTTGGGTCACCTCTCTTTGGAATGGATACAGATGTGGATATCATCCAATCAGTTGGCTAGGTAGCTGTCTTGGCATAGATGAATGCATCAGGTGGCCCTAAATGCTGAGTAGATACTGCATCTACGGAATAAAACTTGGTGAATTTGAAGATACAGTAATAGAAACTATTTAAACATGCTAGAGCAAAGCTCAATACTCCTTAAAGGAATACAAAAAGAAAAACAAAATCAAGCACCCCAAAATGTAGAATGCACAATGTCCAGATGCCAATTCAAATAGCAGACATGTAAAGAAGTGAAAGCTCTGGCCTATACACACATACACAATCAGTAGAAGCGAATAGAGAAACGGACATAACAGAAATTAGCAGACCTGGATGTTTCAACAACTATAATAAAAATGCATTACTTGAATAGTTTTTATTGCTATGTCTTCTTTTAGATTACTTTTATATTACTTCTTTAGATTACTTTTCTGAGAAACTGGAGTTTCTTAAGGTGAGAATTTGAAGAAATAATGGAAATAGTACAAAGGACAGAGATGAAAATTGTAAATCACAGAAAATCCCCTTAGAAAGTCTCTGTGAATGTGTTAGTCACATAGGCTTCCTGAACTGTTTACTCATCTTTAAAATGGGAATTATGGTACTACCTCAGAAGTAACTTGAGATGATTGAACAAGATTTTAAAATTTCTTTCTTGGCATATAATTGATTCTAAATAAATTTAAGTGCTAATGAGTCAGTTCCAACCCATAGTGACCCTTTATAGGGTATTTCTGAGGAGAGGCTGGTGAGCTTGAACCTCTGACCATGCAGTTCAAATTGACCTTATCGTCCAGTGCATTAGCCTGTAGCGCCACACTAGGACTCTCTAAATTAATAGTAATTATTATTTATTTATAATAATATTGTTAATAAAACCTGAGGCAATGACAAAAACTGCAGGCCAATTTTTTATAGATACTTACATGATGGGTAAGAATGAATGCAATCATTGGTTTTGATTTATCACTCTTGCAAGAATCTTACTAAATTTGGACAGGAAAACATTAAAGCACCCTTAGTGAACAATTTTAATTACAGATGAATCCATAAAGAAATGGTTTTATATTATTTTAAACTATACACACACATAACACAAAAAGGAGTTCTGGTAGCGTAGTGGTTACGATTCGGGCTGCGAACTGCAAGGTCAGCAGTTCGAAACTACCAGCTGCTCTGCGGGAGAAAGATGAAGCTTTCTGCTCCCATAAAGATTTATAGCCCCGGAAACCCTGTTCAGGGTCCCTATGGGTCGGAACCGACTCAACGGCACTTCACAACAACACCAACACACACAATAATTAGTTTACACAGTTTTGCCTAGCATATATCCTTAAGGAACTATTTTTTTTAATACATAACATAATTTTTCATTATTATAACAAGACTTTAAATTGCTATAAAATGTTTTGGTTTTTTTTTTCCCCATAAGAAGTTTGTTCTCTTTAGAACTAAGCCAATTGCCTTTGAGTCAATTCTGACTCATGGGCACCCTCTGTGAATCCGATTATAACTGTGCCCCATAGTGTTTTCAATGGCTGAGTTTTCAGAGTAGATCAGCAAGCCTAGCTTCCAGCGGGTACCAGCTCAGCATGTTACCTGGTTGCCTACTGAGGGACTCACTCGTTCTCTCCAGGAATAGTTGAATCCCTGTTGGAAACATTTGACAAACAATATGTGACAAACCCTTCATAGATTCAAGTCCCTCCGACAGGGCACCAGGTAAGGGCTGTAGCCACTGCCCTGGAAGGCCAGCCTCATTAGGAGTCCTCCTCTAGTGTCTAAGTCTCTAGTGACAGCACTTATTTCTATTGCCCTGCCACCAGAGGGCAGCTGACTCCTGCAGTTACTAATCTCCAGGTGACTTCAGCACGCTCTTGTATGCTCTTTCAGCTCTCCAACAACAGCATGACTGAGTCCCTAAATTAAATCTGTCCTGGAGTTGCTTCCAACTCATAGTGACCCTGCATAGGGTTTCTGAGGCTATAAATAGTTACAGGAGCAGGAATCCTCATCTTTCTCTCCAGCAGAACAGCTGGTAGTTTCAAATTGCCGACCTTGAGGTTAGCACCCTAACTCAAAACCACTACTCTACAGTAACAACTATTATTGTTAATAAAACCTGAGGCAATGATAAAAACAACTGTAGGCCAATTTATTA
This sequence comes from Chrysochloris asiatica, assembly GCF_000296735.1. Lineage (NCBI taxonomy): Eukaryota > Metazoa > Chordata > Mammalia > Afrosoricida > Chrysochloridae > Chrysochloris > Chrysochloris asiatica. Next base: position 3,898,863 of record NW_006408631.1, read on the forward strand.
TATATAATTACATGATGGGTAAGAATGAATCTCCTTAAATTAAGTCTCCTCTGTTTTAAATGTAGTCTTTGTGGTGTTGTAGAAAAAGCACTGGTTGGCAGTTCAGATCTACCAGGAGCTCCTCCGTAAATCCTATCCAGAGGAGCTATGAGTGGAACTGAGTCAACAGCACTTAACAACAATTATGTTAAATGCCAAGGGCCCCTGCTGGCACAGTAGTTAAGCATTAGGCTGTTAATCACAAGGTTCACGGCTCACACTCTCCAGCTGTTCCTTGGGAGAAAGATGAGGCTATCCCATAAAGATTTACAGTCTCGAGTGATGGCCTCCAGGAGACAGGCTTGTATAAGGTACCCTTTGGTTGTTTAAATTATTATATATTCCTGAGTGTTTTTGTGTATGTCCTGCCCCACCCCCACCCCACCCCCCAAAAAAGCCAGAGGGAATGGAAGCAAATACTATTGAATGATGATGCATTGAGGAGATTGTAATCATTGCAATGAAATGATGGTGTAAACGCAATGTTCTCCCTTGTAAACTATCACTCAGTTCACAATAATAATAATAAAAAAGATTTACAGTCTCGGAAAACCTTTGGGGGCAGTTCTACTCTGTTATATAGGGTCTCTATGAATTGGAATCAACTTGATGGCAGTGAGTTTGGTTTGGTTTGGCTTTAAATACCAAGTATAATTCCTGTTCTCTTAACTGGACCATAATTGATGGTGGCTGTGTGCCGTGGAGTCAGTTCCGACTCACAGAAACCCTGTACAGGGTTCAGAGGTTGTAAATCTTTACCGGAGTAGAATGCCTCATCTTTCTCCCATACTATAACTGAAAGGTTATGCCAATCATGTAGAAATAAAGTACAGAGCAAAAGGTCAAAAAGAATAGAGCAGAGGCTGAGTGGGAGGAGACGTTCAAAAGCTAAGTAATCCAGCAGATGGCTCACTTTGGCTGAATGCATTGTCATAATGGCATCCTGTTAGCACTGAATGCTCCTTAGCTATGCAGCCTGGCAGAAACTTCACCCACTATTTAGGACATGGGTTTTAACTAGAAAATATAAGGATAATTCTAGATGAAATCTATAATCCTATTGTTGATTTTAAGCTAGTTGACAATTTTGCTGGAGACCAATTCGGAAAGTCTATCATGTTTCTTACCATATGCTTAGTGAAGACAGGATTGAGCAAACAAGAATGATTTGTCCTTGTGGTATGTGCTGCTTCCTGAACAGGTAGCAGATAGGGTCCTGTCAGATTCGAATAAGACAAATCAGCCAGGGGAAGCAGCACATGTCAGACGTGGCACAAAGCACTGTTACATAGCAGTGGTCACGTCACAGAATGCCATGCTACACGTCAATATGCTTTGTCTTTAGAAGAGCCATCATTCCAAAAGTCAGAAAGATAATTAAGTTGCTGGGATGGTTAAAACAAAAACAAAAACAAAAACAGGATTGTTGCATGTGGTGTAATTAAATGGTTGAAAAATTGTCTTCGCCTAATAAGTTTTACAAATAGTAATAAAGCTGTTTGCTTATGGCTTTTCACAGAACTGGCGTTCTTTGTATTTTGAGTTTGTTACTTACAGTGACTATGTCTCCTTGATCTTAATGCAACTACTATGGGAAGAGGCATTGCATTTCTTCCTGTGAATTGCTGGGCATGTGTGCATCCTAGGTTGCCTTGGGCTTCTGGAACAACCTGTTTTATATTGAGGTATGAGGTAAGGCAACATCAAAGCCTTAGACCCTCAGCAGCTAAAAATAGATGATGATATTGGAAACTGAAGAGATCTGGGCCCTTAGACACCTAATTTGCAATAATTAGCTTGAGGGTACTTCAGCTGCTTCAAATCAGGTTGTCAGTAAATATGAAAAAGGCAGCATCTGTTGTCTAATGAACACCTGTGACAGTGATTGTAGCTTGGGTATTGATCAACAGAAAAAGACATCACTTCAGTGTGGGTGGGTCAGCTGTTGGAAGTGTTTAACTTCCATGGGCCACATTGTTTTGTGGTTCTTATATAAGGACTTAAAGATTTTTCGGTGTGGTGCTGGCAGTTAATGCACTAAGCTGCAAAATCAGTTTGGGCCATAAAGGCCGGCAGTTCCAACTCACCAGCTGCTCCTTGGAAACCCTATACAGGGTCACTATGAGTCGGATCCCGATTGGACGGCACTTAGCTATATAAGGACTTTCAGAGTCACTTATGAGTGAGGTTTAACAGAACTGCCACCCATTTTCAGCTTGTACCATCTACTGAACCAATCCACCCATAAAGATATTCATCACATGTTATAGTGTTGTTGTTTTTTTAAAAATAAAGTTTTATTGTGAATTATGTGATAGTTTACATGGGTATATGGAACATGTTATAATTTTAAAAGACTGACAAAGTTGATGATTTTTTTTTTAAGAAATGGCACTAAAAGCATTTTCTAACCCTTGTATCAGTAACTACTTTTTGCTCTTGTTAGGTGCCATCAAGTTGGTTCTGACTAATAATGACCCTATGTAGGAAGGAGCTTTCAAAAGTCAATTGAAAAACTGAATAAAAAGAAATGGAATTTCTTACAAACACAATGAAACATTGCCTGATCTTACACTATCCTCATAATTCTTCCTATGTTTGAGTTTATTGTTGCAAGCACTGTGTCAGTTCATCTTATTGAGGGTCTTTCTCCTTTTTTGTTGACACTCTCTTTTACTAAGCATGATGTTCCCTTCTGATGATATGACCAAAGTACGTGAGATGAAGTCTCACCCTCCTGGCTTCTAAGGAATATTCTGGCTATACTTCTTCCAAAATAGATTTGTTTTTCTTTGGGCAATCCATCATATGTTTACTATTTTGTGCCAACACCATAATTCAAAGGCAACAATTCTTTGGTCTAATTCATTGGCTTTTATATGCACATGAGGCAACCGGAACTGCCATGGCTTGTGTTGTTGTTGTTGTTGTTGTTGTTAAGTGCCGTCGAGTCGGTTCCGACCCATAGCGACCCTGTACAGGATTTCCAAGGGTGTAAATCTTTACGGGAGTAGAAAGCCTCATCTTTCTCCCGCAGCTTGTGTTAGGTGCACTTTAATCTTCAAAGTGAGACCTTTGCTTTTTAACACTTTAAAGAGATTTTTTTTTCATCACACTTGACTAATGCAGTATGTTGTTTGATTTCCTGATTGTTGCATAGATGTTGATTGTGGATCCAAGGAAAATGAAATCTTTGACAACTTCAGTTTTTCCTTCTTTTATTGTGATGTTACTTTTGGTCCAGCTGTGAGGAGTTTTGTTTTAAGTATTTTCAGTGAATACATATTCATGATGTTTGTAGACATACATGTAGACAGTATGCATTTGCTTTAAGATCTATATGCTGAATAAAAGACCCCTGTCTATTTGCAAATAAGCTGCTTTCAAAACTTGCAGAATTATAAACTCTAACTTCAGGTGAGCAGATGATCAGTCCAGCAAGAACTAGTCCTGTTGCTTTTGTCTTTTTCAGTTATAAGGACTCTTGGTATTCGATGAAACATCAAAAGCTATCTAGTGATTAGAAGATTCCATACCTGACATCAGATTTGTCAAATTCACCTGGGAAGCTTGCTGATATTGTTAAGTGCTGTTGATTCAGTTCTACCTCATAGCAACCCTGTATAGGGTTTCCAAAGAGTGGTTTCTGGGTTAGCAGCCCACCATTTATCTTACCCACCGTTGTGTACCTCAAGCGTCATCTCAGACTAGTCAACCAGAATGTCTGGAAATGCTGAAAAATGTCAGCCAGATTTGTTAATTACTGATCTGGTCCAACCACCTCCATGATTTTGCTAAGTCTTCATATTTAGAGTCAGGAGTAACCTAGTTTTGTTAAAATATGTTATCTTTGCAACTGGGTATTGAGTTGCTTGTGAATGTACCTATCCAAGTATAACAGATGCACGAGTTTTATCTGAAGGAACATTGTGTTTTGTTCATTGCAGTATACTCCCACAGCAACTGACATTACTGTGCTCATAGACACAGTGTAATACATTTGGGGTCAAATGGATGAATACATTTGAATTTCAGATTTTTGTTTTCAGACAAAAAGGGAAACAATAAATGTCAGTAAAAAGAAAGGACTAGGAGTCTTATTTTTCCTCTTATACCTAAACATTGGCATTTTAAAAAGTTATGTTAGACTAGAACAAGAACTGTCAGAATTATTTAAGAGCATAAATGGGGTTACCCACCTATCTGGAGGAATTAAGAGGTTTTTATTGCCATCTGCTGGAATTAGTGTGGCATTAAATTCAAACAGGAATAATTTACTGAAGTAAGTTTACAAAATTTGAAGGCATCATTTATGCTTTCAAATAGCTTTAGGTGGCGAATTGAACAGAAACTTGTATTTGCTGCAGACCCAGACAAATGCCAGAGGCTGCCATCATGCAGTGTGCCCTGTAGGAGAGCATGACTAAAGAAGCATGAGATTTGGCTGGTCTGCCCTTCACTGGCCATGTGATTAATATTCAGATGCATCTTCTGTCTATATTTGGTTTCCACTTCTGTGTGTACAATGCGTGGAGCTTCAATAGTAAGTGATTCTGATCCTTAAACTTGGAGAGCAGCATCCTTTCTCAATTGTTGTGTGGGAAGACAAAGCTGGGAGGGAGGCAGGGCCAACATCTGATGACTGAAGTTGTATGTCTGACTGTACCTGTGCATCTGGAGTGTCCTGATATGATTGTGGAGATCTGAGAGGTCATGAGATACATCATATTTTTATGACAAACTGTTAGGAACTATCTTTCTCTTTAGCTTTCATATTGTGTCCAATTGCTAACTGTACTCAGAGTTGCTTTTATGTGTAGAGAGATCGTAAAGTTGATTTGTTCTTTCCTTCTAGTTAATAAAAGTTTAGGGGACACTGAGGAGATAGCCCACCTTCCCTGCTACATTCTCCTTCTCCAGCCCAGTTCAGTAATGTCTGAGTTTCCACCATTATAGTATCATCTTTAGCGTAACATTTTGTCTCCGAATACAAATATCCCTGGGGAAGAGTAACACCTTGAAGTAAGTAGATCATTAGCAATATCACATTTGCATAGATCTGTATAGTTTATAAGACATTGTCACACATATGTATTCTCTGAGCATAAATGATAGCAACTCCAAGGTGGTAAAGGAAATGAGATAGAGTATTGTTGTGTGACACACACATTTGCTAAATGTATACAGATGAACTCACTTATAATCACTTACATAAAGTATCTCATTTAATTCAGTTTTTCTGAACCATAGCTATGGCTTGACAGAGAGACGTATGCTTTGTCTATGTAATACTCTTGTTGTTCCTAGGCCTGCACCAAGCTACACATTAAATTGGGGGACTATAAGAGGTTTCTTTTGATCCTTGTCTGAGCTTCGGACTTTGTATTCTTTTTCTCTTCCCAGGTCCCCCTCACTCTCAGCATCCAATCAATCCCTAGCTATGGAATTGCTCCATGGGTGATAGTAAGAAGAAAGAGAGGTATTTGGAAGGGAAGAGAAAGGCAGTATTGAAGAAAGTGGGAATAAGAGTGGGCATTGTTTAAGATCAGCTCATGTGCCACCTCCTCCCTTAGGTCACCTACTCCCTCCTCATTGCTCTGCAGCCTTTCATTTGCACTGTCCATAGGAGACACATGTATTTTGCTTTACTCTGTAGTTAATCACATACAAATATGACTTCATTTTCTAGTTAATTGGTTGTCATGGGGAAATGCCTCCACTATTAAAAAATGGTACCTTTCTTTATATCCCACACAGCACGCAGCCCAGTGATGTGCTTCTAAAAACCTGTAAAAACCACTTGTCACTGAGTTGACCCCAGGTGTGTTAGAGTAGAACTGTGCTCCACAGAGCTTTCCATGGCTGAGTTTTTGGATGTAGTTAGCCAAGTCTTTCTTCTGAGTTGCCTCTAGGTGAATTTGATTTTCCAGACTTTTGGTTAACAGCCAAGCACAAAAGACTAGCTGAGTCAATCAGAGTAGGGACTGAGGATGGTTTTCTGCCTGAGGCTGTGTCTCACCAGGAACCCTCCCAGAGCAAAGGAAACCAAGAAAAGTATGTGGATCTGCTGTTTGCAATATTCCTGGGAGAAGAGGAAAGTTATCCTGAAGATGAGCCAAAGAAGATTCTGTCAGATGTAATTAAGCCTCAGAAAGAAGCTGGTAATAATTTAGGAAGTGGTGGTAGTGGTTGTGAGGCATGGAGTGGAGTCAGTTCTGACTCATAGTGAACTTGTATAGGACTTCTGCGGCTGTAAATGTTTTAGGAGCAACCAGCCTCGTCTTTCAATCTGCTGACCTTGCAGTTAGGAGTCCAACGTGTAGCCCACTAAACGACCAGAGCTCCTTAATTTAGGAAATGAGTAAAGTATAAATGATAAATAAATACATATACTTGTTAAGTGCCGTCGAGTTGGTTCAAACTCATAGTGATCCTGTATAGGTTTTCTGGGGAGTGGTTGGTGAGTTTGAACCACTGACCGTGTAGCTCAAACTGACCTTCTGCCCAGTGCTTATCCTACAGCAGTATACCAGGTCTCCTTAGATGTTCATTCATTTACTTGATTTACCAATTTGAAATCTGCAGAATAAATCTAAGCTCATGACATATGTTCAACAGAACAAATTGTTGTTGTTGTAAAATGCCATCGAGTCAGTACCGACCCGTAGCGACGTTATGCACAGCAGAACGAACCACTGCCCTATCCTGGGCGTTGCCATGCTTCAGTCCGTCAATGTTGCCACTTGGCCAATCCATCTCGTTGGGGGTCTTCCTCTTTTTCTCTGACCCTCCACCTTACCAAATATGATATCCTTCTCCAGTGACTGGTCCCTCCTGACAATATGTCCAAAATATGAGAGATGAAGTTTGGCCATCTTGGCCTCTAAGGAGCACTCTGGCTGTACTTCTTCCAAATCAGATCTGTTGGTTCTTTTGGCAGCCCATGGCACTTTCAATATTCTTTTCCAACACCATAACTCAAAGGCATCAATTCTTGTACGGTCTTACTTATTCACTGTCCAGCTTTCACATGCATATGAGGTTATTGAAAATACCATGGCTTGGGTCAGGCACACCTTAGTCCTCAAGCTGACATCTTTGCTCTTCAATACTTTAAAAAGGTCTTGTGCAGCAGATTTGCCTAATGCAATACGTTGTTTGCTTTCTTGATTGCTGCTTCCATGAGTGTTGATAGTTGATGCAAGAAGAATGAAGTTCTTGAAAACTTCATTCTTTTCTCTGTTGATAAGAATGTTGTTTATTGGTCCAGTGGTGAGGATTTTTATTTTCTTTACATTGAGAAGTAATCTATACCGAAGGCTGTGCTCTCTGATCTTCATCAGTAAATGTTTTAAGTTCTCTTCACTTTCAGCAAGCAAAGTTGTATCATCTGCATATGGCAGGTTGTTAATGAGTCTTCCTCCAATCCTGATGCTACGTTTTTTATTCATAGAACCCAGATTCTCATATTATTTGCTCAGCATACAGGTTGAATAAGTATGGTGAAGTATACAACCTTGTCGCACACCTTTCTTAATTTTAAAGCATTCAGTTTAAACCATATCAGAATAAATCAGCTAGATTGAAATTCTGTAACTTACTGATAATTATCCAAACTGAATAAATACCAATATTGAAAGCCGTGTTAGACATGGGTTCCCAGCTCCACTGTGTGGTGTTTAGAAGTCACGCAGCTTACTGTGCCAGGCTATAAATTTGGCCCTTCTATAAATGACCTATGAACCTCTGGTAGTATAAATGACCTAGACGTTTTCCCTATACCTCATGCATTAGGTAATAAAGACACTTGCAGTGAAGTTAGAAATCCTGCAGATGATCCAATTAACCCTCATGTTTGGTACCATTCTTTACTTTGAGTGCTTGCAGTTAAAACTCATTTGGAAATTCATTAATAACAAATACTGGGCTCATTTGATGAAAGAAAAAGAAAAATTAAACTCATTTAGGAAGCCATGTTTGTAACTTTCTGCAATTAAAAGCTATTAGTGACAATGCTGACATCAACTACAATGGGTCTCTGTTTTCAAGTTTAACTACAAGAATAAACCAAACGTTTGCATTCTGCTCACTAGAGGGAGTTAGACACTAAAGAGTTGCATTTTCAAGCACAGTTGTGCTGGATTAAATACAGTGAATCAGACCAAGATTTCAGGAGGCAGGATACCAGAATTCCTCTAGAGAGTTACATTTTCATAGATTGAAAAAAAAAAAACATTTTTAGTGTATTTGACAAAAAAAGAATGATTTTTAAATCATTTTCTAACTTAAAAATAAGTATTTATGGTAGAAAAATGGAACAGTACCCTAAAATTGGAGTTCTAGCACTGGAGGATAAGCACTGGACTGCTAAACACAGAGTCAACAGTTCAAACTCACCAGGAGCTCCTCAGAAACTATACAGAGTTGCTATGAATTGGAACTGATTCAATGGCATTTAACAACCATAACAAAATCTACATCTAGAGCACATCATTACTGATACTAGGTTTGTTGTTGTTGTTAAGTGCCATTGAGTCGATTCCGAC
>NW_006408631.1:3908501-3924893 GCF_000296735.1 Chrysochloris asiatica
ACAATCTGCTATTAACTGCCAAGTGGCTTCATTTGTTACACTCGGGCCTATAGGGCCTTGAACCTCTGACCAGTCTTACACGGTCCGCAACATAGGGATAATAATTTGCTTTTTGATTTGATATTGTATAATCAAAGGAGACCTGGTGGCTCAGTAGATTAAGCATTTGAATGCTAACCAGAAGGTTAGCAGTCTAAGCCCTCCACCTGCTCCATAGGAGAAAGATAAGGCTGTTTGTTTCCCTAAAGATTTACCGTCTCAGAAAGTCTATGGAGCAATTTGTTGAATTCTGTCCTATAGGGTCACTATGGATCAAAAGTGACTTGACAACAGTGAGTTTGGGTTGGGTTTTATGATATAATCAAAACCAATTGCCACTGAGTTGATTTCAAATCATGGTGACCCTATATGTGTCAGAGGAGATCAGTGCTCCATTGGAGTTTTCAATAGCTCTGGGTGGACTTCAATCTCCAACCTTTGGTTAGAAACAGAGTATGTGAATGTTTGCATCAGCCGTGGACTTTTGATATTATTAGAGATTGTGAATTAAACATTTATATATGACCACGGTATTTGTTAATTTACCCTAGGCTTTGCATATTGTATAGTTAATAATTAAAGATTATTGTCAAAGTTTTGAAAGATACTTTCCAAGGAATGACTTCTCATTAAAAATTTTATCTGAAAGTTATATATTATTATTAATATTGTTTTGCTTAGGAGCAATAAAAAAAAAAAAGAGGACAAATCAACAGGTATTGACAGAGTGACTAAGCATTATGTAGATGAAAGAATAAAGACTAATGGTTCCTAAATTCAGGATTTGTAATCTGTTTGGATAGCTGAAACTAGCAGTGTTTTTGGAATGAATGAAAACAGAACAAGCAAAATACCTGTGCAAGGTTGTCTAATATTCAATAATAGATTGAAGTGTTATAGAAATTCAGAGAAGAAAGGATTCAGCACTAGTTGAAATATTCCAAGTGATTTCCTGAAAGAAGTGGAAGTTAGAATGCAGTTCTCAGAGAGCAGGGACTGGGTCTAACTTGCTCATAGTGTATCCCCTGGCAAGGCCTGGAAAGCAGCTGGTTCATCAGAAATGTCAGCTCCTCTTCTCTGTATATGTGAATGTGACACTTCCGGCCCCTGGATGAAGGCCATGGTTTTTTGAGGACTAGGAAGAGGCCATCTACTCCTCTATGGGGTTTTCCTACTATCTTTTATTAGAGGGAGAGTTAGATCCTGGAATGCTATCAACGACCACAGATCAGACTGACTGACTTGGTGCAATTGAACTTTTAACTTTTGCTTCATAAGCATGGAATGAACTAATCTACCATGAATGATATATAAAACATACTACCATGTGAAAATGAGGATGAAATATATTGAAATATTGGAAAATCCAGGATAAAAGCAAAGAAGTAAAGAGACCCTTTTGAGTCTGTGAGGATGTATGGTTTAAGGAATTTCACCCACTCCTCCCAAATTTTCTTTTAAAAACTTAATACAAAATCCTGTTCTGAATAAAATGGAAAAGTAAGAATGAAAATTGCAGTGCTGGGTCAGTCAGATATTTAAAATGCCTTACAGGTTTTGAAATTGTATTCTGGTTTTAATTTTTCATGCTATATGATCGGTACTGGCTTTTGGCCATGCATCCACTTAGGTTGAAAGCCTCTTGCTAGGCAGAACATATCTGGAAGTTATTAGAGCCACCAGCTCACTCAGCACATGGGTCTCATGAATGAAATTTGTTTGCATGAGCCAGGGGCCTTGGTAAATAGTGGATATTTCATGTGTTTAAATTTTGTGACCAGGTAACCATATTTCCCAGCTTTTAGGGCCATACAAAACTCCTAGTGAGGTTTGTCCAAGATGTAAAATCTGTCTACAAGTTCTGGACTGTGGTCACACAATAGTCTGAAGTATTTGAAACAGTTAAACATGGGTGCTGACCATAACATTAGAAATCATAATCTGTACCATATTAAAGGAGTCCTGGTGTGATGCTGTAGGATAAGCACAGGACTGCACAGTCAGTTTGAACCACAAGGTCAGTGATTCAAACTCACTAGTTACTCCTCAGCAACCCTATACTGGATGTCTATAAGTTGGAACCAACTTGATGGCATTTAACAACAACCAGATAAAAGGGCTCCTGGTGTGGCTCAGTAGAAGTACTGGACTATCAACCACAAGGTCGGCGGTTCAAACTCACCAGTCGCTCCTCAGAAACCGTATTACAGGTGACTATGATTTTCAACTGACTCAACAGCACATAACAATAATTGTAGTGTGGTGGCTCTGTAGGAAAAGTACTGAATGATTGGTTGGAGCCTGACAACTGCTTTGAGGGGAAAAGATGAGGTTTTCTGCTCCTACAAAGACTTCCAGCCTCTGAAACCCTGTCCAAGGTCACTTAGAACTGACTCATTGGCACTTACCAGCACACAGAAACAATTCAAGTGCTGGTGCGGAACTGTAGGGAAAGCTCTGGACTGCTAACTGCAACATCGGCCGTTCAAACCAATCAGTCGTTCCTTGGAAACCCTATACTGGTCGCTATCAGTTGGAGCTGACTTTCTGGCACTTAATGACAACAATATTGCAGTGGTGGTAGAAAGCCAGGAGACACTAAACTACCTGAAATGTTGTTATTGTTGTTAATACCATCTAGTTGGTTCCAAATTCTAGAGACCTTTATGCACAGCAGAACAAAACACTGCCTGGTCTGGCACCATCCTCACAATTAATGTTACACTTGAGCCCATCTCTGCTGTCACTGTTTGACCCTCTACATTACCAAGCATAATGTCCTTCTCCAGGGACTGGTCTCTCCTGATAATATGTCCACAGTATGAGAGACTAAGCCTTGTCATTCTGGTTTTTAAGGAGCAGTCTAGCTGTGCTTCTTCCAACATAGATTTGTTTGGCAGTTCATAGTACTTTCAATATTCTTCTCCAACATCATAACTCAAATGCATCAGTTCTTCTTAATTATTGTCCAACTTTCACATGCATATAAAGCTATTGAAACTACCATGATCAGGTGTACCTCAGTCCTCAAACTGACATCTTTGCTCCTGAACACTTTAAAGATATCATGTGCAGAAGATTTGCCTAATGCAATACGTAGTTTGATTTGTTGCCTGCTGCTCCCATGAGAGTTGATTGTAGATTCAAGCAAATTGAAGTCTTTGACAACTTCAATATTTTCTCCCTTTTTCATGTTATTTTTGGTCCAATTGTGAGGATTTTTGTTTTTTTTTACATTGAGATGCAATCCATACTGAAGGCTGTGGTCTTTGATTTTCTTCAATAAATATGTTAAGTCATCTTCACTTCCAGCAAGCAAGAATGTATCATCTGTATATCACAGGTTGTTAGTGAGTCCTCCTCCCATCCTGATGCCACATTCTTCTTCATATAATCCAGCTTCTTGGATTATTTGTTCAGTATACATAATGAATAAGTGTGGTGAAAGAATATAGCCCTGGTGCACACCTTTTTTGAAGAGTTAATGGGACTTTATTTCAGGAAGAATACTGCTTTATGAGTTGAGTTCTTGTTTGGAAGTGCCTACTAAGTAGCTCGGAGCCCTGGTGTGGCGCTGTGGGTTAATGAATGGCACTGCAAGGTTATTTGAACCGCAAGGTTGGTTGTTCAAGCTCACCAGCTGCTTCTCGGAAACCCTTTACAGGGTCGCTATGGGTCAGAAATGACTCCATGGAACTTAACAACAAAAACAATTACAACTAATTAGCTCTAAATCCTTAGGAGAGGTGGCTTCCAATTTCTGGTCTCACTTTCCTTATCTATAAAATGGATATAGGTTGAATTAAGATCCTTTCTTGCTCTGAAATTGTATGTTTCCTGTGTTCAATGTAGTTTAGGTGTATGAATGATTCTAAAACTTTGTGTATATAAACCTTGAAAAACAAATATAAGCTTTTGTGTGAAAGAAAATGAATGATTTTTATTTATTTTTATCTACAAGGGTAAGTCAAAAACAAAAAAGAAAATCGAATTCCCGCTTTTGAGACTCCCTAAAAGAGTCACCAGCCGCTCCGTGGGAGAAAGATGAGGCTTTCTACTCCCGTAAAGATTTACACCCTCGGAAACCCTGTACAGGGTCTCTATGGGTCGGAACCGACTCAACGGCACTTAGCAACAACAACAACAAAAGAGTCACCATAACCTTTTGAACCGATCACTCTGCTTTTATCTAACTGATCCCCTTGGAAGCCACTGTTTTTATTAGATCTTTTATTCTGAAGGTACCCTACCCAGACTAAGACAAGCATTTTATGGAAAGAATTTGTCTGCAGCCATCCTCTAATCAGAGAGTCATGTTTAAATATTTCCTGTTTACAATAAACTCATACTTGTATGAACTGGAGTGTTGTTGTGGCGCTGTACAATAAGCACTGGACCACAAAGTCATTCGAACTGTAATGTTGGCAGTTCAAACTCACCAGCCGCTCCTATACAGGGTCACTATGAGTCGGAACTGACTCCATGGCACTTAACAACAACAACGATATATGAACTGGATCCCTAATCGTACTGCTTTTTGACTATCTTTGTATACTTCTATAGGGTCACAATGAATCAGAATTGACTTGATGGGCACCTAATAACAACAACATACTTCTAAACCATAATTGTGTCACTTAAAGATCAGTGACATTTATAACATTTTGTAGCACTGACTTAAAAATAATAATTTTCTGCTTGTCAGATTGGTTTTAGTTAATGTTTCTGAGAGCATCATACATGCATCTATCTTGTCTTTATCATATCATGTTATTTTGAAAACTAATCTCTGAAAGTTTGCTTCTGTGAGTCATTGTGGGTTTGAGATGATGGTTGGACATTCCAGTTAGAATGCAGAGAACATTGTGATAAATAGGAAATAGGGAATTATCATTTTATATTTTATTTGGACTGTTGTTGTTAAGTCTTGTTGCGTCAGCTCCGACTCATAGTGACCGTGTATAGGGTTTCTGAGGAACGTATTGTGGGTTTGAACCATCAACCTTTCAAAGTGCTTATATTACAGTGCCACTTGGACTCCCATTTTATTTGGGGAAGGTTCTTGAAACAAGACTTTCCCAGCAGCCAATGCATTGTAGCAAGGAGAAATCAAATGCTATTGCAGGGGAGGATGACTTAATTAATAATTAATGATGAGAAAAATGTGCAAAACTGTTCACTACAGATTAGTAAGTATGCACAAGTAAGCCCATGCTTACTTTGATTACTGGGTACTCAGTTCCTGTTGTAAATCCAAACCCACTGCCATTTAGTCAATGTTGACTCACTGTTACTGTTAGGTGCCAGTTTTGATTCATAGAGACCCTGTGTACAACAGAGTGAAGTGTTATCTAGTCCTGTTCCACGTTCATAATTGTTGTTTTGTTGCTGCCACTGTGTAAATCCATCTTGAGGGGGTCTTCCTATTTCTCATTGACCCTCCATTTTACCAAGCATGATGTCCTTCTCCAGGAATTGGTCCCTCCTGACAACGTGTCTGCAGAATGAGAGACAGAATCTCACCATCCTTGCTTCTAAGAAGTATTCTGGCTGAACATCTTCCAAGACATATTTATTCTTCCAACAGTCTTTAAGTATTTTAAGTATTCTTTAAGTATTCTTTACCCACACCAGAATTTGAATGCATCAGTCCTTCTATGGTCTACTTTATTCATTATCCAACTTTCACATACATATGCGGGCGGAGGATGGGGGGCTGAAAATACCATGATTTGGGTCAATACCCACTTAATCCTGAAACGATTACCTTTGCTCTTGAACATGTAAAGGAGGTCTTTTTCAGCAGATTATTCCTAATATAATATGTCCTTTGATTTCTTTACTACTGCTATCATGAATGTTGATTGTGGATTTAAGCAAAATGAACTCTTTGATAGATGAATCTTTTCTCTATTTATCATAATGTTATTTATTAGTTCAACTGTGAGGATTTTTGTTTTCTTTACATTAAGGTGCAACCCATACTGAAGGCTGGTATCTTTGATTTTCATCAGTAAGTATTTTAAGTGCTCTTAGTTTCCAGCAAGCAAGGTTGTATCATCTGCATTTTGCATGTTGTTAATGAGTCTTCCTCTAATCCCGATGCCATGTTCTTCTTTGTATAATCCAGTTTCCCAGATTAGTTTCTTAGCATAGATTGGATTTGTTGTTGTTAAGTGCCGTCGAGTCAGTTCCGACCCATAGCGACCCGGTACAGGGTTTCGGAGGGTGTAAATCCTTATGGGAGTAGAAAGCCTCATCTTTCTCCCGCAGAGTGGCTGGTAGTTTCGAACTGCTGACCTTAAAGTTCGCAGCCCGATTTGTAACCACTACACTACCAGAGCTTTAAGGAATGTGAAAGGATAGGTTTCTGTGTCAACTTGACTAGGCCAGGATTTCCAAAAGGTTTTTACTCTTGAAATGTGCTTATTTCCATAATTGTTAAGTTAAGTGCCTTCGAGTCGGAGCCGACCCATAGTGACCCTGTACAGGGTTTCCGAGGGTGTAAATCCTTACGGGAGTAGAAAGCCTCATCTTTCTCCCGCGGAGCGGCTGGTAGTTTCGAACCACTGACCTTAAGGTTCGCAGCCCGATTCGTAACCACTACGCTACCAGAGCTCGATAAACCGTAATAAAGGCATTGTTAACTCTATGATGATTGGCTATAAGTAGCCAATCAATTGAAGGGATGTTTACTTGGGGGTGTGGCCTGCTTCCAATATAATGGATATGTGGGAGACTCTTTCTTCTGCTGGAAACTTGGGATTCTACAATTGTAAGTCATTTCCTTGATAATAAATATCTCTATATATAACCATAAACAGTCTAAACTTTAGGTCGGCGGTTCAAAGCTCACCTTCTGCTCCTTGGAAACCCTATACAGGGTCGCTATGGGTCGAAATGGACTCAACAGCACTTAACAACAACATATATATACATATATACACGTGCTTCACTGGTTTTGCTTCTTTAGACCACCTGACCTGAGACATGAGGAACCAAGAGAGTGGGGTTCTAGAAAAACAAAATTACAAGGATGAGATTTCTAAATTTATTTTCAAGTCTGACTAATTTTAAAGGCACTGATATAGGGTGGAGGCACGTGTGACCTCCACTTCATAGGAATCTGCCTTAGGTTAATTTTGAGTCTGGTCCTCTTGCCAGCTTGTGGAGTCTGAGGAAGTCAGACTCTACCCCCAGTTGTTTCAAGCAGTTGACACTCTGAGCAGGATTCATGACAATGGCTCCAGACTCAGGAGAGTATGAGGTTTTGTGAAAGAGAAAGAAGGAAGGGGGGGTGGGATAAAATATTTAAGCAGAGGGGAGAGTGGCAGTCCTTTTTGAAATTTCTTCAACTGCAGCTTCTGGAGTTGCCTGGGGCTGATGACATGTTGGTTAAAATGTATGGCTGATAAGGGATTTGGGCTTACTGGAATTCAAGGCCCATGGCCATATGCATATGAATGGGATTAGTCCAAGGGAGAAGAAAAGATTGAATTTGAGTGCTTTAAAAGGTTTATGTGTTTGGCTGCCTTATGGATATTTGTTTCTCCTGTCTATTATTGTAAAATAGACATAACTGGGTGATAGAAATGAATATTGGATGTGGTGATCACAGAGAACTTATAAACCTGGAAAAAATAGACTTCTTGCTTTAAGCCTTAGTAGAATATGGGGCTTTAGGTGGAATCTTGAGCCCCACCTTCAGAATTGGTACATTTGCATTTGAAAAGACATGCAGACCAACTCAGAACTGCTGAGAGAACGGGAAATTCGTGACTGAAAGAAACAGAAAAAAAAGTGGACAGTTTGGTGTTTTGAGTTTGGAAGGCGTCAAGGCATGGAAAGTTGGCCCACCAGAGAAAACCTCCTTCTAGGACTGAAAGTTAAAGGATGCTTGCTGGTTACTGCCTGAGCCTAAGTGTGAGTGGAGTTGAGGGAAATGCAAGACACAGGCTGACTTTGAGATACGGGGAGAGAGAAGGTCAGGTGGTCTGAAACTGAGGGAGTTGTGTGAACTCCTGAGCCTAAGGGCACTGACCGAGCCCATGAGGGCTAGGGCTGACAGTGAAGGGGCCAGCTAGAATGAAGTGCAGGGAGATGTGTGTGAACTCCAAAACTTGTAGTGGGTACCTATTTGACCTAACTTGGATGGCTAGAGCTGAGTTGACCAGAACCTGACCACATAAAGATATTTCATACTGTGAATAAGTGTAATTTGCTACAACTTGTTGAACCAAACTTTTGCTTATGATGCAGTTGCTCAAAATTTCAGCCAGAATGGAAGAGTCTTCAGATCAAGGAACATGCTTATCTCCTCAGTGTACTAGGTTAATGTTGTTAAGTGCCGTGGTGGAGTTGACTCTGACCCATAGTGACCCTGTATAGGGTTTCCGAGGAGCAACTGGTGAATTTGAACCGCCAACCTTGCAGTTCAAATGGCTAATAGGGATGGACAATTTAGACATTGGTTATCAGAAATGGGGAGCACTATAAATGCATGAAGTGGCTGACTTACAGGCTTTCATAGGCGTGCTTAGTTTTAGAATGAGGGGACAATGGAGAATTCCCACTGACTAGTTTTCCTCTTTTCCAAATGGATCTGGTGAAAGGGAGTAGGGGATGATGCTGATAGGATTTTATTATTTTAATTGTGAGTAATTGTTAGCAGGATCAATTGTGATCGTCAAACTGTTATTTCAGAAGATGTATAACTAAAAAGTGGGTGTTGTTATTGTTGTTAAGTGTCATTGAGTCGGTTCTGACTCATAGCGACCTTGTACAGGGTTTCCGAGGCTGTAAATCTTTACGAGAGCAGAATGCCTCATCTTTCTCCCACGGAGTGGCTGGTAGTTTTGAACTGCTGTCCTTAAGGTTCGCAGCTCTATTCGTAGCCACTATGCTGTAGTTAATTTTATTTCAGGAACAGATGATCCCAGGACCAACAAGAAGGAAGAGTATGAGTAGAGTGTTGATCCCTGCCTGGAAGCTTGGTGACAGCAGAGACAGTGGCAGAAGCAGTGGCATGGAGAGACAGAGCAGCTAAAGATCTATTCCCATGAATTCAGTAAGGCTGTGTGCCTATTAGCAAGAGGCTGGCATGCAGAATGTGCACTTTGGACATTTAAATGAATACATGCTTTTTTTTTCTTTGTATGTGTGCATCAACTATTTTTGCTTTGTTCATTTGTGACATATAAAATGTAAATGAGACCAGTGTGTTTTTTTATTATATGTGTTTTTGTTATATCATGTTAGCCGCAAGTATGACTTTACAGTTTCCTTTATTTAGAGATTGTGCATGTAGTTTATAGATTTCAAGTTGACAAGGTTAGGGTTCTGTGTCAACAAGAATAGGCCAAGATTTTCAGAGATTTCGCAGTTGAGATGTGCTTATTTCTGTGGCGATGAAACCAAATACAGGCATAGTTAACTCTATGATGAGTGGCTATGAGGAAACAGTCAATTGAAGGAATGCTCCCTTGGGGCTGTGGCCTGCTCCCAATATAATGAACATGTGGGAGAAACATTCTGTCTTTATCTCTTCTGCGGGGGCCCCAGGACTCTGCAATTGTAAGCCGTTTCCTTAATAATAAACTTCTCTCTAGATATATACATCTGTATGTTTCACTGGTTGTGCATCTCTCTAGAAAACCTGGCCTAAGACACACGCCTTCCCACAAGATAAAGCATTCAGTATCAACTTGTTCTGTTCTAAGGACTGCTTCTTGTTCTATGTACAGGTTCCTCATGAGCACAATTGTTATAGAATTCTCATTCTTCACAATGGTATCTATAGCTTGCTATGATCTACATAGTCTAATGTCTTGGCATAATCAATAAACATAAGTAAATGATCTGGTGTGGTACTTTAGGATAAGCACTGGACTGCTAACTTGAAGGTTCATGGTTCAAACCCATTAGCTTTTCCTTGGAAACTCCATGCAGGGTAGCTATGAGTTAGAACTGGCTCGATAGCACTTAACAACAACAACAAACATCTTTCTGGTATTCTCTGCTTTTAGCCAACATTCATCTGATGTCAACAATGATATCCCTCGTTCCATGTCCTCTTCTGAACCTGGCTTGAACTTCTGGCAGTTCCCTGTTTATGTAATCCTGCCACCATTTTTGAATTATTTTCAGCAAAATTTTATTTGCATGTGATAATGATATTGTTTGATTTTTGCATTCTGTTGGATCACCTTTCTTAGGAATGAGCACAAATATGGATCGCTTCCAATCAGCTGGCTAGGTAGCTGCCTTCCAAAGTTATTGGTGTAGATGAGTGAGCACCTACAGTGCTCTATCAGTTTGTTGAAAGATTTCAATTTGTATTTCATCAATTCCACAGCCTTCTTTCTCTCCAAGGCCTTCAGAGAAACTTGGACTTCATCCTTCAATATGATGGGTCCTTGATCATATGTGATCTTTCGAAATGGTTGAACATTGACCAACTCTTTTTGGTACAGTGTCTCTGTATATACCATCCATATTATTTTGATGCTTTGCAAATCTTTCAATATTTTGTCAATAGAGTTCTTTCAATATTTCACGTCGAGTCTTGAATTTTTCTTCCATTTTCTTAGCTTGAGAAATGCTGAGCATGTTCTCCCTTTTGGTTTTCTAACTCTAGATCTCTGTACATTTCATTATAATACTTGACTATGTCTTCTCAAAGAGCCCTTTGAAATTTTCTGTTCAGCTCTTTTACTTCCTCATTTCTTCCAATTGTTTTAGCTTCTCAAAGCTAAAGAGCAAGTTTCAGAGTCTCTTTTGACATCCATTTTGGTCTTTTCTTTGTTTCCTGTCTTTTTCATGACCTTTTGCTTTCTTCATTTATGATGTTCTTGACATCCTTCCACAATTCTTCTGGTATTTGATCGTTAGTGTCTGATGCATCAATTCCATTCTTGAAATGGTCTCTAAATTCAGGTAGGATATATGCAAGGTCCTATTTTCATCAGCTTCCGCCTGAACTTCCATATGAGTAATCTGTTCCATAGTCAGCACCTGGCCTTGTTTTGGCTGATGATATTGACTTACTTTTCCAACAGATGTAGTTAATTTGATTCCTGTGTATTTCATCTGGTGAGATATTTGCAATGAATGAATCATTGGTCTTGCAAAATTCTACCATGCAATCTCCCACATCATTTCTATCATAAAAGCTGTATTTCCAGCTACTGAGCCTTTCTCTGTTTTCAACTTTTTGCATTCCAATAGCCAGTAATTATTAATGCATATTGATTTGATGTTTGACAAATTTCAGAATGAAAAAGTTGGTAAAATTCTTCCATTTCATCATCATTTGCTTTAGTGGTTGTGTG
The DNA here is from genome assembly GCF_000296735.1 of Chrysochloris asiatica. Taxonomy (NCBI): domain Eukaryota; kingdom Metazoa; phylum Chordata; class Mammalia; order Afrosoricida; family Chrysochloridae; genus Chrysochloris; species Chrysochloris asiatica. Next base: position 3,919,871 of record NW_006408631.1, read on the forward strand.
TAGATTTGAATAATTGTGGTTTTAACTGGTCTCCCTTGTAGGCTTATGGATATTATTTTATCACAGACAGCATCGTACTGTAAGATCGATCTTTTTGATGATGAATGCTATGCCATTTCTCTTCAATTTGTTGTTCTTGGCATAGTAACCCATATGATTGCCAATACCAGTGCTGATCCTACAGCGCCACACCAGGACTCCATGGTATGTATGTTGCTGTTGTTAAGCACTGTTGAGTTGGTTCTGACTCATAGCAACCTTGCATATGGTTTCCAAAGAGCAAATGGTGAGTTTGAATCACTGACCTTGAGGTTTAAACTGACTCGAGGTCCAGCGCTTATTCTATAGCTCCATAACAGGACTCCATGGTTTGTATGGGAGAGTGTTAATATATAATATCAGACTTCTGCAGATGTCAATTATCTCAAAATTGTGTGACATCTATTTCTGCTTTCCCCAAGCTTATACCCCAATTTTAATTTCTGTCATGGTGATTTTTATTTTTTGGATTTTACTTGAGTAGACAGGCATGAAATGAATTTCCCATTGCAGTTTATTAATGCCAAGAATTCTTGCATCTCACTATCACTGATTAGTAACAGTCTCCACTCTGAGGACGAATAGTAGACGTATTGTGCACTGCTGAGGTGCCCGTCATTCCTCCAGCTGTCCTGAATAGTATATGGTTACTGACTGTAGCTGAGTCCTTCCTCAGGAATTGCTTTTGCCCAGAGGGGATAGCCTGATCCCTTGTTCCAACCTCTGCACAGTGGCTGCTGTTGCTGCTGTGTGCTGGCAGTCCACACCAATGACTGGACAATTTGAAGGTGCAAAAGTTGGCACACTTGCTTCAAATTTAGACAGCTTTGAATGGTTATCCTAGCTCTAAAGACTCTCTTACAATCAATTGAGTCCTCAGTTGCAGCTGCAACTCACTTCAACTTCTCCCTCTACCCAGTTCTGCTTGCCTGAACCCTTCCCAATATGCCTCCTACATTCTAATATCAGTCTCAGAATCTGTTTTCCTGGAACCAAAAACCCCCAAAAGCCCACTGCCATCAAGTGGATTCAGACTCATACTATCTCTATAGGACAGAGTAGACCTGCTCTTTTGAGAATCCTTATTAGAACAGACAGCCTCAACTCTTTCCTAATATTTGGAGAGGTTGGTGGGTTTATAGTCAGCAGCCCGACACTTAACACATGGCGCCACCAGGACTCTTCCAGAACCAAACAAAGACAGGGCTATTTTTCATTTAATGGCATGGACTTCACATATTGGGTCCCTAGTAAAGTAAGTTTTGGAAAGGTGAATATTGATTGCCTGTAATTGCAATTCATGAGCCCTAGTGTCACAATGGTTCAGTTGTTGACTATTAACTGAGAGGTTGGTGGTTCCAACCCACCCACTGGTCTTCTTCCATAAAGTTTACAGCCAAGAGAACTATGAAGTTCTACTATGTCACATTGGGTTGTCATGAGTTGAAATTTGACTGGATGAAACCTAACAACAATCTCAATTCATTAACTTCAGTATTTACATTTTGTACACCAATGTCTAGTTGTTGTTGCTAAGTGCCTTTGAGGCAATTCTGACACATAGCAATCTTCTATAGGGTTTTCAAAGAGCGGCTACTGAGCTTTAATCACTGACTGACCTTGTGGGCCAATGCTTTATCCCCCAACATCTGGCAGGTTTTTTTAATAGATGCTTTAAAAATGATTATTTTATTTATTGTACATAAATTCATTCCCTCTTGATATGTTGGATCAATCTTTAAAAAACTATAAGACACTGCTCAATATAATAATCATTTTCATATTTAATGCCTAGATATGATTTTTTACCTTTGTCAATTTGTCATAATGTGGTGGCTTATGTGTTACTGTGATACTGGGAATATTTAAAATTTTAAAAAGTATTTTAAATGTTGTCCATGGTGGACAGGTTTCAGTGGAACTTTCAGACTAAGGCAGACTAGGAAGAAGAAAAGGCAGACTACTTCTGAATGCTTATCCACTAAAAACATTACAAATAGCAGCATAACATTGTCAGATACGGTATCAGAAGATGAAAATATGAATAGAAGCAGAACATTGTCATATATAGTTCTGGAACATGAGTTCCACACACAGTCTTTCTCATTCCATGAGCCTAGAGTCTTCAGATGCTCTATTTCTTTATGCCAACACTTCTGCCTTATCACTGGTGTTGCTGCTTCTCTGGTTAGGGTACCACGTTCCACTCATGCTCTTCCCTCTTGATAGCCCTGGGGTCCTCTGTTCCTGGAATGTAAGATTAACTACTTCCCCTTTTTTGTCACATAACTTCTACCTTTATAGTTGTGACAATCACAATTAGTCATGTTAACAGTTATTCACTGTTGAATCAAGAGAATCCTATCCCCATCTCCTTTCACCAGACCCATCTAGACAAATAGACAAGATGACAACTATTCAATGGGGATTCTTATCCACTCTGGAATGAAACTCCTTCTTGAAAACTTGTAAGCCAGTCACTTCGTGACTTATAGCCCTCCCCACCCCATTTTAGATAGCCAATGTCTAAGTTGCTAGCCCCTATCAACCTTGTGTGGAATCCTGGTTTGGCGCTGTGCTGCACTGCAATGTCATTTGAACCACAAGTTTGGTGGTTCAGGCTCACCAGCCACTCCTTAGAAACCCTATACAGGGTGGCTATGGGTCATAACTGACTCAATGGCACTTAACAACAACAACAATCAACTCTGTGTACTGAGGGGATAGGCTTGATCTTTGGTTTGAAGACTCCTTCCCTCTTGGTTGGTATTTTGAGTTACTACATCTAAAGTAAAGGTCAAGTTCATCAAATTGTAGCAATTTACACTTGTTTCCTGTATCAGTCTTTCTTTATTTGCCTCTAGTCGAGTTCTGATCATCAAGCCATCAAAGCTAGGTCAAATGGGTACTATCTGCAAGCTTGGGTGTTCAAGACCCATCTTGAAGTACAGTGGTGTCTGTAAGAAGCTAAAGTAAATAGAAGGAATGAGAAGATAAAAGAACTGAACAAAAAAATTCAGAGTAGAATTGAGTATTATAATGAAATGTACAAAGACCAGGAAACAATAACCAAAACAGAAGAACTCGCTCGATATTTCTAAAGCTGAAAGAACTGGAGAAATAATTTAAGTCTTGACTTGAAATATTGAAGGAGTCTATGGGCAAAATGGAGTACTGGTTTGGAGTTGTAGGATAACCACTGGGTGTCAGGACCAATATGAACTCCAAGGTCAGCAGTTCAAACCCACCAGCCCCTCCTTGGAAACCCTATACAGGGTTGCTATGGGTTATAACTGACTCTAGGGCACTTAAAAGCAACAACATGGGGCAAGATATTGAATGATACACAGAGTCACTGTACCCAATAGAAATGATAGATGTTAAACCATTTCAAGAGGTAGCATACAATGGTACTGAAGGAAGAAGTCCAAACCTCACTGAAGTCATTGGGCAAAACAATGTTCCAGGTATTGGTGGAAAGCAAATTGGAATCTTTGAACAAACTAATGAGACAATGGAGGTGCTTACTCATTTAAGCCAGGAAATTTGGAAGACAACTACATAGACAACTGACTGGAAGAGATCCATATTTGGGCCCATTCCAAAGAGTGGTGATTCAGTGTAATGCAGAAATCATCAAACAATATTTATGCCCATGCAAGTAAAATTTTGCTGAAGATAATTTGGTTGCAATAGTAAATTGAAAGAAATTCAAGCTGGATTCAGAAGACGGTGCAGAACTAGGGATATTATTGTTGACATCAGATAGCTCTTGACTGAAAACAGAGAACACCAAAAGATGTTCACTTGCAATTTATTGAGTAAAGTATTTTTACTGCACCACAAGCACTTATATATGAGGAGGATTCAAAATATTAACAGAAAATGGAATGAAAAGATGATGGACTTTTCCAATAAGCCTTTTGAAGGCCCTGCATATCTCTGTGTGGCACTATAGGCTAAAGCACTGGACCGCATGGTCAATTTGAACAGTAAGGTCAGTGCTCAAACTCACCATCCTTTCTTCAAAAACCCTTTGTTGTTAAGTACTGTGGAGTCAGTTCCAACTCATAGTGACCCTGCACAGGGTTTCCAAGGCTGCAAATCATTTTACGGGAGCAGAAAACCTCACCTTTCTCCCACGGAACAGCTGGTAGTTTCAGACTGCTGACCATGAGGTTAGCAGCCCGATTCATAACCACTATGCTACCAGAGCTCCTTTCAGAATCCCTATACTTAGTTGTTAAGTTGAAACTGTATGATATGTACTGGATTGCTAACTGCAAGGTCAGTGGCTCAAACCACTAACCTTTCCTTGGAAACCTTGGTTGCAACGACTTGATAGTACTTAACAAGAACAGCAACATGTCTCTAATAAATAAAGAAATTAATAACTTTGAAGTATTTTTATGCATATTGTGGCTCTATAATGATTAAATAAAGATGGCTTTTAAAATTTATTTCTGGCTGATGTGCCCCCAATTTTTGAGCATGGAATATAATATTTGACATCTTCCAATCTGGCTTATTGCAAATTGTTTGTAACCCAATATAGTTTGCATAAAGGATACATCTGTATGAATTGATTGTGTTAGAATCACAGTATTATTTATACTGGGGCAAATAGTACTGTCTCATTAGTGCACATTATGAAAAGTACATAAAATATTTCAAGTTAAAGCCTGCTCCTGCCACCCTGGAGACAGCAGAAAGGTACCAGTACTGTGGGCCTGTGAGAAAGAGCCAAGTGTTCAAATCACATGTGAGACACATATGCTATGTGTAGAGTTCAGAGAGTAATACTTGGAAAAAAGTATCACTAGACTCCCAAAACTTGGAAGCCCATTCTATTCCATTAGTGACTCCACCTGAGTATCTAAAGATGTTGTTAGGTGCCATTGAGTCAGTACCGACTCATAGCGACCCTATGCACAATAGAATGAAATACTGCCCAGTCCTGAGACATCCTCAAAATTGTTGCTAT
>NW_006408631.1:3930298-3931588 GCF_000296735.1 Chrysochloris asiatica
AGCTGCTCCTCGGAAACCCTATATAGGGTCACTATGGGTTGGAACCGACTCGAAGGCACTTAACAACAACAACCTGTTTGGGAGCAGCTTGAAGATTGGAAACAAAGGGTTAGTTCCCTTTGACTTGTCTTATAACTCACAGGACAGAGGGACAATGAGCAATGACCTAACCAATTAAGACATATGAGGGGGGCTTCAAAAAGTTCATGTGAGAAGTGGCACTAAATTATAATGGAATTTCACCACAATCTTGTTGAAGCCCCCTCAGACTACGGGACTGTAAAAAATGGAAGGAGAAGCCATTGGGAAATTTCTTTGGAAATTAAATCTCAAAAGCAACTTGCTCATAGACATAGCTCATTTTTCTGTACTTCCCTTTATTGTGCTTCACAGATACTATGTTTTATTTTGTTTTACTTTATATATTGAAGCAACCTGTGGCAACCCTGCTCTGAACAAGTCTTTCAGTAGCACTTTTTCAGTAGCATGTCATCATACATGCCTTTTTGTCATATTCTAGCAATTCTCACAATATTTTCGAACTTTTTCACAATGCTATTAGACATTTAATAGACTATTAAAACCCCCAAAACCAAACCCACTGCCCTCGAGTTTCCTTTTGTGTGTTTAGTTTTTAGACATCTCCTTTGTTGTTGCCACAGGGATTGCATTTCCAATCAAAAGGCAGAAATTGTCATAATGGATAATTAAGGCATAATCCAATTATATAGTGTCTACAGGAGAACCATTTTAAACTCAAAGACATAAATAGATTGAAAATGAAAGGTGGAAAAAAAATATTGTATGCAATAGTACCTAAAAGAGAGCTGGGATGACTACACTAATATCAAATAAAACAGAATTTAAGTCAAATTTATTACCAGGCACAAGGAAAGACTTTATACAATGATAAAATGTCCATTTTGTTGCAAAGATATAACAATGATAAATATGTATGCACCTAAAATCAGAACCCCAAAATATATAAAGCAAATATTGACAGAATTGAAGGGAGTAATGCTGTTCAGTGCCAAGTTGGTTCTGACCCGTAGCGACCCTGCATTGGGTTTCCAAGGAGCAGCTGGTGAACTTGAGCTGGTGACCTAGTGGTTTTAAACCAACTTTGCAGTCCAGTGCATTAACTCATAGTACCACACCAGGACTCCAAAGGGAGTAATAGGTACTTCAATAATAGTAGTAGGAGACTATAACACTTTCAGTACTGAATAGAACAACTAGACAGAAGATCAATAAGGAAATGGATATTTTGAGTAACACTATAAACCACTC
>NW_006408631.1:3932022-3934087 GCF_000296735.1 Chrysochloris asiatica
TAATGCACCAGACTGCAAAGCCATTTGAACTGCAAGATCAGCAGTTCAAGCTCACCCGCTACTCCTTGGAAACCCTATTCAGGGTTGCTATGGGTTGGAGCTGACTCAACAGCACTTAACAACTCTACATATATATCACATACATATACATCAGGTAACATACATGCTTTTATTTTAGGATTGTTAAAAACCTGGTTAGAAAATCATCAAATTTCATTGCTGTTATTAAGTGCCATTAAGTCAGTTCTGACTATATAGGGTTTCCAAGGAGTAGTTGGTGGGTTTGAACCACTGACCTTTCAGTTAGCAGTCCAGTGCTTATCCTACAACACCATATCAGGGCCCAGAACTCCATTGTTTTTGTTAAGTGCTATTGAGTCACACATAGATTGTTTAAAATAAATTTTGTGGATGGCTTCTTATTAAATTTGAATTTTAGATTATTCTAGTCTTTATTTAAAAAATAATTTTACTTTATCTTAATATGAATTCCCCTGTATTGATTAATATAACTATCAATCAATTATTTTAATTGCCCATGAACCAAGTATTTTTGTTTGTTGCAGAGATAAATAAGACATTGTGGAGGCTGTTAGACATGCATCAAACCTGTTTCCACACCTTTTTGGACACACAAGTATAGGCTGCATTTCCCAACCTCCCTTTATGGTAGGTGCAGACATTTGCTTAAGTTCTACAACACTGTGAGCAATGACACATACAGTCTCTAGAATTAACCCCAAAGCTTTCTGTGCATTTCTCTAAAGGTTGTTTTTTGTCTTTGCCTCCCAGAAAGATCCAGTGTAAGATTCTGAAGTCTTGGGGGTTGGTGGGGCCACTGGATGGATAATAACTTGTTTTCTGAATACTTGTACAGAGAAGAGCTTCTTCCTCCACCTATGCCCAATTCCCAATTGGATTATGGTTGTTGTTGTTGTTAAGTGCCATTGAGTTGGTTCCAACCCATAGCGACCCTGTACAGGGTTTCTGAGGAGCAGCTGGTGAGCTTGAACCGCTCACCTTCCAGTTCAAATGGCTTTGCAGTCTGACTCATTAACCCACAGCACCACGCCAGACCTTTAGTGTGTTAAGTAACAGAGATAGTAGAGCTGTATGTTTGTTGCAGCTCTCCTCTTACCCTAAGTCTGAGTTCCTTAACCTTAGACCATGGGCATATTGTGTTGGATAATTCTTTGTTGCGGAGGGGTGTCCTGAGCATTGTAGGATATATAATAGCATCCTTGGTCTCTACCCACTCAATGCTAATAACACCCTTCTATCGAGTTATGACAATCAAACTGTCTCCAGACATTGCCAAATATCATCGTATGATAAAATTGCCTCTGGCTGAGGACCAGTGTCTTAAATAATACAATGTTTCTTGTTCTTAAAATTTTTACATGGAGAATACTTATATTTTTATATAATGAATTTCTGAAAAATCTGTTAGAAAGTCGAATGTCTGAAAGTGAAACACTTTTACATGTTATAAGTATGTTTGTTATACAAATGAATGAAAGGGTTAAATTATGTAATTATCATTGTTGTTGTTAGGTGCCATCCAGTTGGTATACTGACAAAATTTGAAAATGTTGCTGCAGCAGTTTTTTTTACATCCTTTTTTTATTTTTAAAATTTTTTATTGTGCATTGAGTGAAGACTTACAGAGAAGATCATCAGTTTTGCATTCAACCACTAAAACACTTAGTGTCCCCTCAATGATTGCAATCCTCTCCATGGAGCAACAAGTCATCCTACTTCCTCCCTGTGGCTCCCATTTCCATTCTACCTACCTTCCCATCTCTTCTCCCTTTTGTCATTAGGTACACGTTACCCCACTGATTTTGAATGACTGACCGTTCCATTATTCATAGTGAGCACAACTTGCTAGTGTTCTTGTCACCCATATACACCTATCTGCTGGTTGGCTTAAAGTTGGATCACATAGGTGAGTGCTTTTATAGACCTGAAGGGTAGTTATGGGCCATAGTCTCAGCTTCTTCCAGTCTCTTTCTGACCAATAAGCCTGTTTTTTGTTTGTTTGTTTTTAAAATAATTTTGAGTT
>NW_006408631.1:3934442-3935990 GCF_000296735.1 Chrysochloris asiatica
AGACTGACATTCACATGTTCCATTAATCCGTTGGACTAATTGAGTCCAAGCATCCTTAATTCTCAACACTTCTTTCTTCTGCACACACATGGAGAGACCAATAACTGCACTTTAGATGGCCGCTTGAGTTTTTAATATCCCAAACACTACTCACCAAAGCAAGATGTAGAACATTGTCTTTGTGGACTGTTGTTGTTAAGTGCTATCGAGTAGGTTTTGACTCATAGTGAACCTATATAGGGTCTCCAAGGAGAAGCTGGCGGGTTTGAACTGATAATCTTATATGCCAACTTATCATGGTATCCCCTGAAACTATGGTCCTGAGCCCCCCACCCCCACCGCACCCCAGGTTCAGCTGCTCATTGCCTTAAGGTGTTTGAATATCTAAGAAATTTTCATTATTTTTCCTGCTGTATTTGCCACCACATTTGGATGTGGTGGAACGTACAGTTGTGCTTGCAGATGTACTCGTACCAATATCCTTTTGCAGTCTCTTGTATATCTGTGGAATATTTCGGGATCTTGTATACCTGGTGTGGCACTGTAGGATCAGCACTGGACTGTGAACCACAGGACCGCTGTCAGCCAGAAGTGACATGAGGGTACAGTACAACTTAACAACAACATATATATTGTCATTGACAAGTGCCGTCAAGTCCTTCCAACTCATAGTGATTCTGTATAGGGTTTCTGAGGAGCCAGTTCTGTATAGGGTTTCTGAGGAGTCAGTTCAAACTGACTTTGCAGTCTAGTGCATTATCCTACAGTGCCACACCATGACCTTCTCTGTCTCACTCTGTCACTCTCCCTCTCTCTATATATATATTTGTATATTGTATAATGCTGTCTGTGATAATATAATATCCATATGACTCCAAGGAAGGCTGGTTAATGCAACTACTATTCAGATATATGCAGCAACCACTAAAGCCAGTGATGATGAAATGGAAGAATTCTACTAACTTCTTCCATCTAAAATTGATCAAACATGCAATCAAGATGTATTGTTAATCACTAGTGATTGGAATGCAAAAGTTGGAAACAACGAGGAAGGATTAGTAATTACAAAATGTGGCCTTGGTGATAGAAACCATGCTGGAGATTGTATGATAAAATTTTGCAAGAACAATGACTTCTTCATTCCAAATATGTTTTTTAAACAACATAAAAATGACTGTGCAATTGGATCTCACCAGATAGAATACGAAGAAATCAAATAGACTACATCTGTGGAAAGAGAGAGCGGAAAAACTCCATATCAGCCAAAACAAGACCAGGGCCAGATTGTAATACCATCTGATTTAACAAACAAAGATTCAGAAGACCATCAATTACTCATATGCAGGTTCAGGGTGAAGCTGAAGGAAATTAAAACAAGCCCACGGGAGCCAAAATATGACCTTAAACATAGCCCACCTGAATTTAGAGATCATCTCAAGAACAGATTTGACTAATTAGTCTTTAACGACTAAAGACCAGAAGAGTTATGTGATGACATCAGGAACATCATACAGGAAAAAAAACAGAAGGTCATTAAGAAGATAAAGA
>NW_006408631.1:3936875-3939211 GCF_000296735.1 Chrysochloris asiatica
TTCTGCTCCCGTAAAGATTTACAGCCTCGGAAACCCTGTACAGGGTCACTATGAGTCAGAACCGACTCCACGGCACATAATCACCAATATGTGGCCAACTTTTTCCATAAGGAGTACAGGCTTGGGAACCCTATGGAACAGTTTTACTCTGTTATAAATATAGGAAGCAACCACCATCCCTCCCGTAACACTCTCTGCTTTTCTATTGGGTTTAATGATCAGTTGTAATGGCCAAAAAGAGCTCAGAGACTATTCACAGTTTTGGGTTTGTTAGGGAAACTGACAGCTTACAATATAGGATCAGAAAGTGCTCAGAGCACATTTATTCCAGCCAGCTGCTGATAAATGCCCACAGGACACACCACTCCACCACAACCTCAGCCTGAGGCCTTTGGCTCTAGCTATGTGTGTCAGCAAACCTGGATCCCCCACTAAGTGCCTGGAGGTACCCGACTCTACAAGCTAGTTTCCTGCCCAAATTAACTCAGCTTTACTTGTTCAGTGGACTGGGAAGCCCACTGCTCTGTATTGTGCTCTGATCTTTGGTGCAGCTGCTGCTTCTCCTCGCCCACTCCTCCAGGTTTGATACACAGGGATCTCAGAGTCCAAAGGATGCACTCCATTCCTGAATCTTCTCCCCTAGCAAGTAGCTTTTCCAGTGTGACTTTTGGTGTATAACTTCATCTCTTTTGTCTCAGTTTTCTTATCAGAAAATTGAGAAAGAAACCCTCCACCATAGAGTTGCTGTGAGCATTAAATGAGTAAATGCATGACATGTGCCTAAAGCAATTCCTGGCATCTAATAAGGCTCTTAATGAGTGCTATTTCTCCTTATTATTTATTTGTGGTACCTTATAGAATTAATTTACTCTTTTGATCAATTTGCTATGAGCACTGAGATAGTATCTTTTAATTCACTTTTCACAATAATGATAACCAGTTTCAATAAATTCTTCTACCTTTTGTTCTGTCTTCATCATATACTCTCTAGATATGTGCAAGCTTCAGAATTCAGAAGAGGAATGAACTCCGATGGACTATTTTTCTTTCTGTTATTTAAAAAACAAAACAGAAAATCCCACTGTTGTTATGGACCAGACATGTTCATTTTATTTCCTTTCTATGCTACTCAAATAAGTTTTTCTGAGTGTTTAAAAATAAGAATAAATGTACTTTACTTACAACACTTCAATGTTCTTAATTCCTCTGCTGCTTGCATGATTTTCTCATATTTTCCTTGGATGTATGCGATTTTGATTTTTTTTAGCACCTTGAGCATACAGAATGCATGGAAAATAGAATCTTATGGCATAAGTTAAAGGGAGGCATGTGCAACTAATAGAGATCATAAAATAATCATATTGCAACATTCACCCCCCTCACTATGCACTAACCTTTTAATGGTCAACATAATTTATGTTATGAAGGATATAGATAATATAAATATCATCTTTCTTTCCAGTCATAAAAATAACCATATGTTGAGAAAATACTTTTGGACAGAAGAAAAAAGAATTAGTACTACTTATCCCAGAGATAAAATTACAATGGAAGGCTTCACATTTATGATGAGTTATGCATAGGATAGGGACCTTCTGGTTTCTATTTGCAAAGGACTGCAAAGATCGTTCCTAAGTGTGTCTGTAAGTCAAATGTGTAGGTAAATCACAAAAGGTGCATACGGTTCTTGTTTAGCCTTACTTAAGTGCAAGAAAAAGCTGAAATTTGTTCCAAAGTGAGGGCAAATTTATGTGACATTGAAGGGTAAGTATGAGTCGTAAGTATAAGTCAGGCATTTGTGACCTTGGAATTTACTATAATTAGGTTGGGTATGAAAAAGACTTTGCTGATAGTGAGAATGAAACACTGAAAGGACACTCCTAGAGAAATACTTTAAAGAACTTCAAACTTGGAAAGATTTTTCCTGTCTCATTCTCTGCTCTTGAAATCTGTAAAAAGCCTTATGCTTTTTAAGGAATGTGTAAGAATATATCTACATTTTTCATTATGCATCCCTAGCACTTTAAACTCTTCCATGTTTATGGCAATGAGTTTTGTATATGTATATTGTCTGCACATGGTGTACATGGATAATTAGTTTTTTGTTGTCTCACATCATTCTAGTGATGCAGTTTGAAGCGGTAGAAGGAGGGCAGACTTTGGAGTCAGCCGTACCTGGGTAAGCAACCTGACACTACTGTTTTGATTCTGGTATATACTGCTTGATGGTTGGCAAGTTGCTTAATACCTTGGAGTCTTTGGTTTTTATTATAAAGGAATAAACCAGTCAATACATTTGTGCCAAAAATGCAATGCCTGACACATAGTATATATGT
>NW_006408631.1:3939955-3941786 GCF_000296735.1 Chrysochloris asiatica
TTACCATAGGATTCTTTTTTTTTTTTTTTTTTAATTTTTATTGTGACTGAGTGAGGGTTCACAGACAAGATCATCAGCTTTACATTAAACAAATTATGTACTTCGTTACATCTCAATGATTACAATCCCCTCATGTAACAACAGATATCCATTTTCTCCCTGTGGTTCCTAATTCTATTCCATCCTCTTCCCATTGCTTCTCAGTTGTGTCCTTAGGTAAATGTTTCCCCTTTCATCTTGAATAACTGGCCATTCCTTTTGTGATTAATGTCTCTCGCATAATGTCCTCCCTGCTATGATGTATTTCACAGATTAATTAGTATTCTTCATATTGTGTAGTATTCCACTGTGTATATATACCAGAATTTGTTTAGCCATTCTTCCGTTGATGGGCATTTGAGCTCTCTCTAGCTTTTTGCAATTGTGAAGATTACTGTGATAAACATGGTTGTGCATATATCTACTTGTGTCCTGGCTTCTTGTGGATATATACCAAGCAGAGGGATTACTACTGTGTCATACAGTATTTCTATTTGCAGGTTTATTATTATTATCATCTTTATATTAAAAAATACCTTCTGAAGATTAAAAAGTTCTGTCAAATGATTCCTTGGTAAAAGAAAAAAGATCAAAATTAAAATGTTAGAACATCTAGAAGATATCATTTATTAGCCTATTCATATGAGAACCTATGAAATACAGCTAAAACAGTACTCAGAGAAAGACGTACAATTTTAAATGTTTCATAAATAAAATTGGGAAAAACAACACAAAACAAGTAAAGTTAAAAGAATTGAAAGAGCTAATAAAATGCAGAACTGAAAAAAATGTAGAATCTAAAAGTTCAAAAGTTGATTTAAAAAAATACTAATTAAATATCCAAGTATTTGTATTCTTTCACCGTACTTAGTTAATTGGTATGCTGAGCAAATGACCTGAGAAACGGGATTATATGAAGAAGAACTTGGTATCAGTATTGCAGTAATACTCATTTAACAACCTGTAATATGCAGATGGTATAACTTTGCTTGCTGAAAGTAAAGAGGACTTAAAATACTTGCTGATGAACATCAAAGACCACAGCCTTCAGCACCTTAATGTTAAGAAAGGTGGACCAGTAAATAACATCATGATAAATGGAGAAAATACTGAAGTTGTCAAGGATGTCATTTTGCTTGGATCTGCTATCAACACTCATGGAAGCAGCAGTCAAGAAATCAAATGACATATTCTATTAAGCAAATCTGCTGTACAAGACCTATTTAATGTCTTCAAGAGCAAAGATGTCAGTTTTAAGACTAATGTACACCTGACCCAAGCCATGGTATTTTCAATAACTTCATATGTATCTGAAAATTGGACAGTAATTGAGGAGGACTGTAGAAGAATTTATGTATTTGAGTTATGGTGTTGGAGAGGAATATTACAATACCATGGAATGCTGGAAGAACGGAAAGATCTGTGCTGGAAGAAGTACAGCGAGAATGCTCTTTAGAAGTCAGGATGACAAGACTTCATCTCTCCTACTTCATACATATTATCAGGATGAACTAGTCTGTGAAGAAGGACATCATGCTTGGTAAAGTGGAGGGTCAGCGAAAAAAAAAAAGATCCCCAACAAGATGGAATGTTCTGTTTTGCATAGGGTCACTATAAGTCAGAACAGAGTCAATGGCATTTAACAACAAGTAAGAAAAAAAGGAGAAAAGCATAATCACTCAAACTAAGAAATAAGAATGTGAAATGATCACAACAGCATAGAGAAAATAAACATAACTATAGAGATCTCATCCAACTCAATTCTGAGGTTGTTGTTGTTAGGTGCCATCAA
>NW_006408631.1:3943130-3952427 GCF_000296735.1 Chrysochloris asiatica
GAAAAACAATGGGTGAAAAAATGGGAAAGGAGGAGGTAAACAATTGTAACAATTTTAGACATAGAAAACCCAAGAGAAAAGTTCCTGTCGATCATAAGCAAATTTATTAGTTGTCTGTATAAAAATTTCACATAAAAATTTGATAGGAAACACATTTACAATAATATACAAAAAAATTAAAAAAAAAAATTGTTGTTAAGTGCTGTTGAGTTGGTTCTGACTCATAGGGATCCTGTATAGTGGCTGGTGAGTTTGAACCACCAACAACACCAATCCTGTTTCAAACCCACCTTGTAGTCCAGTGGAATATCCCACAGTGTCACACCAGGACAAACTTTGAAAATTTGCAATAACTGATGACTGAGGGACACAAAAGAAGTCTTGACTACATAAAACAAAATTCCTGTCCTTGGAAGGAAAAATTGAGTATCACATTTCACTTATCCCTAAAATAACCTCTATACTTCTATCGGTTCTGACTCATGGTGACTTCATGTACAACGGAATTAAAAATTGCTTGGTCCTGTGACACCTCACAATGGATGCTACACTGAGCCCGTTGTTGCTGCCAAGGTGTCAGTCCATCTTTTGAGGGTCTTCCTCTTTTTCTCTGACCCTTGACTTTACCAACATAATGTCCTTTTTCAGGAACTGGTTGCTCCTGATAATATGTTTGAAATATGAGAGATGAAGTCTCACCATCCTTGCCTCCACGGAGCATTCTAGTTGTGTCTCTTGCAACACAGCTCTGTTTTTTCTTCTGTCAGTCCATAGTATTTTCAGTATTCTTCTCCAACACTATAACTCAAATGCATCAATTCTTCTACCGTCTTCCTTATTCATCATCCAAGTTTCATATACATATGAGACAATTTAAAGTAGTATGGCTCGTGCCAGGCACACCTTAGTCCTCAAACTGATATCTTTGCTCGTGACCACTTTAAATAGGTCTTGTGCAGCAGATTTCCCTACTGCAATGCATCGTTTAATTTCTTGACTACTGCTTCCATGAGTGTTGATAGTGGATCCAAGCAAAATGAATTCTTTGATAACTTCTATCTTTTTTCCATTTATCATAATGTTATTTATTGGTCCAGTTGTGAGGAATTTTGTGTCCTTTACATTGAGGTGTCATCATTTTTGATCTTCATCAGTAGGCATTTTAAGTCCTCTTTACTTTCAGCATGCAAGATTATGTCATCTGCATATCACAGGTTGTTAATGAACCTCCCTCTAATCCTGATACCATGCTCTTCTTCATATAATCCATCTACTTGGATTATTGCTCAGCAAATAGATTAAATATGGTGAAAGAATACAGTCCAGGCACATACCTTTTCTGATTCTAAGCCATTCGCTATCCCCTTGTACTGTTGGAATGACTGTCTCTTGGTCTTCGTACTGGTTCCTAATGAGCATAATCAAGTTTTGGAATATCCATTCTCTGCAATGTTGTCCATAGCCTGTCATGATACACACACTCAAAAACCTTTACATAGTCAATAAAGCACAAATAAACATCTTAGTCATATTCTCTGCTTTCAATCAAGATACATCAGACATCAGCAGCGATATCCCTAGTTTCACATTCTCTTCTGAATCCAACTTGTGTTTCTGGCTGTTCCTTGTTGATGGACTGCTGTGACCATTTTGTAATTATCTTCAGCAAAAATTTACTTTCACTAATATTAATTGAATGCTATTGTTCAGTGGTCTCTACATTCCATTGGGCCACATCTCTTTGGAATGGGCACAAATATGAATCTCTTCTAGTTGATTGGCCAGGAAGCAGTCCTCCAAGTGTCTTGGCATAGATGAGTGAGTGCCTTTAGTACTACATCAGTTTGTTAAAAGATCTCAATTTGTATTCTGTCAATCCTTGAAGCCATGTTTTTCACCAATAACTTGAGTGCAACATAGATGTCTTTTTTCAGTACCATTAGTCCTTGTTCATATTCTACCTCTTGAAACAGTTGTACATGGACCATTTGTTTTTGATACAGTGGCTTTGTGTATGCCTTCCATCTTCTTTTGATGCTTTCTACATTATTCAATAATTTGCCCATAGAATCCTTCAGCATTGAGAGATGAAGATTGAATTTTTTCTTAAGTTCCTTCACTTTGTTAAATGCTGAACATTGTTTTCTCTTTTGATTTTCTAACTCCAGGTCTTTGCACATTTCATCATAATATTAGACTTGGTCTTTTTGAGCAATCCTTTGAAATGATCTCTTCAGTTCTATTACTTCCTCATTTGTTCCATTCACTTTAGCATTTATATACTAGAGAGCATGTTTCAGAGTCTCTTCTGACATCCATTTTGATATTTTCTTTCTTTCATGTCTTTTTAATGACCCCTTGCTTTCTTCCTACATGATGTTTTTAATGTCATCTCACAGTTTTTCTGGTCTTCAGTCATTAGTGTATAATTCATCAAAGTTATTCTTGATGTAGTCTCTAAAGTCAAGTAGGATATGTTCAAGGTCACATTTTGGCTCTTGTGGACTTGTTTTCATTTTATTTAGCTTCAGACTGAACTTGTATATGGACAATTGATGATAGGTTTCACAGTCTACCCCTGGCCTAGTTTTGGCTGATGAATATGAAACTTTTCCACCATCTCTTCTCACAGATGTAGTCAGTTTGATTTCTGTGTGTTCCCATCTGATGAGGCCCATGTGTATAGTCATCTTTTATGTTATTTAAAAAACATTATTTGCAATAAAAAGTCATTGGTCTTACAAAATTTTATCATCTCCAGTATCATTTCTATCACCAAGTTTGTGTATTTCAACTTCTGATCCTTCTTTTGTTTCCAACCTTCCCATTCCAGTCACCAGTAATTTTCAATACATCTGGCAATCAGATATTGATCAGTTTCACACTGAAGTTGGTAGAACTCTTCAATTTCATCATCACTGGATTTAGTGGTTTCTGTGTAAATTTTAATAATAGTGGTACTAACTGGTCTTCCTTGTAGTGGTAAGGGTATTATTCTATCACAGACAGGGTTGCACTTCAATACAGATCTTGCAATGTTCTTTTTGATCATGAATGCTACACTATTCATCTTGAATTTGTCGTTCCCAGCATGGTGAACCATATGATATTAAAAATGGCCAATACCAATCCATTTCAGCTCACTTATGCCTATAGAGTGCTGGTGTGGCACTGCGGGTTAATGCATCAGACTTCAAAGCCATTTGAACAGCAAAGTCAGTGGTTCAAGCTCACCAGTCACTCGTTGGAAACCCTCTACAGGATCACTATAGGTCGGAATCGATTTGACGGCACTTAACTGCAACAACAACATGCTTAGGATATCAATCTTTATGTATTCCATTTCACTTTTGGGAACCTCCAATTGTGCAAGTCAATATAAAAATAACAACAAGGTTCATTTTTTTTTTGAACTAGATAAAGTGATTTGAAAATTCAAGAGAATAAATAAATAAGCCAAACTAACCGATGTAATAGTGAGCATACAAGCAATGAATGTGGACTAACTACAAGATATCAAAATATATTGGGATGCTGAGATATTTAAAATAGATAGAACATTGGTAAAGGCTAGCAAATTATGAAGCAGTTTCAATTCTGTGTCTTGATAGGGGATTGGTGAATGCATTTGTCAGAATTCAGTAGGTTTACCTTTAAGATTTTATTGTATATATATTTTGTCTTGACAGAAAAACAAACATAAAAATTTATTGGACTCTAGTTAATGAGATGCATATTAAAGTATTTATAAGGATATCTGAACTCAGAAATTTACTTAGAAATTAATTGGAAAAGAAGATAGATTGATAATGGCTAGATGGTTGGATATATGAGTACAAATGTAGGAAAACAAATGTAGTATATTTTATATGGCAGGATATAGATAGTTGGGTATACTTGTGCCCTCTTGTAAAATTCTCTCAACATTGCTGTATGCTTGAAAATGCATAGTAAAATATTTAAAAACTAAATTCTAACATATAGAAAAATTTAGTATATATGAGTATTAAAAATAAAACTACATGTCTATAAGGGAAAGATATGGATTAACATAGGAATACTCTTGGTACATCAAGCTAAGTCATCAGTTAAAACATACTTCCATTAAAACAAATTCCAGAAAGATTGAAGATTTAAATTTTAGAAAGGAAATCTTAGAAGTATTGGATGCAAGCAAGATAGTTTTTAAAAATTTAAATTGTGCTGGAGAAGCATGTGCCATTTTTCTCTGTGGCTATTGTGAGATTGTAAATTGGCATGCATTTGTCAATATCTGTTAACGTTTTAAAGACACATACCTTTCCCCTCAATAATACCAATTCTAGGAAATTATTTTATAGAAATACATGTGTATTTCGCAAAGCCCTAAAAGATATGGATAAGGGATTTATTTGCAGCATTGGTTATAATGAGTAATCAAAAATGCAAGACAAGAGTACAAACCAAAATCCAAACCAGTTGCTGTTGAGTTAATTTCAACTCATGGCAACCTCAGGTGTATAAGAGCAGAACTATGTTCCAGCAGATTTTCAATGGCTGTGATCTTTCTGAAGTAGGTCTACAGGCCTTCTTTCCAGCTGTTTCTGGGAGTGAATTCAAGCCTCCAACCTTTTGGTAAGTAGCTGAGTTCTTAACCATTTATTGTAACCAGAGATTGCAAACAAAAACACTGCCATGGAGTTGATTCTGACTCACAGCTATTTTGTGTAGGATTTCTGAGTCTGCAAATCTTTACTTGAGCAGGAAGACTTATCTTTCTCCTGAGGAGTGGCTGGTGAGTTTGAAGTGCCATCGTTGTGATTAGCAGTACAGTGTTTATTCTACAGTGCCACACCAGAATTCCTGTTGTTGTTGTTAAGTGCCTTCGAGTCGGTTCCGACCCATAGCGACCCTGTACAGGGTTTCCGAGGGTGTAAATCCTTACGGGAGTAGAAAGATGAGCGTAGTGGTTATGAATTGGGCTGTGAACCTTAAGGTCAGCAGTTCGAAACTACCAGCCGCTCCGCGGGAGAAAGATGAGGCTTTCTACTCCCTTAAAGATTTACACCCTCGGAAACCCTGTACAGGGTCGCTATGGGTCGGAACCGACTCGAAGGCACTTAACAACAACCAGAATTCCTAGTAGCTATTAAAAAGGCAGGCATCTGAGTGATATCCAGGATATTTTTTAATGAAAAGAGAAAATTATAGAATAACATGTTGGATCAGTTGACAATCAAATATTAATCATTTCACTTTAGTGTGAATGACTCAAAGTTAGTATGACACCTTTCCCAGAGATATTTGGGTTGTAAGCTATGATGATAATAAGAGAATGAAGGGTTTTGTCTCCTATTACAGTAGTTTTGGGAACCAGAGTGTAGGTGGGAAGGATTGGATGTGGGGCACAGAATTAACCTGGAATGGGTGTCCCAGATTCTATAGCGTTTCCTGGTGTTCTAATTTGTGAGGTTACATTGCACCACTTCCTATGAGAGCAGTATACTGGATGAAGCTTTTCTATTAACAGGAACTTTTAGATTAGCAAGGGAAGAACTCATGCTCAAGGTCTAGAAGAAAAATGCTGTCATTATACCAAAGTGTATGGTGAACAGTGGTTCAATTCTTCAAAGCATGATAATTATTCATTCCTTTGAGATTTTTGTTAAGATGTTCTTTTTTAAGTAAATGCTTTAAGAATTTAGAACAGTTTTTTTTTATTTTTTCATGAATTTTGAGTAGTTCATAAAGTACTATTGTTTAACTATTTTACTTTTGTGGTTTTCTGCTAGCCAGCCCTGTATTTATGTTTCTCAAAGACTATGTATGGTGCTGGGGAGGAGTGTTAGTCTGTTATACTGTCTGCAGAATTTCAAAAAATAGGGACTTTCAGAGACTTCACTGAGTTTCTAGTAGTAGTAACATGTCACTGTTCTGAGAGGAGTAGCCAGGCTTCCGTAACCTTTTGAGTCCCTGGGTAGTACAAATGCTAGCCAAAAGATTTGTGGCTTGAGTTTACCTTGGAAGAAAGAGTTGGTGATCTACTTCTGAAAAATCAGCCATTGAAAATTCTATGTCACCCAGTTCTTTTCTGATACACATGTAGGTGTTGTTGTTGTTAGGTGCCTTCGGGTTGGTACTGACTCCTAGTGATCCTGTGCACAACAGAGCAAAACACTGCTCAGTCCTGCGCCAACCTCACAATCTGCTATACCTGAGCCCATCGTTGCCGTCACTGAGCTAGTCCATCTTGTTGGGGATCATCCTCTTTTGCCCCAACCCTCCGCTTTACCAAACATGATATCCTTCTCCAGGGATTGGTCTTTCCTGATAATATGTTCAAATATGAGAGATGAAGTCTGGCCATCTTGGCTTCCAAGGAGCACTCTGGATATACTTCTTCCAATACAGATTTATTTGTTCTTTTGGCAGTCCATAGTACTTTTAATATTCTCCTCCAACACTGTAACTCAAATACATCAATTCTTATTCACTGTACAACTTTCATGTACATGTGAAGTTATTGAAAATACCATGGCTTAGGTCAGGTCCACCTTAGACCTCAAACTGACATCTTTGCTCTTCAACACTTTAAAGAGGTCTTGTGCAGCATATTTGCCTAATGGAATACGTTGTTTAATTTCTTGATAGCTGCTTCCATGAGTGCTGATGGTTGATCTGAGTAAAATGAAATCATTGACAACTTCAATTTTTTTCTCCATTTATATGGATGTTGTTTATTTGTCGAGTGGTGAGGATTTTTTGTTTTTCCTTTGAGATGCAACCCATACTGAAGGCTGTGGTCTTTGATCTTCATCACTTAAGTATTTCAAGTCCTCTTCATTTCAGCAAGCAAGGTTGTATGAGTCTTGCCCCAATCCTGATGCCATGTTTTTCTTCATGTAACCCAGTTACTTGGATTATTTGTTCAGCATACAAATTGAAAAAGTATCGTGAAAGAACTCAACTAGGGCATACACTTTCCTAATTTTAAACATTCAATGTTTGTTCCCTTGTTTTGTTCGAACAACTGCCTCTATGTGTCAATATACATGTTCCTCATGAGCACAATTAAGTGTTCCAGAAAACTCACACTTGATAATATTGTCCATAGCTTGTTATGATTCACACAATCGAAAGCCTATGTGTAATCAATAAAGCACAGGTAGATATCTTTCTGGTATTCTCTACTTCCAGCCAAGATCCATCTGATGTCAAAGGACATCTCATTTATGTCCTCTTCTGAATCCAGCTTGAACCTCTGGAAGTTCTCTGTTAATGTATGGTTGCATCCGTTTTTGGATTACCTTTAGTAAAACTTTATTTGCATAGGATACCAATGATATTGTGCAATGATTTCTGCTGGGTTACCTCTCTTTGGAATGGGCACAAATATGGATCTCTTACAGTCAGTTGGCCAGGTAGTTTTCTTACAAATTTCTTGGCATAAATGAGTGAATTTTCCAGTGCCATATCAGTTTGTTGAACTATTTCAATTTGTATTCCATCTATTCCCAGGAACTTATTCTTTGCCAGTGACTTCAATGAACCTTGGACTCAGGATCATTGTCTCTTGATCATATGCTACCTCTTGAAATGGTTGAATATAACACCCCCTCCCCCCTTTTTTTTGTACAATGACTCTGTGTATTCTTTCCATCTTCTTTAGATGCTTTCTTCATCGTTCAATAATTTGCCCAGAGAATCCTTCAATACTACAAGTCAAAGCTTGACATGTTTCTTCAGTTTCCTCATCTTGAGAAATTCTGAGCATGTCTTGTTTTCTAACACCAGGTATTTGCACATTTCATGATAATATTTCACTTTGTCTTCTCAAGCTAACCTTTGAAATTTTCTGTTTATTTCCTAGACCTCCTCACTTCTTCCATCTCTGCTGGAGAATAAATTTTGGAGTCTCTTCTGACATCCATTTTGGTCTTTTCTTTCTTGTCTTCTTAATGACTTTTTGCTTTCTTCCTGTATAATGTTCTTGATATCATCCCACAGTTCTTCTGGTCTTCGATCTTTATTGTCTAATGCATCAAATCTGTTCTTTAGATGATCTCTAAATTCAGGTGGGATATATTCAAAGTCCTGTTTTGGCTCTCATGAATTTGTTTTCATTTTCTTCAGCTTTAGCTTGAATTTACATAAGAGCAATTGTTGGTCTGTTCCACAGTCTGCCCCTGGCCTTGTCTTGGCTGATGATATGGAGCTTTTCCATCATTTCTTTCCACAGATTTAGTCAACTTGATTTCTGTGTATTCCATCTGGTGGAATCCATGTGTGTAGTTGTCTCTTATGTTATCTAGAAAATGTATTTGCAATGAAGAAATCTTTCGTCTTACAAAATTCTACCATGCAATGTCTAGCACTGTTTCTATCACCAAGGCTATGTTTTCCAACCACAGATCCTTTGACTTTATTTTCAACCTTTGTATTCCAGTTGCTAGTAATTATCAATACATCTTGATTAAATGCTTGATCAATGTAGATGGAAGAAGTTGGTAGAATTCTTCACTTTCATCATCACTAACTTTCGTAGTTGGTGTATAAATCTGAGTAATAGTGGTATTAACTGGTATTTGTAGGTGTATAGGTATTATCCTATTACTGAGAGCATTGTACTTCAGATTGATCTTGTTATGTTCTTTTTGATGATGAATGCGACGCTATTGGTCTTCAATTTTTCATTCCCAGCATAGTAAACCATGTGACTGACAGATTGAAAATGACCAGTGCCAGTTCATTTCAGCTCACTGATGTGTAGGATGTTGATGTTTATGCAGTCCATTTCATTTTTTGACAATACCCAATTTTCCTAGATTCATACTTCATACATTCCATGTTCCAATTATTAATGGATGTTTACAGCTGTTTCTCCTCATCTTGAGTTGTGTCCCATCAGTAAATGAAGGTCCTGAGGGCTTTTCATTATTTGCATCATCACGGTCAGTTCTACTTTTAGGAGGCAGCTCTTCCCTAGTCACCTCTTGAGTATCTTCCAACCTGAGGGACTCATCTGGCACTATATCTGACAATATACTATTGCTTGTAATCATGTTTCAATATTCAATAATCTGATGCTGACAGTGTTCCACTGCTATTCATCAGGTTTTCATTGATTGAATATTTGAAAACAGTCCGTCTCTACTTCTTTCTCTGGAAGCTGAGTTGATAGCTGAGCTTAAACCTATCCATTGTAGATGATCCTGCTGGTATTTAAAATATCCATGGCATATCTTCCAGAATCACAGTAAACACAAGCCACCACAGTATGACATACTGACAGGCAAGTGGTAGCTGATACACATGGGT
>NW_006408631.1:3952874-3960837 GCF_000296735.1 Chrysochloris asiatica
AAAAGATAATGGAATTTTTCCATGAATTTTTTGAAGCTTCCTCATTTTGAAGTGTCTTGTGTTCCCGGGTCTCATAAGTTTTCTGCCTTTTTAGGGTGCAGTTTTAATCAATTTTCTCTAGCTCATTTTAATAGAAAATGCATGTGTGAGTTTTCCTTCTCTGATGTATTTCCACCTTACATAGGTTGCAATTTTCACAGATCTTACTGTACAAAAATTCAGCAATATCAGGATTCTACGGCATTGAGAGCTCTCAAGAAGAAGAAAACACTAAAGAAATGGTTCATAGAATATGTTTGCAGTGGGTATGTTTCTTCAGTATATCCTTCATTAGAAAGTATCTTTGATGTCATCCTTTTGCATTTTGAAACATTACAATTTTAAATATGGAAATGCTAATGCATACATTCTGAGAAAATCCTTTCTTGTCTGTTGGTTTAAATTTACTTAATGATAACATTGTGGGCTTTTTAAACACCCTGCCTGCCTGAACCCTATTTGAAGAAAGCATTGGAAAGCATCCAGTGAAGAAGGTCACCTAGCTCTGTCACTTACACATAGTTCCCACTTGACATTATTTCCATGAGGTCTGAGGTTATAATTAGCTGAGGGTCAGCAAGTAAGATTTTAAAGAATGTGATTATAGAAGCAAAAAAGTCGTTTCAGGCAAGTTTGCAAAATCTAAGTGTATGTGGGTGTTTAGAAAGGGGCAGAAGCAGATCAGTTATGAACAGGACTATATGCCTGATTTTAACTGCCTTGTATCCTCTTTAACAAGTTAGAAACCAGTTACAGTTAAACTAAGTAGCATTCATCATGACCCCCATATGTGTAGAGTAGAAATGGACTCCATAGGGTTTTCAATGACTGATTATTTGGAGGTAGATTGCCAGGGCTTTCTTCCAAGGCACTTCTGGGTGAACTTCAGCCTCCAACCTTCAGTCAAACTTGTCAACCTTTGAACCACTCAGAGAATTCTGTACCCTGTTTAGAAACCCATATTCAATATGCATTTTGTGCATTTACTTACTAATAGGCTCTGTGCTAAGTGCTGAACATACTTTGTCTCTTAATTTCCACAACAATCCTAACAGGTAGGTTTTACTAACTCCATTTTACAGATGAAGAAACTGAGGCCATGGGAATTGTCATGTAAAAGTGCAGTTTAAAAAAAAAATGATACTATTCAAACCTATAAAAAGAACATGCATCTAAGATTTCATTTAACTCAATAGTTAATGAAGACAAAAGTAAGATGTTATGATCACATCAAAGAGCATTTAAGAAGTTAGGGTATTTAGGCAATTTGACAATTTAAAAGAAGACCTTGGTTGGAAGCAAATTGCCAGGACTGTCTTCTGAATTTTTCATCTGGGTGGGCTTGAACTGCCAACATATAACTAGTAGTTGAATGCTTAATCTTTAAATCATTTAAGGACTCCTAGGCTAATAATAGAAATTTCCAAACTGGGTTCCAGAAGAGGGCTTTTTGTATAGCCACCATATATGTCTTATGTAGGGAGTTAAGGGTAAGGTTGTTGTTGTTGCTGTCAAGTGCCGTTGAGTTTGTTCTGACTCCTGTATAGGATTTCTAAGGCGCTTGTGTTGAGTTTGAACTGCTGACCTTGCAGTTCAAACCAGCCTTGTAGTCCAGGACATTAATCCACAGTGCAATACCGGGACTCTAAGGATTAGGTACCTGATGTCAAAAGCAGCATTAGCTGACAGGTTACAGGAAAGTGAAACGTCAGGAAGTGTGGGTTCTTGTCTCTGAAGTTACACAAGTCACTTTACCTTTGTACACTTTAGTTTGCTCATTCCTGTAGGTTTGTATTGGATGGGAGGTTTCCAAACATTTTTAGCATCAAAATACCAGTTTATGATTCAAATAATAATGAAATACTATGGTTAAAGCAGGGAGAGAGAAGAGAATGTGAAAGGCCCAGCCTTCTTGCCACCCCACCACCTCTTACTCTCATGGAAGCAACCCAGAAATGCACATTTCAAAGGCATAATGAAACTGTGAGCCTTTTATCCAAAGAGTAGGCAAAAGTGCTATTAAGCTACTGAAACATGCAACTTTGTCCTTTAAAATATGTTATTACTTATAAAACATAATAAGGAGAGTGGTAATATATGAGTAACAGCATAAACTTTAAAAAAAATTTGAAGTACAATATTTTGATATTGTAAAATTTTTATACTATAATATAAAATCAAGAGCACAATCTCTTGATTAAGCATAGACTCTTTCTGCAAGTTCATCTGTTTAATCTTAAAATTTTCTATTTTTAGAAATTTCATTTTTAATAGATATAATTAAAAAATGGTAGTTGCTTTTGACAAATGTAACATTGCAAATTTTTTGGATATTCTTAATTTTGAGAAGACTTTTTCTGTTATGCAAACATTAAGGGAGCTGTTCAGATTATTTTGTAGGCTTGATAACATTACATTGGAATGCGTTTCTGAAAAATTATTTCAAAATACAAATTTTAATACACTGCATGTAATTGTATACCTAGAGTCCTGGTGTGGCACTGTACTGGATTGCAAAGTTGGTTTGAAACACAAGGTTGGTGGTTCAAGCTCACCAGTCACTCTTCTGTTACCCTAGACAGAGACATTATGGGTTGGAACCACCTCGGCACTTAACAACACCAACAATTGTATACCTGGCTTGGTTTTTCTAAAAAAGATTTACTTCTTCATATGAATCAGTTTTATGCAAGTCTGAATTTAATTTTAAATGCAAATTTATACTATGGCATTTCAATATTTCCTGACATTTTCTGTTATGTGTGAAGGTTGTACAAGATACCAAAAGTAACTTCATGAATTGTATAGAATACAAAATGCCTGCTTTGAATTCTTTTGCTCCATCTTGAATTTAAAAAATTAATTTTAAAGTTGCCTACTTTATGAATATTTGTTTTATCCAAAGCTTCATGTGAAAGTAGTATTATTTTTCATTCAATGTAGCAGTCTTCCAATTTAATTTCTATGCTGGTGGATATTTGCTTTGCAATGCTACCACAGTTTTTAAAACCAGAGATTCCACAATTCCTGACAAAATTTACTGTTGATTGGCAGTTCCCATTCTGCCATTCCTGTTTTCTGTACTGGTTGCCAATGCTGCTGTCACTATTGTCATTCTGTGTCTAGATCCCTGGTCACCTACACGCTCTCTGGGGCCCCAGACTGCCTCAGGCACTCGTATGCAGGCAGGACCAACAGCTATGTACACACATAGCATTTTGCTGTGCCTGAAGTCTGATCTTGCACATGTGGGAGACACTGGGCCCCAGTAGTACATACATACTGCCTCCTGGGGTCTTCTCTGTTTATGCTCAGGCTCTATTGTCCCATCAGACGTCACCTGCAAAGACAAAATTATGAAGAATTTCAAGACAGTGACAGCAGAGCATTGAATCAAGTGCAAATCCATCCCAACTCAGGACCCTGAATGATTATATGGGCTATATGCCTATGAAGCTTACCCTGGAAGGACTCTCAGGGCTCTGTGAATCCACATGACTTAATGATATCTATCATTAGGTGTCTCCCCTCTTCATCTTCCGTACCTTTCTATCATCAAGGCTATATTTTCCAACTACCAATTCTTCCTCTTTATCTACATATTTCACCTTCCAATGACCAGTGATTATCAGGACATCCTATCTGATAAATTTCAGACTGCAATTTTTGCTAAAATCTGTCAATATTTTTCATCATTGCTTTTGGTGGTTGGTGCACTTATTGATCTTCCATGTATGCATATAGAAATTATCCTATCACAGATAGCATTGTATTTCAAGATAGACCTTGAAATTAAAAAAATCTTTTTTATTGTAAATTGAAGTGAAGTTTTGCAAAGCAGATCATCAATTATACATTCAACCAATCATATACTTAATTTCATTGCAATGATTGCAATCGCCTCCATGTACTATCAATTAATAGTATTTACTTCTCTTCATTTTAACTCTTGCATTCCTCCCTCATCTTTCCTCTGCCAACCTCTTGTTGTATATTGTCTTCCCTGTCATGTAAGTTAACATGCATCTACCCTCTAGCCAGTACATGATTTTCCCTTTCCTCCCATTCCTGGTAATCACTGTAGGAATGTTTCTTTTATCAAGAAAATTTTTTCTTAACTTTTTACATCAGTGGTCTCACACAATACCTGGTTTTCTGTGATTGACTGATTATTCAGCATAATGTCAACCAGGTTCATTTCATGTTATGAGGTGTTTCACAAATTCATCATTATTCGTCAGTGTTGTATAGTACTTCATTGTGCGTATGTGCCAAAGTTTGTTTAATCATTGTTACATTGATAGACATTTGGGCTATCTCTATCTTTTTGCTATTGTGAATAGTTATGTAATTAACTTGGGTCTATATATATATATATATATTTGTGTCACGACTCTTATTTCTTGAAACTATTTACCAAGTAGAGAGATTGCTGGGTCATATGGTATTTCTGCTTCCACCTTTTAAGAAAGTACCATACCATTTTCCACAGTAGTTGTACCATTAGACAGTAAAAATTGGTAATTTTACCATAATAGTTTAAGATTTCAACACTCCAATTTCGTTAGAACATAAGTACATGGAGAACTTGTACACAATATAAACCAACTTGACCTAATATAAGTCTATTAAACTACATACCCAATACTCAACAACATCAGAATTCACATTCTTCTGAAGTGTGTAGAAAATAGTTTCTAGGATGGATGAAACATTAAGCCATAAAATGGTTTTTAAATTAAAAAATATTAAACTTACACAAAGTATTTTCCCCAACCACAATGGAATGAAATAAAAAATAAGTAACAGAAGGAAATTTAGGGAGCTCAAAATATGTGGAAATAAAACAACTTACATCAAAAGAGAAACCACAAAGTGAGTTAGAAAATGCTTAATATGAGAGACAACAATAATATATTTCTATATGTATGGGAAAAGCAGTTCTTAAAGGGCAATTTATCATTGTAAGTGCCTATATTAGGAAAGGAGTCCTGGTGTGGTGCTGTGGGCTAATGCATCAGACTGCAAAGTCGTTTGAACTACAAGGTTGGTGGTTCAAGCTCACCAACTAATCCTTGGAAACCCTATGCAGGGTCGCTATGGGTTGGAATCGACTCAACAGCAATTAACAACAACAATATTAGGAACAAGACGATAGATCTCAAATCAATAATGTTTCAATTTAAGAAACTGGAAAAAAAATAAACTAAATGGAAAGCAAGTAGAAGGGGGACATTGTTTTTTAAAAGCTAGAGCATAAAGTAATGAAGTAGAGAATAGAAAAACAATCGATAAAATCAAGAAAGCAAAAACTTGATTCTTTGAAAAAAATTAACAAAATAGATAAACTTTAAGTTCAAAACACCAAGAAGAAAATGAAAGGAATCAAATGATTAAAATCAGAAATGAGGGGTAAAAGACAATTCAATAAAGGATTAACAGTTTTTCAGCAAATGATGCTGGAATAGTAGAATAACTACGTACAAAAGAATGAAGCTAGACCTTTACTTTATACTTCGCTATTGTTAGGTGCTGTCTAGGCAGCTGCAGACTCACAGTGACCCTATGCACAACAGAACAACACTGCACCATCCTCACAATATTTGTTACCTTTGAGCCCATTGCTGCTGCCACTATACCAAACTATCTTGTTGGGGCTCTTCCTCTTTTTCACTGACTCTCTACTTTTCCTGTCATGAAATCCTTCTCCAGGGACTGGTCCCTCCTGATAAACATGTTTGAAGTATGAGAAATGAAGTTTTCTCATCCTGGCTTCTAAGGAGCATTCTGGCTTTACTTTTTCCAAGACAAATTTATTTGTTCTTCTAGCACTCCGTGATACTTTTTCATATTCTTCTCTAATGCATAATCCAACTGTATCAATTATTCTACAGTCTTCCTTATTCATTGTCCAACTTTCACATGCATATGAGACAATGAAAATATCACTGCTTGATATTTTCTGGGAGCTTTCTGGCTGTACATCTACCAAAACAGGTTTGTTTGTTCTCCTGGCAGTCCATGGTACTTTTAATATTCTTCTCCAACACCATTACTCAATTACATCAATTCTTCAAAGGTCTTCCTTATTCATTGTCCAATTTTTGCATGCATATGAGGTCATTGAAAGTACTATGACTTGGGTCAGGTGCACCTTAGTCCTCAAACTGACATCTTTGCTCTTTAACACTTTAAAGATGTATTATGCAGCAGATTTGCCTAATGTAATATGTTGTTTACTCTACTCTCTTCTTCTCTCTCTCTCTCTCTCTCTCTCTATATATATATATATATATATATATATAATTTTCTAAAAATGAATCTGATAAAAAGACAAGAGGAAAACTTCAAAAATTTTAAAGGACAGATGCACATCTTTGTAACTTCATATTAGATAATGATACTTTATCTATGATAACTGCATGAATAATTTTTTGAGAATGATCAGCACAAGGTACCTATGAATTGGAGGTTAAAGATATCCCAACAATCTGACTTTTCCAACATGTTATACTAATAATCCTTGCTATCAATCACACTCCACCCCTTCCTCGTGTCCCAGGGTTCTGCAACATGCTGTAACATCTCACAAAACTCACAACTGTCAAAGGAAATTGCTCACAATTTGTGTAAGCTGGAAAGTCCCAAATCCATATTTCAGAGATCAGCTTGGAAGAATCTTTTCATCCACATAGTCTTAGGAGCTGAAGAAACAAATTCAGCAGGTCATATGATAGGTTGTTGATACATGAGGCTGTGGGAGCTGATGAATCAGATCAGTTGATGAAAGTCCCACTAACTGAAAGTCAGATATAATGAGTCAGATGCAAGATCTAAGGAAAGAGATTTTCTAGCAGTTCTATAAATTGGAAACAGACCATGTCCCAAGGGTGATGACTTGAGTCACACCCTCTAGTAAGGCAGGGCATTCTTAATCTTAAATTCCTTAAAATCCTTACTCCTTATTGTTAAGTGCCTTCAAGTTGGTTCTGACCCATAGTGACTCTGTCTAGGGTTTCCGAGGAGCAGCTGGTGAGTTTGAAATGCCAACCTTGTGGTTTGTAGTCTAGTGCTGATGCTACAATGCCACATTCACCCTCATTAACAACTCACTTGAAAATGGGTCCATAATCATAGGCATTGTTGTTGTTAGGTGCCATTGAGTCAGTTCTGACTCATAGAGACCCTATGTACAACAGAGCTAAACACTACCCGGTCCTTTGCCACCCTCAAAATTGTTACGCTTCAGGAAGTGAAGACTGAGAAATCCCTGTTGGGGTTGGAAACTGGAAGAGTTTGTGACCACAACAAGAGCAGTTTCAGTGAGTTGGTGAAGACTGAAGACTGAGTGACATGGCTTTAAGAGCAAATGCTGTATATGAAGGTCTACTATTAACAAATACGATTATAAAGGTCTCATTTTGAAGCATTCAGCAAGGTTCTAAGAAGATTTACAACTTATTAGGAATTAATTATGTCAACAACCCACTGTGCTGCAGTGGGAAGCCAAGAAATGGTACTTGCAACATCAAATATCATAATAGAGCCAGCTAGTGTGACCTGTGCATCATGAAGAGTGCAAATAGAGAGAGTGAGAAACTAGGGCCCATGGATTTTGATCTTGTCAAAGACCATCAAGTTAGAAATATTAGAAGTGATATTAAAGAAGACTTTGATAACATTATAGCTATTATCTTCTGTCTTAAACATTACAAATACATAGGTACTGATTTATTAATTTCCATTCTCTTACTAAGTAAGTGTCCTGTTTGACAACCAAGATATATATGGCAAGATGAGTGGTTCCACAGAACTTGGAAGAATTCCACCTAAAAATGTAACAAAACTATGTGGAAAATGTATGCAGAAATTAACCCAATCTTATTATATTATCAAGTTCTTGTTAAAACAAGTGTGGAAAACA
>NW_006408631.1:3961537-3977638 GCF_000296735.1 Chrysochloris asiatica
CAGCAACAACAAAAGGGTTATATGCTCAGTCTATATATTGAATAATTATGGTGAAAGGATACAAATCAGGCACATACCTTTATTTACAATAATGCACAGAATGGAGAAATGTGGCAAGACATATGATAATAATTATCAGCCCTGTAACATTTTAAGTAAAAGACAAATAAATAAAAAGATAAACTGACTTGATCAAAATTTTAAGTTTTTATGCTTTCAAATGCAACATCAAAAGGAGACAGCCCAAACAATAAATAAAGAAATAATCATTTGTTCAACCATTTGATCAAGAGGCAATGGTACTGAAGGAAGACGTTCAAGATGCACTGAGGCACTGGCAAAGAACAAGGCTCTGGGAAGTGATGGAGTACAAATTGAAACATTTCAACAAACTGATGCAGCACTGGAGGCACTCACACATCTTTTCCAATAATTTTTCAGGACAGCTATCTGGCCAAATGTCTGAAGACATCCATATTTGTGCTGATTCAAAGAGAGGTGACACAATGTCATGTGGTAATCATTGGACAATATCATAAATATCACATACAGATAAAATTTTGCTAAAAGTAATTTTAAAAAGACTACATTGGCAGGCAACTGCCAGAGTTTCAAGCTGGATTCAGACCAGACATGGAATGAGGGATATCATTGCTGACATCACATGGATCTTGGCTGAAAGCAGAGAATACCAGAAACATGTTTACCTGTGTTTTATTGATTATGCAGTCTTTTGACTGTGTGTATCATGGCAAACTATAGAAAACATTACAGAAAATAAGTATTCCAGAACACATAATTGTGCTCATAAAGAATCTGTAGACTAAGACGTAATCATCTGAACAGGAGAAGAGGACACTGAGTGGTTTAAAAGTAGGAAAGGTATGTCAGAGTTGTATTCTTTCACCATACTTATTCAATTTGTATGATGAACAAATAATATTAGAAAAATATGGCAGAAAAATATGGCATCAGGATTGGAGGATGACTCATTAACAACCTGTGATATGCAGATGATACAACCTTGCTTGCTGAAAGTGAGGAGGACTTAAAATACTTACTAATGAAGACCAAAGACCACAGCCTTTTGTATGGGTTGCACCTCTATGTAAAGAAAACAAAAGTCCTCGTCACTGGAGCAATAAATCATATCATGATAAATGGAGAAAAGATTGAAGTAGTCAAAGACTTCATGTTGCTTGCATCAACTATCAACACTTATGGAAGTGGTTGTCACGAAATCAAAATGACATATTAGGCAAATATATTGCACAAGATACCTTTAAAATGTTGACGTTCAAAGATGTCAGTTTAATGACTAAAGTGCACCTTTTCCAAACCAGGATATTTGCAATAGCCTCATATGCATGTGAAAGTTGGACAACGAATAAGGAAGATCATAGAAGAATTGATGCATTTGAGTTGCAGTGTTGGAAATGAATATTAAAGGTACAATGGATTGCCAGAAGAACAAACAAACCTGTGGTGGAAGAAGTATGACCAGAATGCTCCTTAGAAGCCAGTATGGCCGGACTTCATCTCTCATATTTCAAACAATTATCAGGAGAAGGATATCATGCTTGGTAAAATAGAAGGTCAGTGAAAATGAGGGAGACCCCCATTTGGAGTGGTACAGAGGCAGCAGCAATGGGCTCAAGTATAGAAGCAATTATGAGGATGGCACAAGACTGGCATATGTTTCATTCTGTTGTACATAGGTTCACTATGGGTTGGAACCTACTCAACAGTACCTAACAATACACAATGTGAGAAAACATTTGAAAATTATTTTTCTGATAAAGGGTCTACCGTAGAGTAATTTAAGTAACTGCTATAAGTAATTTGAAATGTAAGGTTGGTGGTTCAAGCTCACCAGCTGCTCTTTGTAAACCCTATACAGGGTCACTATGGGTTAGAATTGACTTTATAGTACTTAACAACAAGTAACTACTATAGACTACTTAAAATAGTCTATAGTAGACCCTAATCAGATATATAATTAACTATTATAGAGTAGGGGTCCTGGTATGGCACTTTAGGGTAAGTATTGGGTTAAAAGGTCAGTTTTAACCACAAGGTTGGTGCTTCAAACCCACTAGCTGCTCCTCAGAAATCCTATACAGGGTCACTGTAAGTCAGAGCCAACTCGATGGCACTTAACAACAAAAAATTATAATAGAGTAACCACCACTCATCAATCAGTTACTGGAAGCTATGCCTCTGGTTTTTGAAATAGCAGCAGAGTCAGCAATAGTGGACAGATTTCAGCATAGCTTCCAGAACCAGATAGACTAGGAAAATGGAGAGGCCTACTATTTCTGAGTATTTAGCCACTGAAAACATTATTAACAGGACTGAAATATTGTCAGATACAGTGCCTGAAAATGAGTCCCTCATGTTGAAGTCACTCAAAATATATTGGAGAAAGAGTTGCCTTCTCAAAGTAGAGTTGACCATAATGATGTAAATGGAGTAAAGCTCTCAAGACCTTCATTTGCTGGTAGGTCACAGCTCAAAATAAGGAGGAACAGCTGTCAATATCCATTAATAGTTATAACATGTAATGTATGAAATATGAATCTGGAAAATTTGAAAGTTGTCAGAAATGAAATGGAATGCATAAAGATCAATATCTTAGATATTAGTGAGCTGAAATGGAGTGGTACTGGTCATTTTGAGTCAGATAACCTCATGGTTTATTTTGTTAATGACAAAGAGGATTGGTGTAGCATTCATTCAGAAAAGTACATTTTAAAGTACAATGCTGTCTGTAATAATATAATATCCAAACATACAAAAAAGAGCTTGTTGTTGTTGTTGTTGTTAAGTGCCGTCGAGTCGGTTCCGACCCATAGCAACCCTGTACAGGGTTTCCGAGGGTGTAAATCTTTACGGGAGTAGAAAGCCTCATCTTTCTCCCACGGAGCGGCTGGTAGTTTCGAACTGCTGACCTTAAGGTTCGCAGCCCGATTCGTAACCACTACGCTACCAGAGCTCCAACAATATTACTCAAATTTACTAACCAATCATTAAAACCAATGATGGTGAAATTGAAGAATCTACCAATTTTCAGTCATAAATCGATCAAACATGCAATAAAAATGCATTGATAATTACTGATGATTGGACTGCAAAGGTTTGAAATAGAGAGGAAGGATTAGTAGTTGGAAAATATGGCCTTAGTGATAGACATTATGTTGGAGATCACATGATAGAATTTTGCAAGACAACTAATTTATTCATTGTAAATACATTTTAAAAATAACATAAAAGGCAACAATACACTGGGACAGCACTAGATGGAAGACACAGAAATCAAACTGACTACATCCATGGGAAAATATGGTGGAAAGTTCTATATCAAGAACCAAAACAAGGCCAGGGGCCATGTGTAGATAAGACCATTAATTGCTCATATGCAAGTTCAGACTGAAACCGAAGAAAATTAAAACAGTTACATGAAAGACAAAATATGGCCTTAACTATAGCCTACCTGAATTTAGAAACCATCTCAAAAAAAATTTGCTGCATTAGACAATAATGACCGAAGACTATATAAGATGTGGATCATATCAAGAACATCATATAAGAAGAAAGCAAAAGGTCTTTAAAAGACAGGAAAGGAAGAAAAGATCAAAATGAATGTTAGAAGAAACTCTGAAACTTTGTCTCCAGCATAGAGAAACTAGAACAAATGGAAGAAATGAGGAAGTAAAAAAGCTGAACAGAAAAATTTGAAAGACAGCTCAAGAAGACAAAGTCAAGTATTTAATTGAAATGTGCAAAGACCTGGAACTAGGAAACCAAAATGGAAGAACACATTCAGCATTTTCAAGCTGAATGAACTGAAGAAAAAAATCCAAGCCTCAACTTGCATTAATGTAGGATTTTATGGGCAAAATATTGAGTGATGCAGAAAGCAGAAAGAATACATAGAATCACTGTACCAAAAAGAAATGATCAATGTTTAACAATTTCAAGAGGTAACATATGATCAAGAATCAACAGTAGTCCTTTGTGAACAGGAACAGGACAAGGATGCCATTTATCACCACTTCTATCCAATATTGTGTTGGAAGTCTTAGCCAGAATTATGAGGCAAGAAAGGGAAATTACAGACATCCATATTGGAAAAGAAGAAGTAAAACTCTCTATTTGCAGATAATATGATCCTATACATAGAAAACCTCAAAGACAGAGCAAAAAAAAATTATTGGAACTCATTGAAAGATTCAGAAAAGTAGCAAGGTATAAGATCAACATACAAAAATCAGTTGGATTCCTCTATACTAATAAAGACAGCTCTGAGAAGGAAATTAGGAAAACAATACCATTTACAATAGCCACCCAAAGGATGAAATATTTGGAAATATATCTAACCAAAGAAACAAAGACCTATACAAACAAAACTACAAAATACTACTACGAAAAATCAAACGAGATTTACAAAAATGGAAGAATATACCATGCTCATGGATAGGAAGACTTTACATTGTGAAAATATCAACATTACCCAAAGCAATCTACAGATATATTGCAATCCCAATCTAGATTCCAACAACGTTCTTAATCTAGAATTGGCAAAAGCAAACACGAACTTTATATGGAATGTAAAGAATTCTCCCATAAGCAATGCACTGTTTAAGAAGAAGAACAAAGTTGGAGGCCTCTCAGTCCCTGATCATAATTTAGGATTTAATTTTTGGCCTATTTCCTCTTTTGTCTGCTTGTCCTGCTCCACAATCCCCGTTCAGGCCTTTTTCTAGTTGCAAACAGTTCAGGTCCGACTGTGGCCGTTTGGTTTTAATTGCAAACTGTCTCTTTAAATTTTGAGGAGATCTGTGCACATGCATAGTAGAACCCTCCAAGGGTGGGGCTGGTGTGCCCACTAGCTCAGGCACCCCGATAGTCACCAGAATGGAGGTGCGCAGATAGCAAGGGACCAATGAACAGATACCAAAAGAAAAGAATGTCCACACCTTTATATCAGTGCTTCTGCCAGGCGTCTGTGGCCGCTCCAATCCTTCCCCCACGTGGTCTCACCCAACATGGCGGCTCCTGGAGCAGCCAAGCATCCCGGACTAGAAAGCAATGGATTTCTTGCTTCTGCCGCAAATTCCCCCAGCTGTGAGCCTTCCAACCTTCTAAATATTCCTTTATATGTGATTCAGAGTTCTGGGACCAGCCCCTGTGCCTGCTTGGTCGCGTATTCTGTGTTGTTGTTGGCGGAGCTCCTTACTGCACTTCTACCCGATCCGCCATCTTGTTTGTTCTCCTAACACTACTTTGAGAATGGATTTAAGAGACAAATAAAATATAATACAAGTATAGTAGAGGGAGAATGTGTACCTAAATTGCATGTTCTAAAAGGAAGATTAGAAAATGATCAAGTAGTAAGTAGTCTTCACATTTATAAGTCTAAAGTGGAGCCATTCTGTTAACAAAACATTTTTTTCCTAAGTAAATATAAAACTTTTTATTTTCTAAGCTTTGTGATCGAACACCAAGAAAAATAAAATTCTAGACTGAAATCTTTTCTGAGGTCTGGACAATTCATGTTCAAGGAATTAGAAATTCAATTGAATAAGAAAAACAAGCAGTGAGTTATAAAGTAAATCCTCCCCAGACTCTTAATGATATTAATAAGTTAGTAATCAATTTTTTATCAAAGAAGAAAATGTAAAATATTGTAAATGAATGCTTATGTTTATTTGTTCTTTGAAAGTTACCTCATCGTGTTTCTTTTGAATGACTCCTTTTGTTTTGTTTTTTAATCTTAATGTAGAACACTGATTTTCTTCAGCAGGTTTAATGACCATTTTCTTTCTTCTCTCTCTGTCTCTCACCCTCAATTAATCTTTGTTCAAGTTATAATTATTTAATATTTTTGAAAAATGCCTGGCTCTACTAGGTAAGTGGAGTACTGGTGTGGCACTATCGAATAAACATTGGACTACTAATTGCAAGATTGGTGGTTCAAACGCACCAGCTACTCCATGGAAACTCTATACAGGGTTGCTACGAATCAGAACTGATTTGATGCTACTTAAGAACAATAACAAGGAGCTCTGGTAGTGTAGTGGTTATGAATTGGGCTGCGAACCTTAGGGTCAGCAGTTCGAAACTACCAGCCGTTCCACGGGAGAAAGATGAGGCTTTCTACTCCCATAAAGATTTACAGCCTTGGAAACCCTCTACAGGGTCGCTATGAGTCGGAACCGACTCCACGGCACATTACAACAACAACAATAACAATAACACCAAGTAATCAGAAGATTTTGTTCTCTCTCTTTCTTTTGCTCTCTGTTTATTACATACAGCAAAGCATTTTTTTTTCAGTATTAAATAGGAGAAAGAAATAGAGATAGCAACCTGACTTAAATAGGATAAACAGGAAATAAACAAGTCAGATCATTGGCTGCACACTCTAATCTATAGGTACATTACTTGAGATAGAAAAGTATACACTCTCCTTGCTTATGTGTGCAGGAACTTAGTTCATATATTAGCAAACAGTTTCATATAGCTAAAGCATAATTGCAAATGGCAGAGTACAGAGATGTACTTTATCAGATTTTTGTTCCATTTAGATGAAGGACTATCAGTGGATTTTGAGTAGTAGAATGACATGTTAATTTGTGGAGAGCATCAATCACTCAGATGGTTTTGATCTGACAAGACTTATCGTAGAGAGGGAGACCTTTGTAGTGGTAGACAAGCCCTGAAAATAGGGAAAGCTTAAATAGGATTTTTTTTTTTTTGGAATTTGGACTTAGGGTCACCCTCTAAAATGTTTCCATTTAGAACCAGAATTCAAAGTCATTCCAATGAGAACCTAGAAAATTATCTAGGTCATGTTACATAAACTAAGTTAGATATTGAAAAATGAAATGTTCTATTTTTATGCATTGCTAATGAAAACAACTATCTTATGACTGCTTGCTGAAAATTCTTAACAATACCATGCCCTCTTTATTGATTTCTGTTTCTAGTACATTTGCCTTAATATTTTCTGTTTTTAGAATGTCTCAAAAGATAATTTTTAAAAAAAGATAATATTTTAATATCTAATTTTATCTTTTGTATCATAGACTATAATAAAGCGATGCCTATATTTCAGGTTACGAATCAGGTTGCTAATCTCATGATCATCAGTTTGAAAATACCGGCTGTTCTACGGGAGAAAGATGAGGCTTTCTGCTCCTATAAAGAATTACAGCCTCGGAAACCCTCTACAGGGTTGCTATGAGTCGGAACCGACTCCACGGCACATAACAACAACAACGACATATTTCAGGTAGCTCTTTTATTTCATCTTGATAGCATTTTCATTAGTAGGCACTATTGTTCTCATTATAAAAGAATAATAGACTGGTGCCTATGCTAGGTAACTTGGTCTACATTACAGAAATAGCAGAGTTGGAATTCAAGCCCAGGTCTTTCCAGGCGCCAAGTCCTTCCTTTCCATCATATCATCCTGTCTTCTTGACAGAACTTGTACAGTTAAAGTGCCATAATGCTACTTTTTCCTTGGCATCCCCTCCCTTTAGTGAACCTTTTGTGTGGTCTCAAGACATTGGGCAAATTGTAATTTTACATAACTTAGTTTGTTTATATTTTTAGGGTGCATAGTCCCTTGGTTTATCCATATGAATAAGATAAAGAAGAGCCAGAGGACTTTTGCTTTCCAATGACTTACATCACTACAGACAATTGCCAGTCAGGAGAGAGACAGCTGCCACACTCTTCAGATACCAGTCTATTTAAAGTTCAAAGAGATGCTTGCTAACAGTAACAAAGAGGTAAGCATTGTCCAGACCAACCCACTCAACAATAGGAAGCATGGCTGGAAAAGGTAAGGTTTAAAGCTCTGGAATCTCTTGGAGAAATAGACTCCAAGGCTTTCTGGATTATTTGATGGTGGTTAGTATACTTCCATGGGAGCACTAACAATGTATGTTAGTGTGCCTGCAAAAGGAAAGTACATTAAGTATGAAGTTTATGAACCATCCCTATAGTTTGTGAGTAATCTTGAAAGTATTAAACAAAAGTGCTTACTTTTGCTCCTGCTTATTTTGAAAGGTAAGTGAGAGATCAGTTATTCATGGGTATTGTACTAGATTGAGATTTTGTGAGGTACTGTACCAAAAAAAGGTCGTTTGAGTTGTGTGTCTGATATTCTATTAAATAGGTATACGGATTTGGGGAAGTTCCTCCATCTCTTTGAGAATATTTTTCCTGTAATATGAAAATATTGAACTCAGTCATGTCTAAGATATTCTGAATTGAAATTCTCCCCTCCCCTGGTTTTAAACATTTTTTTTTTTATATTTAAGAAAAATGATGGACTCCAATCTATATATTTCTACTAGTATGCCAAAGAAACTGTCAAGGATCTGCACACACATTATTACTTTGAATCTTGATAACACCCTCAGGAGATATTCAGTATTGGGTCATTCCCATTTTACAGATAAGGAAACTGAGGAACAGAAATTGGATAACTTGCCCCTAGTTATACATTAGAGAGTCAGGGTACCAGGTATTGAATTTGTACTATCTTATTCCAGAACACAGTACCCTCAAGATTTCTTCCAATTTAAACTATTTTGCCATACTCAGAATTGGACAGAGAAAAAAGCATTTTGAAATTGTTCATGTT
The DNA here is from genome assembly GCF_000296735.1 of Chrysochloris asiatica. Classification (NCBI taxonomy): domain Eukaryota; kingdom Metazoa; phylum Chordata; class Mammalia; order Afrosoricida; family Chrysochloridae; genus Chrysochloris; species Chrysochloris asiatica. The sequence goes on from NW_006408631.1 coordinate 3,970,200, forward strand.
TGAAGAGAGGTTTTGTTCTTTTATGTGGTTTTCATGTAATGGCATATATAAGAAATGTTGTGTTACTATATAGTCCTATTTCTAAACAATGCTATGTTGCTGTTGTTAAGTGCCCTCAAGTTGGTTCTGACTCATAGTGACCCTTGATAGGGTTTCCAAGGAGTGGCTGGTGAGTTTGAACCAATGACCTCATGGTTCAAACCAACCTTGCGGTCCAGTGCTTTATTCTACAGCACCACACTAGGACTCCTGGTGTGTTTTAAATGGTAAGTCTCAAATGATAAAACTCATTAAAAAATGTTAGTATAAAAAGAACATAAATACAGGTATGCTTAGAGTGTTAAAATGCATTGCTAATTGTACTGTTTACAAGGAATAGTAAATATGAGCTACCTTTAGGCCTTTAGTATATATAAGTTTTGTTGTTAAGAGTCATGGAGTATCGGGCTTCTGAGGACTGACTGGTGGATTTGAACTACTGACTTTTCAGTTAGTGGTCCATTGTTTATCTTACAGTGCCAATGTGTTTATGCAAAATGTATTTTTTAATTAAAATATTTAATATTAATTTCCAAGTTTTTTGAACTGGGAAAAATACTAAGACATATGAACAATTCAAAAATTATTGTGAATACTTTCACTGTAATGGCATTCAACTACATAAAAAAGACGTTTTCACAAATGAGAGTGAAAGACATAGCATAATGCTCCCTCTATCCTTAAAACAACACCACATGACAAGTAAAGAGAAGAATTTTCATTTAGTGCTTAACGTCTTGTCCAAGGTCACAGTGGAATGGAGAAGCAGGAAAAGTCTAGGGATTTGTTAGAGTTAAGAGTTATTAAAAAAAAAAAAAAAAAGATTTAAAGTCAAAATTCATTCCCACTTCAGAACATTTGCTTTTATAACAGTGTCTTCTAATTTTAGAAATGTCTCCTTTCCTGATGATTCTATTCTAATAGCATTTTTTAAATCTTCACATTTTAAAGTGATGAAAATTGTAATAGGAGTTCAGTTAAGAATACGCTCTCTCTTTGTTAACTAATGGTGTAAGATCTAATTGTTCTTCTCAATTAAGAGTATTTCTGTGCTGTTTTTTAGTCCTTTTATGTGTGTATGTGTATGGTGTCTGAAAGACCAAAATTGAGATGCAGTGATACATATAAATAAGAGTAAAAATAGGAGGCACAGGAGAAGCTTACTGTACTTTTAAAAGGAATCTGTTTTCTCTAGTTGAGAATGATTTGATAATTTCTGATGCTTTCATTTTTTCATAATATTTAAGATTTAAAGTTATCAATGGAGGCCAAGAACAGTTTTCAACACCTTCCCTATGCTATGATTGTTTAGTGGGAATTACCTCAGAGTCAATATGGATTTTTTTAATGTAAGCAGCTGGTCTGTGCTTTATTGTACAAATGCATGAATGTATTCTGTATACACAAAAAACACATACACACAGTGGCCAGAGCTTACAAAACACTTGCATAAATGTTGTATCATTTGACCCTCACAATAACTCTGGGAGGTAGATGTCCCACCTTTCATTATTCCTTCTTTGCAAATAGAGAATTTCAAGCTTAAACTTGCCTAAGTCACAGAACTGTAAATAAAACATCTGTGGCTTGAACTCAGGTCTTCTATTACAAATTACAGGGACTTACGCTGAATCATATTGTCATTTGTAGAAAATAAATAGTAATCAGGTCTGGATACAACTAGAGATAAATATTGTTTTATTGACATATCAAATTCTTCTTATTCTTTTGATGCAGATGATTTAATATCAAAGCAACCTGCCTAATTCACCTTCTTTATTTTCTAAAGCTGAGGCTCTGTCATCACGCCTGCTGGTTCCCATTCTCCTCTTGATTGGCTGGATTGTGGGGTGCATCATAATGGTTTATGTTGTCTTCTCCTAAAAGGCAAGATTTTTTTTTTTAATTTAGATATATTTACTTATAGGGAACATAAATTACTTCAGAAATAATCTTTTGTGTCTTACTAATGAAACATTTTGTTATGCAGGAAAGAAGATTTCAAAAAGACATCATTTAGAAGAATTAAGAAAAACATGAAAATGACTGCTTATTAAATATTTTTTCACATGGATAAATGAAATGTTTGCCATTACTTTATAAACTTCAGTTTGTAAGCTGGTTATTTTGTTATGCATAAGAATCTCTTTAGGATGTAGTTTAAAATTCCAGATACAAATAGAAACTGTGAGGAAATATGGGTGTATTGTTACACACCATGGGGGAAAAATATGTTCCTAACTGTAATTCCAAATGCATACACAAAAGATTAATAATTTTATTAATATATTTTAAAACTTCATACAAATACTACATACATACTATGAAAATGGGCTAGAAATTGGAACAGATAGTTAACAGAAAAAGAAATGTAAATAGCTCTTAAGCTCTCGCTCATAAGAAATGTAATTAAAACTACACTGAGGAACTATTGCTTACATATTAAATGGAAAAATGAAGACATCTGACAACAAATCTGTTGGTAAAGCTGTGGGGAAATAAGCACTTTCATATACTATCTTGGGGAATGCAAAATGGTACATACTGGGGTTGGTGTTTTGTCAACTTGGGGTTCACAGTCATTATCTAACAAAATGAAATGTGAATTTAGCTCTTAATGCAGATATCCCCCTTCTAAGAATGCAGCAATTTCTGCATAAGTGCTACCTAAACTGTGAAATGTTATTCATTTTGACATTTTTTGTTACCATAAGAAGCTGTTGCTGGTAAGTACCACTGAGTCGGTTCTGACTCATAGTGATCCTGTATAGGGTTTCTTCCTTTTTTTTATTTGAAAAATTTTTATTGTGAATTGAGTGAAAGTTTACAGGGCAGATCATCAGTTTTACAGTCAACAAATCATATACTTTGTTTCATTACAATGATTATAATCCCCTCCATGTACCATCAAGTTAACAGGATTTCTCGCTATTCGTTTTAGCTCTTTTTTCAAAAAAAAAACACTCAGGCATATATAGTAATTTAAACCACCATAGGGCACATTTTGCAAGGCTGCCTCCTGGCCACCACCTCTCAGTTCCTTTCTTCCCATGAATCTAGAGTCCTCAGCTGCTCCCCCTCTCCTTGTCCTCATCTCTACCTCCATCTCTGGCTGCTTCTCTGGATAAGGTCCTGCATTCTGCTTGTGCTCTTCTCCCTTGATGGTCCTAGGGGCCTCTGTTTCTGTATTGTAAGATTAACTAGTCCCCCGTTTTTGTTAAAAAACTTCTATCTTTACAATTGTGACAGTCGCAATTAGTCACGATAACAATTACTCACTACTGACCTGTATAGGGTTTCCAAGGAGAAGCCGGTGGGTTTGAACTGTTGACCTTGTGGTTTGCAATCCAGTGCTGACCTTATAGTGCCACACCATGAGATTCCCATTAACAGGGAACTGACTGAATAAGCTGTTGGAAAGGTGCATAATGTTGTAGTTATGCAGTTGTACAAAGGAATGGAAAGTTGTTCTATATGTTAATATGATGTGATTTCCAGGATATAATAGTGTTCAGTGAAAAAAAGAGAAAAACAGTCAGGCACAAAGCAATGTATGCTATTTTGGGGTAAGGAAAGGAAATGGAACATAAATATGAACACATTTGTATTTCTATCAAAACATTGAATCATAAGACACACAAATGAAGGCTGTGCTTGTCTAGATGTACATTGTTTTATAGTTTTCAACTTTGGAATCATGTAAATATTTTATAAATTAGAAATAAAAAGCCACCCACTAAAATTTAAAATAAATGGGAACAAATGTATCTCATAATATAATGAGTTGGTGGCATAATCACACGGGGGAAATAATTCTTTCAGAATACTTAAAAACACAGTATTTTTTATTGTAAGTCTTTATAGCTTAACTATATTTAGTCTTTTTGTTAGCAGTAGGAGTGTCTGGGCGGCACAAAGATTAGGTGCTCAGAAACTAATCAAAAAGTTGGGAGTTTCAGTCTACTCAGAGGCACCTTGCAACAATGATCAGACATTCTACTTCTGAAATGTCAGCCATTGATTACCTATGGAACCCATTTCTACTCTGAAACACATAGAGTTGTTAGTTAGCAGTCATAGTGGTATTGTTAGTTTGAAATTCAAATTATCAGTAAAGAATAAAAATAAAAACTTGATAATCTTAAATGTGAATTGTAAATACCACTAAGAACTCAAGATTTATTTTCTTTCTTCTAAGAAAAGTAATGTCCATCTTAGCTCTGTCCACATGAAAAAGTTCTTATGAACAAGCATGTGAACATCTTTGTTGTGTCTTTAAATACCAGTTTCTAGTCAAAGAAGGCAGGAGTCCTTAGAGAGATGGTAGATTCTTAGTCTAGGACAGGAAATGTACAAAATGATATGTTCAGAAAGACAGGTAGCTATTAAAGGGACTAAAGATTTGATCATTTGAGCACAAAAACAGAATACTGACTACAGAATATTGACATTCTTCAAATATGCACATATCCATGAATTAATAATGATAGTAAAAGTAAAGCATGAAAATAAAAATCTTCATCATCGCATCTGAAATTTTTAAGGCAACAATAATTTCTTACTCTAAAACTTGTAAGTAAAGGGAAGTATCTTGTTTTTGTGGTGCTATAAGACAAGCACTTAGTACTAACTGCAAGGTCAGTGCTTCAAACCCACCAGCCGCTCATCAGGCACCCTGTACAGGGTCACTTTGAATTAGAACTGACAGGACTGCACTTAACAACAACAACATCTTACATTTGTTGAACTAACTATTGTTTTTCTTGAATCAACTATTTCCAAACAGCCAAATAAATTTTGAAAAATCTTTTTTATAGAAGAATTTGAGCTGAAAAATGTAAACTAAGTTTTAAAATTATGAAATTACTATTTGGTAAACCTTAATGAAATAATCAATTTTGACAGTAATGATTCATGACTGTGAAAAGCAGTAGGTGAACAGGTGATTGGGAATTTTATACTGGATGGATCATTCTGATGACACCTGGATTTACTGATCTACTACTTAAGATCACTGGAAGTGGTATATCCAGATGTATGTGCCTCTTGGTAATGTATAATATCTGATCTATCTAGTTGTTGTTGTTAAGTGCTGGCGAGTCTATTCCAACCCATCGCGACCCTGTATAGGGTTTCCGAGGAGCAGCTGGTGAGCTTGAACCACTGACCTTGCAGTCTGGCGCATTAACCCACAGCACCACACTAGTAGGTTACACGAAATATGACAGAAAGGTTGACATGTTAAAAAAAAAAATTCATGAAGATACATATGGTCAGCAAGTCCAGAGTGAGGAAAATTGTAGACACATGACTTAGTTTCTTTAGCAAATAAATAGCATTTAAATTTGAGGTAGAAAAGGATGAACTATTATTGAGTAAAGGAGATTTAACAGACAGCAAACAAATGCACTTCAGGAACCATCTAAATACAAGAGAGACAATCAAAGATGTGAAGGAATTGTTATTTCATTGTGTCCATTATAATAATAGCAAGGTGACAATTAAAATAAAAAGACTCTTATCTGTTAGAGATACATAAACTGAAGAGATGATATTGGGCTATATAGAGGAATTGCCTTTAAAACAATCCAGTAGAAAACAAGTTAAAAAATAAAGTAGGGATGGCCCTAAGACCAGAAGAACTAGATGGTGTCTGCTACCACTGCAGGACAACATGAAAAGGGAACAAAATAGGAGGTCCTATATAGACTGGGAGAAAAATATGCAACAAAACTCAAAATCATAAACGAGACCAGATTTACTGGTAGGATGTAGACTGGTGGAACCCTGAAACTACGACCCTCAGTTATCCTTCAATTCTAAACGTGAACTCACTCCACTGGTTCAACTTTCAACCAAAAGATAGGCCTATACAGTGAATAATAACACCAGGGAAGCATAAATCAATCATTTGAGATTAAAAGGGCAGCATTTGCCTAAGGATAAAGTTCAAAGGACAGGAAGGGATAGAAAGGTAGCAAAAATGGAGACAGTAAACACAGGGAGGGAGTGGAAAGAGTGCTGTTACATTGTGGGGCTAGCAATCAGCGTTACAAAATGTGTATGGATCGTTGAGCAGAAAGTCAATTTGCTCTGTAAACTTTCACCCAAATCATTAGTTTCAAAACAACAACCCAAAACAAATGGTGGGTTCCACCATTTAGACAGGAAGGATTCCAACTCCACAGGCCTGTGAGAAACAATAAAAGCCTGATGTGGCATTGTTGTTAAGTGCTGTCAAGTCAGTTCCGACCCATAGTGACCCTGTATAGGGTTTCCAAGGAGTGACTGGTGAGCTTGAACTGCTGACCTCGCTGTTCAAACGGCTTTGCAGTCTGGCGCATTAACCCACAGTGCCACACCAGGACTCCTTGGAGGCTTTTATATGCCAGGATAAGTACTGGATGGCTAACCCCAAGTTCAGAGGTTCAAACCCACCAGTAACTCCTTGGAAACCCTATACAGGGTCGCTATGAGTCGGAATAGACTTGAAGGCACTTAACAATAACAGCATCCTCATTTAAAATAAATGGAATCAAATGAACTTCATAGTATAACAAGTTGGTGGCAAAATCACACAGGGGAAATAATTCTTTCAGATTACTTGAAAACAGTATTTTTTATTGTAAGTCTTTTATAAATTTACTGTATTTCATTAAGAGAAATATTTCGCCCCTTGAATTTTGGGTTGATTGCTTGTTTTCAAAAGAGTTAAAACCACAACTACTTAATATAAACAAAACCTGTCTAGTCCTGACCCATCCTAATTTCACAGAATGAATGCTACTTTTAAAAATAAATAAATAAAGTGGGGGATATGAAATAAGACAGATAAATGCTGCTTTTCTTAAAGCTGAGTGATAATTTCAAGAGGATTTATTATACTATTCTCTCCACTTTTGTTAGTGTTGCTGTTGTGGGCCATTGAATCCATACCACAGACCTTGTAGTTAGGTAGTCCAGTTCTAATCCTGGCATATTTTAAATGATTTATGATAAAAAAGTTTATTTCCTCAACTTCCCTTCAATGGCTCTGCATTATGAATTACAGCTAAAGCAAATAAAGTAAAATAAATCAAAACAGAGCACTGTTACTGAACCTCACCCCTGAAGATTTTAATTAAATCGGTGTGTACTGGAACTGAAATTCTACCTTTTAACAAAATCCTCCAGGAATTGTGCACAGTGAAATGTGAGAAACTGCTTTACAGTAGTGGTTCCAAAACGTTGTTTTTGTTAGGTGCCATCGAGGCAGTACCGACTCATAGTGACCTAATGAACAGCAGAATGCAACACTGTCCAATCCTGGGCCAACCTCACTATTGTTGCCACGCTTGAGCTCATTGATGCTACCACTTTGCCAATCCATCTCACTGGGGGTCTTCAGCTTTTTCTCTGAC
>NW_006408631.1:3979063-3980539 GCF_000296735.1 Chrysochloris asiatica
TGACTCCAGAGCTTTGCACATTCCATTGTAATATTTGGCTTTATCTTCTTGAGCTGATCTTTGAAATTTTCTGTTCAGCTCTTGGACCTCCTTATTTCTTCCATTTGCTTTAGCATCTCTATGCTGGAAAGCAAGTTTCGGTATCTCTTCTTACATCCATTTTGATCTTTTCCTTATTTCTTGTCTTCTTAATGACTTTTTGCTTTCTTCATGTATGATGTTCTTGATGTCATCCCACAACTCTTCTGGTCTTTGGTCTTTAGAGTTTAATATATGATCATCTGAAGATGATCTCTAAATTCAGTTGGGATATATTCAAGGTCATACTTTGGCTCTCGTGGATTTGTTTTCCATTTCTTTAGTTTCAGTTTGAATTTGCATATGATCAATTGATGGTCTGTTCCCCAATCTTTCTCTGGCCTTGTTTTGACTGATAATATGGAGCTTTTCCACCATCTCTTAATGCAGATGTAGTCAATTTGATTTCTATGTATTCCATCTGGCAAGGTCCATATGTATAGTCATATCTTATGCTGTCTAAAGAAGGTATTTGAAATGAACAAATCATTGATTTTGCAGAATTCTGTCATGTGATCTCCAGCATCATTTCTATTACCAATGCCATATTTTCCAACTACTGATCCTTCTTCTTAGCTCCCAAACTTTGCATTTCAATTACCAGTCATGATCAATACATCTTGATTGCATGTTTGATCAATTTCAGAGAGAAGAAGTTGGTAGAATTCTATTTCATCCTCACTTGCGTTAGAAGTTGGTGCATAAATTTGAATAATAATGGTATTAACTAGCCTCCCCTTTATTGTTTTTGTTATGTGCCATGGAGTCAATTTCAACTTATAGTGACCCTGTACAGGGTTTCCAATGCTGAAAATCTTTATAGGAGCAGAAAGCGTCATCTTTCTCCCGTGGAACAGCTGGTAGTTTCTAACTGCTGACCATGAGATTAGCAGCCTGATTCATAACCATCATGCTACCAGAGCTCCTTGGTCTTCCCTGTAGCTGCATGGATATTATCCTATCACAGACAGCGTAGTACCTCATGACTGATCTTGATATATTCTTTTTTGACAATGAATGTAACACCATTCCTCTTCAATTTGCCATTCCAGGCATAGTAAACCATGTGGTCATCAGATTCAAAATGGCCAATACGAGTCCATGTCAGCTCACTAATGCCTAAGGTGTTGATGTTTATGCATTCCATTTCACTTTTGACAATTTCAATTTTCCTAGATTCATACTTTGTACATTCCATGTTCCCATTATTAATGTATGTTCACAGCCGTTTCTCTTCATTTTGAGTTGTGCCCTATCAGCAAATGAAGGTCCCAAGGGCTTTTCTCCCACAGGCTTTTCTCAAACGTCATCACAGTCAACTCTACTTTGAGGAGGCAGCTCTTTCCCAGTCGCATTTTGAGTGCCTTCCAACCTGAGGGGCTCATTTTCCGGCACTAT
>NW_006408631.1:3981106-3982679 GCF_000296735.1 Chrysochloris asiatica
AATGTTTTCTATTTAAAGTACTATTTACAAAATTTGAAACAAAAGTGTATATAAAATTAATGTGCTGGACTGCAAGGCCAGTTTGAACTGCAAGGTTGGCCATTCAAACTCACCAGTCACTCCTCCTTGGAAACCATATAGGGTCACTATAGGTCGGAAACGACTCCATGGCACTTGACAATGAAAGCAACAACATTCATTTCATTCCACAATTTCTCCTAATTTTCATTTTCTTTTAGATCTGAGAAGAACAAATTTACCTTGAATCAGTGCTGCTGGAGCTGTTTCCGAAAGGCTTATCAAAGCTGGTGGTTACATTTTTCATGAATTTTATGAGTTTAGTTGAAATCTCTTTAGTTTCTTCATATTGGACAAAGTAGAAGTTTTCACACTACAGAAATCAGCAAATATTATAAGCCAGGATTTGTTCCTCCTGGACAGTCAGTTTTTAAATGCTTGCCAGAATACCTTAAATAAATAAATAAATAAATAGCCTTAAATATTCTTAAATCACTGGATTCTTAAATAGGTGTGGTAGGACTTCAAGACTACCCACATTTCTTTTTTTCTCTTATAATATTTTGTTTAATTTAAAAGGTGTTCTCACCACTCACTTGAACATATGTTTTGCTATAAATCTTTAATGGAGTCCTGGTATGGCTCTGTAGGATAAGCTTTGGACTGCTAGCCATAAGGTTGGCAGTTCAAACCCAACAGCCACTTCTTGGAAACAGTATATAAGGTCATTAGGAGTTGAACCAACTCGACAGCACTAAATACCAGCAGATCTTCACTGAACAAACCAATAAAGCAATAGGCTCTTCCAACCAAACTATACAAGTCATCTTAGAGTTAAAAATTCAAATTCATGTGTTTCAGAGTAGAACTGAATTCCATAAAGCTTTCATGATTGCAGCCTTTTGGGAGCAAATTGTGTCAGGGCTTCTTATGATGGGTTTCTAGATGTGCTCAAACTGCCAACCTTTTGGTTTGTAGCCAGTGCTTAAGCATTTGCACCACCCAGGGTCTCCATACACTTTCCTAGACAATATGTTGTGATTCCATGCACAACAGACAAAACACTGCCTGGTCCTGCACCAACCTAACAATTGTTATGTTTGAGTTAATTATTGCTGCTACTGTGTCAATCTATCTTGCTGAGAGTCTTCTTTTTCTCAGCCCCTCTACTTTCCCAAGACTGATGTCCTTTTTCAGGTACTGATCCTTCCTAACAACATGTCCAAAATACATGGGAAAAATCTCGCCATCCATTCTGTTTGTTCTGGCAATCTATGTTACTTTCAGTATTCTTCTCCAACACAATAATTCAAATACATTAATTTAGTCTCTGTTCTTCCTTATTTATTGTCCAACTTTCACATGCATTTGAGGTGATTAAAAATACCATGGCTTGGGTCAGGTGCACTTTAGTCCTGAAACTGACATACTTAAATCTTTTACATCCAGCAACTAGAAACAGACCAACAGAGGGAACCCACAGTCACCAAAGGCAAGAAGTGACTGGCTTACAAGCTTTCAATGGGAACCTAGCTTCAGAGGATACAGGGAAAGG
>NW_006408631.1:3984064-3985096 GCF_000296735.1 Chrysochloris asiatica
TCAGTTGGCCAGATAGTTGTCTTCCAAATTTCTTGGCAGAGATGAGTGAGTGCCTTCTGTGCTGCCTCACTTTCATGAATGATTTCAATTTTTATTCCATAAATTTCTGGCTTACTCCCATGGGCTTTACTTCATTCATGCCATCACGGTCAACTCTACTTTGAAGAGGCAGCTCTTCTCCAGTCGCATTTTGAGTGCCTTCCAATCTGGCACTATATCCGACAGTGTTTCTCTGCGATTCATAAGGTTTTCAGTGACTAAATATTCGCAAGTAGTTCATCACTCCTTCTTCCTAGTCTGCCTTTGTCTGGAAGCTTATCTGAAACCTGTCCACCATGGGTGACCCTGCTGATATTTAAAATACCCATGGCATAGCTTCCAGAATCACAGCAACTCACAAGCCACCGCAGTACAACAAACTGACAGATTAGTGGTGGAAACTACATATATTCACATAAAACTGTATGCGCTTTTTCTATATGTTCATGTCGTTATTTTATAGCATTTGGTTGTTATGTTGTAGATGATGATCCCATGCACAACACAATGAATCATTTTTAGGTTCTGTATAATCTTCATGATTGTTGTCATGCTCAAGTTCATTTGTTATGGTCACTGTATATTTTGAGTACCTTCCAACATAGGTAGCTAACCTTCTAGCACAATATTCTCTTGTCCTTCATAGGGTTTCATCAACTGATTTTTGGAAGCAAATTGCCAGATCTTTCTTCCTAATCCTTTTAACCTCCCAGATTCTCTGAATTTGTTCTTATAGTTTTGTTCTGTTCTCATCTCTTCCTTCTGTTGATTTAATTCTGGGACATTGTGCCATGTATGTCAATCTCTGGTTGTTGTCTGTTCTTGTTGGTTCTCAGTGCACAGAACTCCCGTTAGGATGTTTTGTAGTACAGGGTTGGTTTTGGCAAAATCACTTAGCTTCTGTTTATCCTGGAATGTTTTGATAACATCATTAAAATTCATTGATAGCTTTGCTGGATAAAGGATTCTTGGTTGGCAGGTTTTTTTTTTTTT
>NW_006408631.1:3986696-3987209 GCF_000296735.1 Chrysochloris asiatica
GAACAGATACCCCCCAAAAAGAAAATCAGAACAAAACCAACAAAGTGTATTGTCCACCTTTGCTCCGAGGTTCCTGCGGCGTTTTTCGGTGGTGTGTCTGCTCCCCCGCTTGGTCTTGCCATTTGGTCCCACCCAATTTGTTGACTCTGGGCCACTGAGCCCAGCAGATTCAAAAGTACATGATTTCTCACTTCTGCTTAAAGTTCCATTAGCTATAAGCCTTCAAACTTTTAAAATATTCATACCTATGTGGCTCTGAGTTTTGGAGCTCTGCTCTGGATCTACTTTGCCTGGTATTCTGTGGTATTGCTGACAGTGAACTTCACTGCACCCCCACCTTAGACACCATCAAGCCCCGCCACCTCTTTCCTGTGTTTTTAATGATGTTTTCGGTTTTCCTGTATGATATTCTTGATGTCATCCCACAGCTCTTGTGGTCTTTGATCAGTAGTGTCTAATGCATCACATCTGTTGTTGAAATGATCTCTAAATTGAGGTGGAATACATTCTAAG
>NW_006408631.1:3988234-4015209 GCF_000296735.1 Chrysochloris asiatica
AGAGTCCCCAGCCACTCCATCTCTCCACGTCATTGCCTCTGCCTCCATCTTTTGTGTCACTGCTTCTCTGGGTAGGGTCCCGCTCTCTGCTCTTTTCCCTTGATGGTCCCAGGGACCTCCGCTCCTAGACTGCAAAGTTAATCACTCCCCTCCTTTTTTCTACAAAATGTCTACCTTTACATTTCCCACCTTCACAAGCAGTCCTGATAACCATTATTCATATTGTATCACAAGAGACCTGTTTGCATCTCCTTTCATCAGCCCCGCCTAGACAGATTGGATACTACTCAGTGGAGATTTTACCTTCCTCCACATCCTCTGGATCTAGGATCCCTCTTGAAAGCTTGTAAGCCAGTCACTTCTTGCCTTTGTAGCCCCTCCCCCGCCCCATTTTGGGTAGCCAATGTCCACGTTGCCCATGCCTGTCTACCCTGTGTATGGAGGGGGTGGGAATGATCCTCGCTGTAAAGATTTGTTCCCTCTTTTGAGCTACTGCATCCATAAGTGTAGGTCAATTTTATCAAATTGTATCAGATTACTTGTTTTTTCCTTCCTTCCTTCTTCTAGTTGAGCTCTGATCATTGAAGCCAGTTCAAGTGGGTATTATCTGCAAGTGTGGATGTTCTTGTGCATGTGCCCTCTCTTCTTATCAGCTGGACGCTTCACTCTCCACTCTAGTCCTCTGTGGCTATGTCACTGACTCTGGGCCCAAGAATACCCAGGTCTTGCCACACTGCTGGCCAACCAGGTCTCTACCCGGGTTCACAGGAGTATATTGAACATTGTAGAGCTTAGCTCGCAGCTTCATTGCTATTTTTCCCTCACTTCCCCTTATCAATGACGAATGTGGTCACCAATCAGAGTGTATATTCCCATTGAGTCTTATCTTGAAAGGGGGTTTACCCTGAGGGGACCTGACCACTTAGCTTGATGTCTCCTGGGTAAGTAATTGGCTTGTTGTTGTACTAATCAGTCAGATTGGAAGCTTTGATGATGAGTGCTATGCCATTCCTCTTAGATTTGTCATTCCTGATATATCTGTTGAATATATATATGACAAACTATTTGTCATATGGTTGTCAGATTCAATATGGCCAATACCAGTCCATTCCAACTCGTAAATGCCTAGCATATCGATCTTTATGCATTCTAGTCCTGGTGTGGCACTGTAGTATAATGCACTGGACTGCAAGTTTAGTTTGAACTGCAATGTCAGTGGCTCAAACCTACCACCCATTCCTTGGAAACCGTATACAGGGTCGCTCATATTCAGAGTCAAATCAATGGGACTTAACATTAACAATGATTTTAATGTCTCCTTTCCCAGACTTTTTGGCACTGGACCATGGGTATAATACAGGCAAGTGAAGCAGAGGACATGGCTCTGGGTAAGTGCTCTTGAGCTTTGTCTGGTGTTGGGCAGGCAGATGACACTGGCAGGGGTTTTTTGGCTCAGGTGAGTGGAATATCAGATGGGTCTGAGTGTTCTCTGTTCTCTCTCAGTCTGCTCACTTTGCTGCCCTCTCTGATGCCGATGCTGCCAGTTCCTCTGGTCTTTGCCAGAAACTCCAGTAGCAATGTGAATGAGGATGACTTGAAGTAGTTCCCGTAAGGTTTTAACATAGGGCTCACACAACATCTAAATCTTATAACGCTCTATTTCACAAAGTGTATGGTTGATGTTAAGCAATGTGTACCTATATAAAAACTTCTTGAAGAAAGCTTTTTATACTCCCTGTACCTAGAGAAAGAAATGAATTGCAGTGAGCTTAAAAATATCTAATGCAACTCCTCATGGGCTGCAAAAGCTGGAAGAGCTGAGAAAATTCTATGGAGGATAGATTCCTAGAGTAGAAATCCCGGTGTACCAACAGAAGTATGTTTTCACATAAGATCTAATCGAAATATCTTGTAATAAAATAAATCCTAATTTCTCTTTTAGTTTTTTTAGCATTTTTTTTTTTTTTTGCTATTTATCTTTCTCTCTATCTACCTACTCAAAATCCATATTCTTGTTTATTTTGGTTTCTCCATCATTCCCTCCTGCTTTTCTTTCTTTCATTTACTATTTTGACAGGCTGAGAAGTTCCCCTTAAAACATAAATATACATTAGCCTAAATGTATATTTTAGAGGAAAGAAAAGAAAACCAAAAGCAAAAGAATAATATTTTGAGTTTGTAATTTCCCAGAAAATGAGAAAGATGAAAGTTTTATTTTCATTTCACTCTTTAAGAAAGTGACTTCTTAGTTTATGAAAGTGAAATGGATATGCAATTTTCCATAAGTTATCTGAACAAATAAAAAGTGGTCACAGAACTGTGATTTTCTTGGAAGGGCAGATATATTCCAGGATCTGAAGACTTGGCCATTAGCCAAAGTTTAAGTCCATTTTCAATTATTTTCTTGGGTTATACAGACATACCTTTATAAATTCAAAATCCCAAATGACACAAATACATATATAAGAAAGTTTTTTTTCAGTGCTGATGCCTATAAATATTAGAGGAAATAGAATATTGATTAGAATCCTGAAGCTGAATGAAACAAGGTCATGGTGAAACCATTTTGAGCTGTTATAGGTTACCAGCTCTGTAAAATAGGTTTAAAAAAGTGGGGATTTAATGGAAATAGGCTTTTTAGTTCTTGCATATTGATGTATTCAAAATCTTTAAACTGGCACCTTGTGCATTTTCTCTCATTGCTAACATGTGCATACCTATTCAGTGTAGGATGCATTTTAAATTAGAAAAGCATTCCCTTTGTCTAATATACAAGGTAATCTCATCAGCATGCTATCTAAAGATAAGTCAAAAATATTGTTTCTTGGGTTTCAGTTCATACATATACAGGTCTAGTCGAGGCAAAATGTGTTTAAACATGTCTTTGTGATCAGTAGAGAGCTATAGAGAAATTGTCTCAGTAATACATTTATCTTAGTTTAATTAGGGTGCCTTCAAAAACAAGAAGGTTCAATCAAATCTGTGGCCTCCCAGGGGATCTTCAGAGCCAGTTCATTTTAAGGCAGAGGGGTCAGATCAAAAGGTTATGATGACTGTGTTTGGAAATTCCAAGGGTAATACTGATAGATTTTCTCAAATGATATAGAATGATCACAGGGGCATATGGAGAAGTTTTAAGAAAATTTAAAACTACATTGAATTTTTAAAAGGCCAGGAAAGTTGTGCCCAGGATTTTTTTTTCCATTTCAACAATGATACTACTCATTTTATGGGGATAGCAAGGGTGTGCTATGAGAAATTCTTTGGAGAACCTTACCCCATCCACCTTGCAGCCCTAATCTAGCATCTTCAGACTTCTTTTTGTTCCCTAACTCAAAGAACATTGAAAAGAAACATGGTTTAAGTCCCTTAAATATACCACAACTGCTGTTTTGATATGATGCAAAACAAAGAACAAGAGAATTATTAGAGGAAGGGTTAGAGAGATGGAAACGCCACCTTCACAAGTGACCTGCTGGAGGCGAAGTTAATAAACAACATTGTCCCATTTTGATATTTTTGTTTGATGAAGATATCTATGATTTTATAAGCAGTGCTAGTGGCGTGGTGGGTTACACAATGAGCTGTTGCTAACTGTAAAGTCAGTAGTTTGAATACACCAGCTGCTCCTTGAGAGAAAGATGAGGCTTTGTGCACCAGTAAAAATTTACAGCCTTGACAGCCCTATACAGGGTCTCTTTGAGTCAGAAGTGACTCGACAGCACACCACTAAAACAACATTTCTATATAGCAATACTTTTCGACTTATCCTCATAGACATTGGAAATATTCCTCATTTATCTTATTAAAAATACAAATGTGTTTTCTATGCTATTGATAATAATGGTAAAACCCTAATGAACAGACAGACTGCTTTGGAGGTCAAGTACAAACACATCTACATGCATGTAGTCATATTAATTTGATTTGCTTTTCTCTTTTTATTATTTAATATTTTCATTAATTTCTCTTCCTATTCTCGTGCTTTTTGTAACCAACCCTTGTTTGCTGGTCTATGGGTGGTAATGGTAGTGGTGGTGGTGGTGGGTGTGTACCATGGAGCCGTTCCAACTCATAGTGACCCTGTATAGGCTTTCCAAGGTTGCAAATTTTTACAGAAGCAGAAAGCCTCATCTTTCACTGGTAGGGTGATTGGTAGATTCGAACTGCTGAGCTTGAGGTTAGCAGCCCAGATCATAAACCAGGGCTTCTTATTAGTAGTAATGGGCTCATCATAATAGTAATTCAGAGTTCCCTGGCACTTGTTGCCCTTCCTGAAAAAAACTCTAGAAGTGTCTCCCATGGACTCTGTCATGTATTGAATTGTGTCCCACCAAAATATGTGTCAACTTGACTAGGTCATAGTTCTCAGAAATGTGTGTTTTTTCTCCGTTTTATAATCTGATGCAATCACCCTCCATACATATCTTAGTCTCTATGCTGTTGAAGCAGGGTCAGGGAGAAGTGGATCATCACTTCTGTCATGCAGAACAAGGCTAGCTGCTACAGTGACGACAGCCCCCTACGGGCAGCAAATCTCTCTTCACAGTTGACACTGCTGGTGTTCTGCACACACCTCTCATGTTGTAACTGAGGGACTCCTTTCCTTCCACACTGAGAATGTTGTTGTTGTTGTTGTTAAGTGCCGTCCTAGGCATAACATATTTTAATGCAAATGTAAGCCTGCCTTCTAAGTTTATTTGCCACCTGTACCCTCCCAGTGAGGTAAACACGATGCTATTTCCTTTTTTCACGATGTTTACAAAAATGCTTTGGGGTATGTGGGGAGGGAATATTTGGTAGAACAAGCATAGATGAATCCTGCTATTTGTATTAAAATACAGTAATATTGGAGTTAGCCAGGTAACTATATGACACCTTGCATATAGGCAGAATAAAGAGATACTTATTAGGCCAGAAAGAGGAAAGGAGTCTTTCTGATAAAAAAACAGAAGAAATCGGACAGACAGAAGCTCAGTCCCTAGACCCATTGTCAGGAAATATTCTGGGTACATGCTGTCTGATTAGGTAGCCCAGGTGAAAGTGGTAAGGCCATATGACAGACTATCTTTCCAATATGCTTTCACTATGTCAGTTCCACTGTGTGCAATGTTCCCAAGCACTTAATTTCCACCAGTTCCTAAGGAATCTTTATATCATAGACACCTTGTTGAAGTATGTCTGGGTTGCCTGCTTTTTCACCTCTAGCTCTAAACCAACTTGTACATTCTATTTCAGATACCAGTCCCTTTTGGCTCTAACAAATGGCAACCCATTTTCCCATCACGTACATTCATACAACTACCTCTTTCCAGCTGTTAAATTTTAGATCATCATGAGTATCCTTCAGGAATTATGGAATTTTCAATCTTTCAGATATTGAGAGTGAGTTTTTTTATGTTGTGGGGTCCTGATGAGGCATTGTAGGATAAGCACTGGACTGCTAATGTCAAGATCAGTAGTTCAAATCCGACAGTCATTCCTTGGAAACCCTATACAGGGTTGCTATGAGTTAGAACCAACTCAATGACACTTAACAACAGCAGGAACAACAGCAAATAGTACTGTTCAAGCAGCTGAGGCCTCTAGATTCATGGGAAGAGAGGGACTAAGAGCTTACCACCACGAGGCTGACTTGCAGAATGTGTCTTGGGTGGTGTAAATTATTATATATGACTGAGTGTTTAAAAAAAAAATCAAGAGAGCTAAAGTGAATAGAGAGAAATACTGTTAACTGATGGCACATGGAGGGGATTATAATCATTGTAATGATTTAAGGTGTATGATTTGTTGAATGTAAAATTGATGATCTGCCCTGTAAACTTTCACTCAATCCAAAATAAAAACCTTAAAAAACAAAAAAGTTAATGAGAAGTCATCTAAAATAAGATTAGTGGTCTTTTCCTTCGAGACCAAATAAGAACAAAGAAAATCAAAGATTCATGAAAAAAATTAATCAAAAGAACTAAACACAGGAATCACAGCCTCCGCTAGCCTGAGGTCAGAAGAATTAGCTGGTGTTAGCTACCCCAAACAGAATACTCTGACTGGGATCATACTAGGATGTCCAGGACTAAATGTGGGAGGGGGAAATCCAAATTCATTAAAAAAAATCCAAAAACCAGATTCACTGATGAGTTTATTGGACAAAGTTTTTCCATATGTCATTGTATTTCTTACTCTTCTCTGTTCCAGACAGGGAGAAACTAAGAGATGCTCATAATCTTTTTTTTTTTTTTTAATTTAAGGTTTTTATTGTGGATTGAGTGAAAGTTTATAGGGCACATCATCAGTTTCACATTCAACACTTCATATAACTTGTTTTATTACATTGATTATAATCCCCTCCATATACCATCAGTTAAAAGTATTTCTCTCTATCCACTTTAGTTTTTTAAAAAACACACAAACAAAAAAACCCACTCAGGCATATATAATAATTTTCATCTCCAAAGGGCACATTCTGCAAGTCTGCTCCTGGCCACCAGTTCTTAGTCCTTCTCTTCTTAGTTGATGAATCTAGAGTCCTCAGCCGCTCCCCCTTTCCATGCCCCCATCTCTGCCTCCATCTCTGGTGCTGCTGCTTCTCTGGATAAGGTCCTACATTCTGCTTGTGCGCTTCTCTCTTGATGGTCCTAAGGTCTCTGTTTCTGGACTGTAAAATTAACCACTCCCCTTTTTTGTTACAAAACTTCTACCTTTACAAGTGTGACAGTCGCGATTAGTCATGATAACAGTTATTCACTATTGAATCTTAGGAATCTTATCCCTATCTCCTTTCACCAGACCCATCTAGACAAGATGATAGCTATTCAGTGGGGACTCTTTCTTTCCCCCCACCCTCTTAAACTAAGCTCCCTCTTGAAACCTTGTAAGCCAGTCACTTCGTGCCTTTATTGCCCCCTCATTTTAGGTAGCCAGTGTCTAAGTTGCCCGTTCCTATCTACCCTGTGTACAGAGTGGATAGCATTGAACCTTGATTTGAAGACTCTTTCCCTCTCTGTTGGTGTTTAGAGTAACTACTGCTCTGAGTATAGGTCAGGTTCATCATGAAGATGTATCTTCTGTCACTGTAGCTGTTCCAGTCTGCTTGTCCTTTCTAGTGGGAATGTCTCACCTCACAAGGTTGTGGATGGGACTCAGGATTCCACCTAAGGTCCTATACTCTAAAGGCTTTGCATGAGGCCTATTTCACTGGGCAAGTTGTAGAACCCCTTTTAGGTATTCCAATCAGTTATAGGCTGAAGGCAGGCTTACAAGTTTTCTCTGATCATGTTTCCCAACATTCCTTTCTATCCCATTCAAGTGTCTATTTTACACGATAGTAGGCAAGGGAAACTAATATTCATAAGGCAGTCAAGGATTTTAGTATTATTTACCCTCTTCAAGCTATACCTAGATCCCTGTATCCCAGAGCCCTGTTGTTCCAAGTTTGAGTATGCATCACTATTTACCTCTATCCTACTAGGCCATGCAAACCTGTCTCAGTGTTCCCCTATCTATCTTGTTCTTCTGCCTCCTCCCACCTTCTTGTATTGCCCTCCCCAACACCCAAAACAAACCCCCCACCCCCACCCCATTGTGGTTACCTTATATTCCATTAGTTCTTCCCTCCATTTAAGATACTCTATTTTATCCAATAATCTACCAGACCTTCCCACCACCTGGATCTCTGTGTTTCTGTGTTTACCTTTTATCACATTGTAATTGTTTTGTAGATGCTCATAATCTTATAAGACTTCCATCACTGCTCACTAAATTAGGATGTAGAACATAATATTTTAGAACTTTCTTATGTCAGTTGACCTTGGTGTTCCCCCAGACTCTGACTCTTAGTCCAAGACTCAATGACTCATTCCTGAAGATGTTTGATAATTGCAAAGAAAGAAGTTTTCATAACTTGTCTTTTTCAAATGAAGGTATGTTAAGTCTGGATTTTTTTACCAAAATAAAATTCATTATCTTTTAATGAAATACTATGCTAATTTGCTTTTATTATTGACATAATGAGCTTTACCAGTTTTTCAGATTCTATTTACCTAAAATTTATCTATAAATTTTGATAGTTAATTACCTATTTTATTATTGGGTAGTTGATTCTATATTCTCTTCTGTCTTTTTGATTGTATTATTTGGAGAGTTTGCATAATCTTGCTAATATTTTAGAGAATAGTCCCCTTTCAGTATGCATAAATAATTTATTAACTTTAATGCTATTTTTTTAACCTCTGTCTCACCAAAACATAAATAATTTAAATACTTAATCTATGATAATTCACCACAATTACTTTGTGTTTATTTTAACTTACTTATAATAAACAATAAATACCATTATTACTTTTTTAAAAAAAGGACTGTACAGAGATATTCATATAGGTGCTTGGAAGAAAAGCTTCGATTCCTAGGTGCCAAGGATTTTTAAATATTTGCATTTTATTTTTTATTAATACCAACAGCATCTGAAGAGAATTTTCACTAATAAATAGATATATAAAAAAGAAAATTTTCTACTTGAAATTCCCCAAAATACATTAAAAAGTACAAAGCTCAGATTCTTTTCACCTATGAGGAGGCTTCAAAAAGTTCATAGAAAATTCCCATTATCTCTCAATTCCATTTTTCAATGAACTGTTTAAACCCCTTTGCATCTTCAATTCTCAGTAACCTCTGTTAGTGATTGGGTGGGTATTTACAAATGCATTTACAAATGATGTACATATTACAGTTGTAACATGCTTTCTTATATTTTGCTTCACTTGATTCTCATGACAGGTGTTGTTGTTAGGTGCCATCAAATTAATTTTAGATTTGTAATGATACCCTGTATCAGAGTAGATCTGTTCCTCAGGGTTGTCTTGTCTATCATCGATACAGACGCAGATCGCCAAACCTTTCTCCCTAAGAACAGATAGGTGGGTTCCAACTTTACAACCATTAACCTTTGCTTAGCAGCCAAGCACTTACACGTTGTGGCACCATGGCTCCCATTTAACAGATATATGAGCTGTTTGGAAACTGACTTGCCCAAAGTTACACAGTTGAACTGAAATTCTGGATCCAGGGTTTCAAAATATACATCAGTAATCACAGTAAATACTTAACGACAGATGCTTATTATATGTCAGATACTGTTCTAAGCATTTTGCATGTGTTATGCCATTTGATTTTGATGACAATCCTCTTAACTCAGTGTGGCTTTAATCTTCATTTAAAGATGAGGAAAGTTCATTTAAAGATGAGGTTCAAGTTCCAGTCAAACAAGTGTCTGTTTCAGAAGTTAAACCTGGGTGCTCTCCCTCTGAGGCTGAGTTCTTAATCACTATATTATATTATGTAGTGTTTCTCCTATAGCAAACACCATCTCACAGTGGTGTGTATTTCAGCCTCATAGAAAAAGGAGAGCATCATACTCAACAAAAAGTAGCTTTTGTTTACGTGGTTGCTTACACCTATCTATATTGCTCATATATTCATACCCAATAGACTATATCTTCATATAGTTAAGGAATCTGAACAGTTCTAGCTTAGTATGAGATGTTCAGTCTTCTTCTTACTCTACTTAAGTAGACTGAGGATAATTTGCTTTCCTACCAACTTTGATTGTGTGGCCACTGAAGGTGGGTATAGAGTGAGGATGTAAAGACTCTGGAAGTCTGATTTGGGGCTGTCTGGTACATATTTCTGGTGGCATAGTAGGTTACATGTTACACTGTTTACTACAAGGATGGCTGGTCAACCATCAACTGCTCTATAGAAGAAAGATGAGGCTGTCTGCTCCCATAAAAATATATAGCCTTTCGACACCCTAGGGAGCAGTTCAACTCTGTCTTACAGGGTTGCTGTGAGACAGATCAACTCAATTGCAATGGTTTGTGAGTACATTTCTAGAAAGCTATTATTTAAAAATTTTTAAGTTTAGCAACATGACTTCATAATCCTGGGATTTAGATATATCAATGTCCATAAAAATAATCCTTTAGAATAGTGGGTTTTTAAAATCCATGTCTAAATAATTCTACTTTAGAGAAAAAAGAAAAGATAAATCAGTGGGTGTTTCCGTTGTGACTCTCATCCAGGAATCGAAAGAGTTTAACAACAGCAGCAGAAGCAGTGGCAGCTCATTAATCTTTGTAACTTTATTGCCACAGATAGTGACAAAGAAAACTTCTGAGGAAGAAAAGTGGAGTGGTGTAGAAAACATGTCAGGTAATAGAAGTGAAGTAGAGTTCAAGACAGAAAGCAAGACTGTGTGCTGAATTACCGTGAGGCAAGCAGCTTCGGGTTAAGTGTGGGGCAGGGCTCAATGTTAACATTTTCACACTGTATCTGTTTTCATCCCGGTTACAATAGGAAAAATTAAGTTACTGAGAAACATTTGCCTGAAATAATTTTGCTTTAAAAATGATCAGCTGAAAGTTCTTTTCTTTAGGAAAGGGTGATATTCCAGATATGAAAGTGTCTTTCTGATTGTCTTAGTCTATTAAGACAGTAAAAGAAATATATGATTCAGTAATCATCTCTGGAAGGACTGACAGAATCCTGCTTTGAGGAGAGATGGTTTATGACTAGGTGACATCTGGAGAACAAGGAGCAAGAATGATGGAAAAGGCTCAGTTTCCATCCATCATGTTTCAGTTAGATTGTTTTCTAACAAACTAATCAATGTGTTTTGCGCTTTTATTCCTTCCTTTGAAATTTTTTTTTTTATGCCTGACTCAAAATTTAGCGAAAAATCTTAACAGGAATTTTTTGCTAGCAAGTTAGTAAAAATGTAGGTTTTTTTTTTTTTTTAACTCAATCAGTCTTAAGTGATCTATATGTTGTTGCTGTTTTTCCAACCCGTAGCGACCCTGTATAGAATTTCCAAGGAGAGGCTGGTGAGCTTGAACTGCCGACCTCATGATTTAAACCAATATTGCAGTCCAGCACATTAACCCACAGCACCACACCAGGACTTCAGTGCATAAACCCACAGTGCCACACTGTTGTTGTTAGGAGCCATTAATTCAGTTCCAACTCATAGTAATTTTTTGTACAACAGAACGTAACACTGCCTAGTCCTGCATTACCTCACAATTGTAATGTTTAAGCCCATTGCTGCTGCCAGTGTTGATCCAACTCTTTGAGCATCTTCTTTTTCCCTGACCCTCCACTTTGCTGCTCTGTCCTTCTCCAAGGACTGGTCCCTCCTGATAGCATGTCTGAAATATGAGAGACAATGTCTCACCATCCTGGCATCTATGATACATTCTACTGTACTTCTTCCAACACAGATTTGTTTGTTCTTCTGGAACTCCATGGTACTTTTAATATTCTTCTTTAACACCGTAACTCAAATGCATCCAGTCTTTCATTGTTTTACTTATAACAACCAAGTTTTACATGCATATGAGATGCTTAAAAATACCATGACTTGGGTCAGGTGCACCTTAGTCCTCAAACTGAAATGTTTGCTCTAACACTTTAAAGAGGCTTTGTACAGTAGATGTGACAAATGTAATATGTCATAATATGTAATTTCTTGATGCTGCTTCCATGAATTCTGATTGTGGATCCAAAGTAAAATCTGATTGCAGTTTATCATGCTGTTCTTTATTGATCCAGTTGTGAGAAATTGTTTTCTTTACATTGAGATGCAATCCATACTGAAGGATGTAGTCTTTGATCTTCATCAATAAATATTTAAACTCTTCTTGGCTTTCAGCAAGCAAGGTTGTGTCATCAGCATATCACAGGTTATTAATGAGTCTTCCTCTAGTTCTGATGTCACATTCTTCTTCATATAAGTTAGTTTCTCTGATTATTTGCTTAGCATACAGATTGAATAAGTGGGGTGAAAGAATACAACCCTGGGGATTCCCTCTTCTGATTTTCAGCCATTCAGTATCCCTTTATCCTCTTCTAACAACAGCTGCCTCGTGGTCGAAGTACAGGTTCCTCATGAGTACAATAAAGTGTTCTGGATTATCCATTCTTCACAATGTTATCCATAGTTTGTCAGGATCTCCACATTTCAAAGCTTTTGCATGGTCAGTAAAGCAGAAGTAAACATCTTTCTGGTATTCTCTGTGTCTAATCAGGATCCATCTGATGTCAGCAATGATGTCCCTAATTCCACATCCTCTTCTGAGTTCAACTTGAATTTCTGGCAATTCTCTGTTGTTGTATTGTTACAACCAGTTTTAAGGTATCTTCAGCAAAATTTTACTGGCATGTGACAATTAATTATATTGTTTGATGATTTCCGCATTGTTTGGTCACCTCTTTTAAGAAGGGGAACAAATGTGGATCAGTGGCCAGTTAAGCTTAATTCCAAGTTTCTCAGCATAGATGAATGAGTGCCTCCAGAGCTGCATCAGTAAGTAGAAAGATTTCAATTTGTATTCCTTAAATTCCTGGACCCTTGTTTTTGCTAATGTCTTTAGTATAGCTGGTACTTCTTTTTTAGTATGATTAGTTCTTGATCATATGGTACTTTTAATACTCTTCTTTTTAATATTCTTGGAATGGTTGAACATCAACAATTTTTTTTTAGCTACAGTAACTCTGCATATTCCTTGTATTTCCTTTTGAAACTTCCTATGTCATTCACTATTTTGCCCATAGAATTCTTCAATATTGCAAGTTGAGGACTGAATTTTTTCTTCAGTTCTTTCAACTGGAGAAATGTTGAACATGTTTTTCTCTTTGGGTTTCCTAACTCCAGGTCTTTGCCCATTTCATTATAATACTTTACTTTGTCTTCTTGAGCTGCCCTTTGAAAATTTCTGTTCAATCTTTTACCTGCTTATTTCTTTCATTCACTTTAGCTTCTCTACACTCAAGATTAAGTTCCAGAGTCTTCTGACATCCATTTTAGTCTTTCTTTCTTTCCTGTCTTTTTAATGTTTTTGTTTGTTTGTTTGTTTTGTATGATGTACTTGATGTCATCCCAGAACTCTTCTGTCTTTGATCTAATGCATCAAATCTGTTACTGAGATGGTCTCTAAATTCAGGTGGGATAGATTCAAGATCATATTTTGGCTCTCACAGACTAGTTTTAATTTTCTTCAGCTTCAGTCTGAACTTGCAGATAAGTAATTGATGGTCTGTTTCACAGTGTGCCTTTGGCCTTGTTTCGGCTGATGATATTGAGCTTTTCCATCATCCCTGCCCACAGATGTAATCAATTTGATTCCTGTACATTACATCTGGTGATGTCCATGTGTATTGTTGTTGTTAGGTGCCATCAAGTCGGTACCAATTCATAGCAACCCTAAGCACAACAGAATGAAACACTGCCCCATACCGGGCCAACCTCACAATTGTTGCCATGCTCAAGCCCATTGACACTGTCATTGTCCATGACCCTGCTGGTATTTAAAATACACATGGCATAGCTTCCAGAATCACAGCAACTCACAAGCCACCACAGTATGACAAACTGACAGATGAGTGGTGGTCTGTGTTATAGTCACCTTTTTTTAAAAAAGTTTTTACTGTGAATTGAGTGAAGGTTTAAAAGCAAAGATAATCAGTTTTACATTCACCAAGTCATATACTTCATTTCATCTGAATGATGGTAGTCCCCACCATGTAACAACAGTTTTCAAACTTCCTCTTATTTCTCTTCTGTCCTCCTTCCTATCCTTTACAATATTGTCCTTAGGTAAATGTTACCCTTTTGCTCTTCAATGATTGACCATTCCATGGTGACCCTACCTAATTAGTGTTGTTGTCTCCCCTATTCCTATTGCTTCACTGAATACCTGGCCACTGGGACTCCTGGTATGGCGCTGTAGGATCAGCACTTGACTGTGAACCACAAACCCACCAGCTGTTCCTTGGAAATCCTTTACATGTTGCTATGGGTTGAAACTGACTTGATGGTACTTATCAACAACAAATGGTGAGTTCCATTAAGACCTGAAGGTTGGTTGAGGGCCATAGTCTCAGGTTCCTCTAATCTCATTATGACCAACCAGTAAGGCCAGTTTTGTTTTGTTTTTTTCAACAATTTTGAGTTTTGTTCCACATTTTCTCACAATCTAGCTGGACCTTCTTATGTGATCCCTTTCAGAGAAGTTGGTAGTGGTAGCCAGGTGCAATACCGTTCTTCTAGTCTCAGATCTGGTGATTCATGTTCACATGTTTGATTGATACACTGGACTAATTTGATTACAAGCATCTTCAAATTGTCATCACTCTTCTTTCTTTCCAACATGGAGAGACCAGTCGATTCACCTTAGATGGCCACTCATGAGCATTTAAGATTCCAGATGCTACTCACCAAAACAGTATGTAGAATATTGTCTTTGTGGACTATGTTATGCCAATAGACCATGGTGTCCCCAGAGACTATAGTACTGAGCCCCCAGGCCCAGCAACTCATTGCCTTAAGAGGTCTGATAATATTTCAGATGTTTTCATCATTTTATCATTGTATGCTCTACCACATTCATAGGTGTTTTCAACAAAGGCAAATACCTATGTACAGATATCCTCTTTCAAGCCTCATATATATGTGGATATTTCCCCACTCTCCTTTCTGTGCCCATTCAGCCTGTGTGACTGTCCATGTATTTACCCACAGAACACTGTTGTTCCAGGGTTATGTACGTAACGGTATTTACTTCTATCTCTTTAACAATTATATACCTCCCTGTGTCTTCACATGCCTTCATCATTGTTCTGTCAACCTCCCCATCACCCAAATTAACATGTGTCTTGATAAGTTAACATGTGTAATCCTCTAGCCAATGAATCCTCTCCCATTCCTGGTAACCACCAAAAATGTTTCTTTTAGCATAAAAACCTTTTCTTGAGTTTTTATAATAGTTTTCTCATGCAATATTTGCCCAAAACTTAGTTTGAGATTAACTAAGTTCACTCAGCTTAATGTCTTAGATTCATTACCATTTTCCAGTGTTGCATAGCATTCCAGTTTATTTATCCATTCTTCTATTGATAGGTATTTAGGCTGTCTCCATCATTTTGCTATTGTAAATAATTCTGGGATGAACTTTGGTGGTCATATATTAATTTAAGTCATGGCTCTTATTTCTTGGGATATATACCAAGTAGAGGGATTGCTGGGTCATATGGTAGTTCTATTTCCAACTTTCTGTGGAAGTGCCATACCATTTTCCCCAGTGGTTGCACATTTTTACAGTCCAAGCCATGGTATTTTCAGTAACCTCTTATATGCATGCGAAAGTTGGACAGTCAATAAGGAAGACCTAGAAGAATTGATGCTTTTGAGTTATGGTGTTTGGAGGAGGATATTGAAAGTGACATGGGCTGCCAAAAGAACCAATAGATCCATTTTGGAAGAAGTGCAGCTAGAGTACTCTTTGGTTTCTCTTGCTAGATTTATTCCTAAATATTTCATCTTTTGCATGACTATTGTAAATTATATTGCTTCCAGATTCACTTTTCAGAGATTTTTTAAATTAGTGCCAAGGAATTCAACAGATTTTTGTATGTTCATCTTGTACCCTTTCCTTTGCTGAATCTGGAATTTCAATAATATTTTTGCTGAGTCTTTGGGGTTTTCTATGTTTAAGATCATGTCATCTGAAAATAAAGAGTTTTGTTTCTTCTTTGTCTATTTGTATGCCTTTAATTTTCCTTTCTTACCTTATAGCTCTGGCTAAGACTTCTAACACACTATTGAATAGGAGCTGTGATAAAGGGCATCCTTGTCTGGATCCTGTTTGGCAAAGGGAATGCTTTCCATTTCTATCCACGGAGAATAATGTTGGCTTTTGGATTTTTATATATGCCCTTCATTATGTTGAGGAACTTCTCTTTGATTCCTATTTTGTTGAGTGTTTTTATCAGCAATGGCTGTTGGGTTTTGTCAAACACCTTTTCTACATCAATTGTGATGTGATCATGTGGTTCTTTACCTGTTTTATTTATATAGTGGATTATGTTAATTTTTTTCTAATATTGAACAATCCTTGCATCCATGATATGAATCCCATTTGGTCATGATGTATATTTTTGTATATATGTTGTTGAACTCTATTGGCTAAGATTTTGTTGAGAATTTTTGCGTCTTTGTTCATAAGGGTTTATAATTTTCTTTTTTAATGCTGTCTTTCCCTGCTTTTGGTCTGTAGGTTATGCTCGCTTCATAAAATTTATTTGGGAGAGTTCTTCCCTTTCAATACTTGGTAAGATTAACCATTAAAGCAATCTGGGACCGGACTAGTTTTTACTGAGAATTTTTTAATGACCTAATCAATTTCTCCTTTTATTATAGATCTGTTCAAGTTTTCCACTTCATTCTGTGTTAGGTTAGGTAGGTTGTGTGTTGTTGTTTTTTTAATTGTCCATTTCTTCTAGATTTTCAAATTTACTGGAGTATAATTCTTCATAGTATTCTGTTATTTTCCTTTTTATTTCAGTTGATTATGTTGTGACCACACCCGTATCATTTATTATACATGTTATTTGCATCTTCTTCTTTTCTTTTGTTAAAGTTGCCAATGGATTGTTGATTTTATTAATCCTCTCAGAGAACCAGCTTCTTGTCTTATTGATTCTTTGTTTTCGCTTTCATTTATTTCTCCTCTAATCTTTATTATTTCTTTTCTTCTGATGGCTATAGGCTTACTTTGCTGCTCTTTTTGTAATTGTTTGTGGTTGGGTTAAGGTGTTGATTTTGATTCTTTTTTCTTTTTGGATGTGTATGTAAATTGCTACAAATTGCCCTCTATGCACTGCTTTTGCTGTGTCCCAAAGGTTTTTTTCTTCAATTCCTTCAGCTTGAGAAATGTTAAGTGTGTCTTTCCTTTGGATTTTCTAACTCTAGGTCTTTTCACATTTCATTCTAACAATTGACTTTATCTTCTCAAGCTGCCTTTTAAATTTTCTCTTCATTCCTTAATTCCTCATTTCCTCCAGTCACTCTAGCATCTCTATGTTCAAGACCAAGTTTCATATTCTGGTATCCATTTTGGTTGTTTTCTTCTTTGCAGTCTTTTTAAATGGACTTTTGTTTTCTTCTTGTATGGTGTTCTTGATGTCATCTGACAACTCATCTTGTTTTGGTCATTAGTGTCTAACCTGTCAACTGTTCTTGAGATGATTTCTAAGTAAATTCAGGTTGGATATACTAAAGGTCATATTTTGGCTTTCATAGACTTATTAAATTGTCTTTAGCTTCAGCCAGAACTTGCATATGAGCAATTGATGGTCTGTTCCACAGTTGACCCTGGCCTTGTTTTGGTTGATAATATTACACTTCTTCATGTTCTATCCCACAGATATAGTCAATTTGATTCCTGTGTATTCCATCTGATGAAGTTCATGAGTATAGTTGTTATGCTGTCGAAATATGATATTTGCATGGTCTAACAAAATTCTTCATGAGATCTCCTATCACCCAGGCTATATTTTTCATCCACTGATTCTTCCTCTTTATTTCCAACTTTCATATTTAAATCACCAGTAATTATCAATGCATTTGATTTCATATTTGATCAGTTTCAGACTGAGGAAGTTGGTAGAATTCTTCAGTTTAATCATCATTGATTTCAGTGGTTGGTGCATAAATATATGAACAAAAGTGATATTAATTGGTCTTCCTTGTAGGTGTATTGGTTATTATCCTATCACAAGACAGTATTGTACTACAAGATAGGTCTTGAAATGCTCTTCTTGATGATGAATGCAAAGCCATTCCTCTTCAATGTGTTTTTACTGGCATATGAGTGTCTTCTTCAAAATGGCCAGTATCAGTCCAGTCCAGGTTATTAATGCCTATATCGATTTTTATGCATTCTATTTCATTTTGATGATTTCCAGTATTCCTAGATGCATACTTCATACATTCCATCTTCGATTATTAGAGATGTTTGCAGCTGTTTCTTTTAATTTTAAGCTGTCCCTCATTAGCAAATTAAGGGCCTGAAAGCTTTGCTTCATCCACAATTTCCAGGTCAACTCTACTTTGAGGAGGTAGCTCTTCCCAAGTGATACTTTGATTGCCTTACAATCTGATGGGCTCATCTTCTGGCCATGTATTAGACAATGTTCTTCTGTTATTCATAGGTTTTCAGTGGTTAATCCTTAAGAAGTGACCCATGTCTTCTTCCCAGTCTTCCATAGTCTGGAAGCTCCATGGAAAGCTGCCCATACTGGTGGCTTAGCTTTCAGTACCACAGCAACACATATGCCATCGCAGTAGGACAAATTGACAGAGGAATAGAGTTGTGTGTGTCAGAAACCTGTGCTTTAACAAGCTTGCCAAGTGATTGTAATGCTCATAAAGTTTGAGACGCACTGTCTCTAAATTGGAAGCTCTTGTGGTGCAAATGGTTAAGCTCTTCACTACTAATATAAAGGTTGGATGTTTTTATTTACCCTGCACCACTTCAAAAGAAAGGCCTGATGATCTGCTTCAGAAGAATCACAGCTTTCAAATCTCCATGAAGCACTTCTGCTCTGCACACACGGGGTCTTCAGGAGTTAAAATCAACTCGAAGACATTGGGTGTGTATCCAAATCCTTTTCTGAAATTTCACCTCAGTATGGTCATATGTAGCATAGTGGTTACGAATCAGGCTGCGAACCACAAGGTCAGCAGTTCGAAACTACCAGCTTATACACGGGAGAAAGATGAGGCTTTCTGCTCCGGTAAAGATTTACAGCCTCGAAACCCTGTACAGGGTTGCTGTGAGTCGGAACCGACTCCACGGCACATAACAACAACAACATGGTCATATGTCAGTAAAATCAAAAACAAAAAATCTGACAGTCTGTTTTCTCAAATCCATGAATTTCATTTTTAATTGAAGTTTGCAGAGTAGTTTTTACTCTTTTTCTGATTCTGGTTCTAATTTAGTCTTGGTGATACAGTGTTAGTATAGCATTATTAATGCAAAGGTCACAAACTTACATGACTCTGAGACCAGAAAGCTAGCAAAGGTGAAAGATGTGAACTCATAGAAGACAATAGAGAATATTGACAACTGTGTGAATAAATGTAGGGCTCCTTCCTGCTCAGATTTATTGAAATTCATATTTCAAACAGATGTTGTCTGGTCAAACAGCAAGTTAGTCTGCAGCCTTGGTTTACATTACAGTCAATGGTGCTAAAGCAATCTTGTTTAAAGTCCATTCTCAAGAAAAGTTTTGTAAATAGTGATGTTATTTAATTTGAATTGCTGTTAGAATTGTATATTTCTAGACAAATATGCACTTTAGAATAAATTAAAAAATTAAAATGTTCAATTAATTCGTTGCTTTCACTCAGATTTCAGAAAATCAAAGTAGGGTCTAAAA
The DNA here is from genome assembly GCF_000296735.1 of Chrysochloris asiatica. NCBI lineage: Eukaryota > Metazoa > Chordata > Mammalia > Afrosoricida > Chrysochloridae > Chrysochloris > Chrysochloris asiatica. The sequence continues at coordinate 4,007,510 of NW_006408631.1, forward strand.
TAAGGTTTAAAGACTTACACAGCATTTGAATTCTTTTTACAAAGTCTTGATTCTATTTTCTCATATGATTTCACTTAGCATTAAGTAAAGAAATGTATGCAAGAGCAAATCCAAGACAGATGCCACTTGAAAAGAAATCAAAGCATAGAGAAGCAGAGAAACTAACATAAGATATAGTTTTTGATCTAGGATCACCACTATGTAGGACTTTCGGGTTTTGGATAAAAAGTTAATGTAAGCAAAGCCAAGTGTTACTGATTCCTTTCATCTGATGGAGGTTTAGGAAAAAGAATGACATTTCTGAATTTCTTTTCCCTTCCAAGAGAAGAATGACTTTCTGTTTAGCATATATTTCTCCTACTGCTTCTCAAAATTTGAAAATAGACATTTATTTTTCCTTAGCTTGATGAACATATTTGTTTTGGGTCTTTTGGAAACTATATAAATTAAATAAAAATTAAAATATGCTCTTTTGTTGTTTCTCTTCAAACAAGATCTAATTTGTGTTCTCGATGAAATACTTTACAACATGATGTTTTCAAACAGGCAGTTGACAAAAATCTGTAGTTTCTCTGAGAAACTGACTAATTATAGAATCATCCATATCTGAGGCATTTCCTCCTTTTTTCACTACCCTTTTCTCTTAAAACACGGGTCATACACTCAAATGCCTGCAGGGCCCAGGTGAGGGAATGAGTAATAGTGGCCAGGTGGAGACTAATGATTTGGAAAACAAATGACCCATCTGAAACAGGAAACTGCTACTCACCCACAGCAGAATTTTGGTAAGCAGGGATTTAAGACCAGTATGTTCAGATTTTCTAAGCTTTTACCAGCAAACTGAACAGCGTGAAATTTTAAAATGTGAAGCCTCTGTATTTAAATTTCTGTCTGTTAATTAAAATATAAACAATGGTGTATAGGTCAGGAAGGATGCTTGCTGGTTATGTCCTCTGATCTAGCACTGAATTGTCCTACTCTCTAGTGGTGACAGGGAATAACAGGTGGAGGGTGGGGTCTTCTGCATTAGGTATTGGGCCTTAAGATGATAGGCTTTCCAGATACATCCTTTTCCGGGGCTACTGTCTAGCAGCACACATATAGAGGACTCTTACACAGAAGATATGGCTGGTGAGGCATCCCCAGGTACCTTGTAGAGACTGAACTCAATAATCAGATATATTTACTAAACTTACATGTAGGCATAGGACCGGTGACCTGGTTTGACCAGGATTGTCTCGGTTTTAGCACTGTGAAAGTCCTTGTTGATGTTGTTAAATGTTGAGTCGGTTCCGACGCATAGCAATTTTGTATTGGGTTTCTGAGGAGTAGCTAGTGAGTTTGAACCACAGTCTTTGCAGTTAGCAGTTCAGTATTTCTCCTACAGCACCACACCAGGACTCCTAGTCCCCAGAACCGCCTCAGTCCTGGGTACTGGACTATCTATACCCAAGGTACTGAGTGTGTTTAAACACATGTGGACTTGAATAGAAATAATTAATATGAAGGCTTTTAAGAATTATGCCATCTGAAAATAATTTAATACCCTAGGGACCTGAATATACCAGGATAAAGTCAATGTACACATTTATTATGTGCCAGATACTGCTCTTGTTGTTGTTAAGTGCCGCCAAGTCAGGAGTCAGTTCTGACTCAGCCGTCCTGTACAGGGTTTCTGAGGAGCAGCTGGTGGATTTCAACCATTGACCTTGCAGTTAACAGTCCAGTGCAAGGTGCTTGGAATTATAGCAGTGAATAAAAAAAGACAAAGATTCCTGCTTTCATGCAGGGCAATTTCCTTCCTACTGGGGAAAAACATACAAGAAACAATACATATGAGAGAAGAAAATCCAAATTATATAGTATATTAAAAAGGGATAAGTGTTCTAGAACAAAAGTTGCTGTGTGCTATTGAGTCAGTTCCAACTCATAGTTACCTTGTAGAGGATTTCCAAGGTGGGTTTGAACCACAGACCTTGTGGTTAGCAATCCTGTGCATGTTCTACAGTGCCACAACAGGATTCCTAGAACAAAAGGAAAAGAGGGATGCAGAGTTAAGAGGTGAGGGTCTATTGTCGTATTAAATTCTGTGATTAGCAGAAGTCTGAGACTTAAAGGAGACAAGGGAATTAGATGGTCAAGCAGGTGTCTGGGGAATGTGTTCCAGAGAGTGGAAACAGCTGAATCAAACACCCTACCTAAATCATTTGTTGTTGTTAAGTGCTGCCGAGTCGGTTCTGATTCAGCGACCCTGTATGAATTTCCAAGGAGCGGCTGGTGAGCTTGAACCACCAACCTTGAGATTCAAACCAACTTTGCAGTTCAGCCCATTAACCTACAGTGCCACACCCGGACCCTAAATCATAAGTCAGTGTATTTTCCTGGAATAGCAAGGAGCTCTGGTAGCATAGTGGTTACGAATCGGGCTACTAATCTCACGGTCAGCAGTTCAAAACTACCAGCTGTTCAATGGGAGAAAGATGAGGCTTTCTGCTCCTGTAAATATTTACAGCCTCGGAAACCCTGTATAGGGTTGCTATGATGAGTCGGAACCGACTCAACGGCATGTAACAACAACAACAATAACAATTGCAGAAGCAGAGCAAGTGAAGACAAAAGGAATAGGACATGAGATTAAAGTGGTAATGGTGGTATGAAATCATTAGGGACTGTGGTGGTCGTTATGTACCCTGGATTCGGAACCGACTCATAGTGACCCTGTACAGGGTTTCCGAGACCTTTGCAGGTGCAGAAAGCCTCATCTTTCTCTCGCAGAACAGCTGTTAGGTTGAAACTTCTGACCTTCAGGTTCGCAGCCCGATTCGAAACCACTCCGCTACCAGAGCTCCTTAAGGGATTGTGGGCCACTGCAAAGACTTTGTTGTTGTGAATGAAATGGAGAGCTAGTGTAGGGTTTTGAACAGACGAGTGACATGATCTGCCTTAATTTGAAAAGAGTCACTCTGGGTACATTGCTGAGCAATGTAGATTTAAAGTGTATGGGGAACGCAGAGAGACTTGCAAAGAAGCTGTCACAGTAATCCAGGGGAGAGGTCAGAGTGGCTTGGGCAGTTAATGAAAACGGCAAAATCTGGATCTAATATTTTTTGTAGTTTATTTCAAAATAATTTTAAAAGAGTTGTCAAGATAGTACAGAGAGTTCCCAAATAACCTTCACCCGACTTACCCTGATGTTAACATCTTACACAATGACATTACATTTGTCAAAATTACGAAATCAAATAATTAAATTATGACATTTTATTTTGATTTCATCAATTTTTCCACTAGTGTCCTTTTACTAGTCTGGAGTCCAATCCAAAATCGCATATTAAGCAAATTGTGTGTCTCCTTACACCCCTCCAGTCTGTGACAACTTTATATTTTTACCTTGTTTTTATGACTGTCACTTTGGGAAAGTACTGATTAGGCATTTTGTAGACGGCCTCTCAGTTTGGTTTTTCTGACATTTTCCTATAATTATACTACGACTATGGATTTTGTGGGAAAAAAAATCACAGAGATGCTGAGTTCTTCTCATCGAATTATAACAGGTAGCAACATCATTCATTACAGTTGCTGCTGTGATCATATGGTTAAGGTGATGCCTGTTAGATTTTTCTACTGCAACACTACTATTTTATTTACCCTGTGCTACAAGGAGCTCTGGTAGCGTAGTGGTTACGAATTGGGCTGCGAACCTTAAGGTCAGAGGTTCGAGACTACCAGCCGCTCCGCGGGAGAAGGATGAGGCTTTCTACTCCCGTAAAGATTTACACCCTCGGAAACCCTGTACAGGGTCGCTATGGGTCGGAACCGACTCAACGTCACTTAACAACAACAACAACTCTATGCGTAGTGATTACGAGTTGGGCTGCCAACCTCAAGGTCAGCAGTTCGAAACTACCAGCGGTTCCGTGGGAGAAAGATGAGGCATTCTGCTCCTGTAAAGATTTACAGCCTCGGAAACCCTGTGCAAGGTCATTATGAGTTGGAACTGACTCCATGGTACTTAACAACAACAATAACAACTCTATGCCTTCAGGAGCCCTGGGGAGCACTGTGGGTTGTGAATAGTTTAAGACTCAGTAGTTCGAATCTACCAGTCACTCCATGAAGAAAGATGAGACTTTCTTCTCCCATAAAGATTTACAGCCTCAAAAACCCTACACAGGGTAGCTATGAGTCTGAACAGATCCTGTGGCACACAACCACTACCACTCTGTTCCATGAAAGGAAGTCACTTAGTCCAGTTCACACTCAAGGGGAAGGAAATTAAGCCCCATCTTCTGAAGGGAGAAATATCAAAGAATTTGTGGATGTAGGATAAAATCGGAGTCTTGGTGTGGTACTGTGTGGGGGATAATGCGCTGGACTGAAAAGTTGGTTTGAATGCAACGTCGGAGGTTTAAGTTCACCAGCTGCTTCTAGGAAACCTTATACAGACAAGGTCAGAACCTACTCGACAACTCTTAAAAACAACAACAAAGGGTAAAACCACTGCAGTAATTAATAAATATGTGAAAGAAATATTTAGAGTCTATGCAAACATCCTGTGTCTCCTTAGAGTTAAACATTCATCAGTGGATTTATCTTGCCTGCTGCATTATTCTGTATTCTCTTTGAATGGTAATTTACTATTTCCCTTAATTCTTCTATAAGGAAGATTTTTTTTTTCCCTTCTCCCAATATTTGTATATATTCATAGTACATGATGATAGTATTTTTCTCTTTGTGTTATATTTCAACATTATTGCTATTGTATTGCTTTAATTGTTCCAACTTTGATCACTGAGAACACTTTTCATTTCACTCCAGTGTCCTTCTGATGAGCCCCAGTTTTTCATACATTTGCTTACTTTTTGGTCTAGCAAAATGCTCCAAGCTATGTTGTATTTAACTTACATCAACCCTAGAGTCAGATATTCCCCCAAATCTCTGGTATCTTTTATTGTTGTTGTTGTTAGTGACCATTGTGCCATTGAGTCAAAACTGAATCATATCAATCCTATGCACAACAGAATGAAATATTGCCTAGTCCTGTGCAAACCTCACAATTGTTGCTATGTATGAACCCACTGCTGCTGCCACTGTGCCAATCCATCTTGTTGGGGGTATTCCTCTTTTTCTCTGACTTTCCACTTTACCAAACATGATATCCTTCTCCAGGGACTGGTCCCTCCTGACCATATGTCTGAAGTAGGAGAGACAAAGGCTGGCCATACTGGCTTCAAAGAAGCACTCTGGCTGTTCTTCTTCCAACACAGATTTGTTTGTTCTTTTGGCAGTCCATGGCACCTTTAATATTCTCTTTCAACACCATAACTCAAATGCATCAATTCTTCTACAGTCTTCCTTATTCACTGTCCAGTCTTTACATACATATGAGGGTATTGAAAATACCATGGCTTGGGTCAGGTGCACCTTAGTCCTCAAACTGGCATCTGTACTCTTGAATACTTTAAAGTGGTCTTGTGCAGCAGATTTGTCTTATTCAATATGTCATTTGATTTCTTTACTGCTGCCTCCATGAGTGTTGTTGATGGTTCAACCAAGAAAAATGAAGTCTTTGACAACTTCAAACTTTTCTTCATTTATCTTGATGTTATTTGTTGGTCCAGTGGAAAGGATTTTTGTTTTCTTTACACAGAGGGGCAAACCATACCAAAAGCTGTGGTCTTTGACCTTCATCAATAAATATTTTGAACCCTCACTTTCAACAAGCAAGGTTGTGTCATCTGCGTATCACAGGTTGTTAGTGAGTCTACCTCCAATCCAGATGCCTTGTTCTTCATATAATCCAGATTTTCAAATTTGCTAGACATGCAGATTGAGTAAGTATGGTAAAAGAATATAACCCTGACACACATCTTTCCTAGTATTAAACTATTTAGTGTTCCCTTGTTCTATATGAGCAACTGCCTCTTGGTCTATGTACAGATTTCTCATGAGCTCATTCTCCACAATGTTGTCCATAACTTGTCATGATCCATCATGATCCACGTAATCAAAAACATGTGTGTAGTCAACAAAGCACATGTGAACATCTTTCTGGTATTCTCTGCAGTCACCTAAAATTGATCTGATGTCAGCATTGATATTCCTTCTTCTATATCCTCATCTGAATCCAACTTCAACCTCTGGCAGTTCTCTGTCAGTGTACTGTTGTAGTAGTTTTTAAATTACCTTTAGCAAGGTTTTACTTTCATTAAGTATTAATGATATTTTCAGATGATTTCCCCATGCCATTGAGTCATCTCTCTTTGGCCAACACCAGTCAGTTGGCCAGGTAGTTGTCTTCCAAATTTGTTGGTATAGATGAGTGAGTGCCTAAAGTCCTGCATCTGTCTGTTGAAATATTTCAATTTATATTCCATCAATTCTTGGTGCGTTGTTCTTTGCCAATGCCTTCAGTGCAACTTGGACATCTTTCTTCAGTATTATTGGCTCTGAATCATATTCTACCTCTTGAAATGGTTGAACATCTATCATCTACCATTTATTTTTGGTACAGTTACTTTGTGTATTCCTTTGATCTTCTTTTGATGCTTTCTGCATCATTCAATATTTTGCCAATATAATTCTTCAATTTTGCAAATTGAAGCTTGAATTTTTACTTTAGTTCCCTCAGCTTGAATAATGCTGAGTGTAGTCTTCCTTTTTGGCTTTCTAACTCCATGTCTTTGAACATTTCATTATAATATTTGAATTTGTCATCTCGAGCTGCCCTTTGAAATTTTCTATACAGTTCATTTACTTCCTCAGTTCTTCCATTTGGTTTAGCAGTTCTCCACTGGAGAGCAAGTTTCAGAGTCTCTTCTGACATTTCTTTTGGTCTTTTTTTTTTTTTTTTCATCTTCTTAATGATCTTTTGCTTTCTGTGTAATGTTCTTGATATCATCCCACAACTCTTCCAGTCATGATTAGTGTCTAAGTTATCAAATTTAAGATGATCTCTGAATTTAGGTGCCATATATACAAGGTCATATTTGGGGTCTTATCGACTTGTTTTAATTTTTGTTAAGTTCAGCCTGAACTTGCATGTGAGCAATTAAAGGTCTGTTCCACAGGCTGCCACTTGCCTTATTTGGCTGATGATGATGAGTTTTTCTGTCTCTTCCACAGATGTAGTCAATTTGATTTCTGTGTATTCCATCTGGTGAGGTCCATGTGTATCATCTTTTATGATGTTTCACAATTCTATCATGCAATCTCCAGCATCGTTTCTATCATCAAGGTCATACTTTCCAACTACTGAACCTTTTCCTTTGTTTCCAAACTTTGCATTTCAATCACTAGTAATTATCAATATATCTTGATTGCATGTTTGATCCATTTCAGACTGAAAAAATTTGTAGAACTCTTCAATTTCATCATAATTGATGATAGTGGTTGGTGAGTAAATTTGAATAATAGTTGTATTAGCTAATTTGAATAATAGTTGTATTAGCTGGTCTTCCTTATAGGTGTATGGATATTATCCTATCACAGATAGTTTTGTTCTTTAAGACAGTTTTTGAAATGTTGTTTTTGATAACAAATGTAGTGCCACTTCTCTTCAATTTGACATTCCCAGCATAGTAAACCAAGTGATTGTCAGATTCAAATGGCCAATACAAGTCAATTTCAACTCACTAATGCCTAGCATCTACCACTTCTCTGTCAGTTTGTCATTCTTTGGTGACTTCCATGGTACTATG
>NW_006408631.1:4018114-4019502 GCF_000296735.1 Chrysochloris asiatica
TGCTCATTAGAAACCAGGATGGCCACACTTTGTCTCTCCTACTTCAGGTATATTATCAGGAGGAACCAGTCCCTGGAACATTGGAGAGTTGAAGTAAAAGAAGAAGACCCACCATGAGATGGCTTGGCACAGTGGAAGCAGCAATGTACTACTCCAATGTAGCATTGATTGTGAAGTTGGTGCAGGATCAGACAGTGTTTAGTTCTATTGTGCATAGGGTCGCTGTGAGTCGATACCAACTCGATGGCTCCTAGCAACAATAACAAATGCCTACGCTATTGATGTTTATGCATTTCATTTCATTTTGGACAATTTCCATTTTTTCTAGATTCATATTTCCTATATTCCATGTTCTCATTATTAATGGATGTTTACAGCTGTTTCTCCTCATTTTGAGTTGTGCCCCATCAACAGATGAAGGTCCCAAAAACTTTACTGCATTGCCATCATCAAGGTCAACTCTACTTCGAATAGCCAGCTCTTCACTAGTCCTATTTCGAGTGACTTCCAACCTGAGGGGCTCATCTTGCATCAATATATCTGACTATATCCTGGTACTTTTCATCATATTTCAATATTTAATATTTGGGTGCTATCTGGCAGTGTTCCACTGCTACTCATGAGGTTTTCAGTGACTAAATATTCCGAAGTAGTCTGTCCCTTCTTTTCCCTCCTCTGTGTTAGTGTGGAAGCTCAGCTGAAACCTGTTCACCATGGGTGACCTTCTGGTATTTAAATACCCATAGCATAGCCTCCAGAATTACAGCAATGTGCAAGCCACCATAGTAGAACAAACTGACAGACAACTGGTGGACAAATCAATGACTGTCTAAAAATTAGACACTGTGCATTAAGGGATTTCACCAAAAGATTAAAAAGAGAACACACAGATAGAGGAGAAAATTGCAATGACATATCAGACAAGGGACTACTTTCTGAAAGGTATAGAACGCTTCAACACCTCAATAATGAGAAGACAAATATCCAATAAAAATTGGGCAAAGCACATTAACATACAGTTCACCAAAGTAGGCATTCAGGTGGCCAGCAAACATAAAAATACTCACGATCATTAGCTATTGCTGTTGTTGTTGTTAAGTGTGGTTGAGTTGGTTCTGACTCATAGTGACTTTATATAGGGATTTCTGAGGTATAGCTGATGAATTTGGACCACCAACCTTGTACTTAGAAGTCCAGTGCTTATCCTACATGCAAATCAAAACAACAGTGAGATAGCATCTCATCCCAGCATTAATAGCAAAGTTCAAAAAGACTGAAAACAACAGATTCTGGTGAGAGTGTAGAGAGTCTGGGATCCTCTTACACTGCTGATGGGATTATAAAATGGTGCAAGTGCTGTGGTAAATGGTAGGGCCTTTTCTCAAAAG
>NW_006408631.1:4020037-4025541 GCF_000296735.1 Chrysochloris asiatica
ATAAGTTGTAAAGGGATGGATATTGTATGAGACTACTAATGTAATAAGCCAAGAGAAGATTTTCATTCTATAATAAAGTTTCTGTGAAGGTTGCCAAAGGTAGAGGGGGATGGGAGAATTATTCACTGGGTAGAGTGTAGTCATGTGCTAACTTGGATGATGAGGAAGGCAGTTGAAAATAAAAGGAAAGAAAAAATAAAGGAAAAAGAAACAAATTGCTTTTTTTTTTTTAATCAGATACTGGAATGGAAACACTATACACTTATTTTCTCATTAGGACAAACCATTGGGAGCTGTCCCACAAATAAAAATAGGGAAAATAAAGGAGAGGGGTAAAGGAAAAGAAAGGAGAGAGAGAAAATTTTTGTTGTATATACATTTCCAAAATAATAATAAAAATTTAAACAAAACTAGTCCAAATGGAGCCATTGACGGTGAAGTTCAATATAAGAGTCAGGAATTTTGGAGTGAGGTATAAGCTGAAGAAATAAATCCTGGAGCTATCTGCATATAAATAGTATTTCATTCCAGAATGAGCTCACCAAGGGAGTTAGTGTAGATAGAAAAAAGGCTCAGGACTGATCCCTCACACTGAACAACATTAGGAGATTGTAGAGAAGTAAATGAAGCAGAAAGAAAGTTTAGACATTTTCATTTTAGTTGTCTTGATAATGGGGTGAAACAAAATACCACTGATTTGGAAAGGTAATGTTTTATAGTAGATATAACTACCAGTAGGTGATATTTGTGTGCCATCAAGTTTGGTTCTAACTCATTGGGATCCTGTATAATGTTTCCGAGGTTGTAAATCTTTATGTGAGCAGAAAGCCTCATCTTTCTCCCCAGGAGTGATTGAAGAGCAGCCCAGCTCATGATCCACTACACTATCAGGGATCTTTAGATACCAATAGGAAGAAACAAAAACGAAATCCTTTGCCATCAAGTCAATTCTGACTCCCTGCCACACCATATGTTACAGAGTAGAACTCCTCCCAAGCATTTTCTTGACTGTAACCTTTATAGAAGCAGATCGCTAGGCCGGTTTTTCCATAGTACTGCTGGGTGGATTCAGACCATGAACCATTAATTTAGAAGCTCATCACAAACCACTTGTGTTACCCAAGGACTAAGGAAGAATACTGGGCATTGAAAAATTCAGGGTTGTTATGTCAGAGTATAGCAAATGAAATATTTTTCCTGGTCTCAGTAGACTTTAGTACTTTTATTATTGTCACTCAGAGAAGAAAATTAAGTGAAAATATCCCAAAACTTGTATTTATTATTTATACAGAGAGCTAAACTAAAATGCGTCTACCGAGAGTCCTTTTAATTCATTAGCTCCAAAAGAATGAGCTATTGTAGAAGAACTTGAGTTTGGCCCAGTCTGCATATAAACTCACTGTCTTATAGTTTTATTCAGGTCTCTTGAAATCTAATCAATCTTAGAGAACTAAGATTCAGTCTCCCAATTCCCAGATCTAAATGGCAATCACGCTTGATTTCTACTCTTCCATGATCTATTGAAAGCACTCCTCAAAGGTGATTGCTTCAAATTCTATAAATTCTTTGAAACTCAGAACATTTTCTATAGAACTGTAGCGATATCAGTCCTTATTAAAAATCTCATTATCCTTCAATTCACACAGAGGCAATTATGTGCATGGATACATACACAAAAACAGTATTAAAGGCCAGATTACAACAAATAATCCTTTCTACCTTCTTCTAAAAGTATTCATTCAAAGGTGAAGATAAGCAATGGCATTAAGAGTGACTGATTACAAAATGAGCTGTAAAGTCGGTCCATTGATTGAAGATGTAATTTCTTAAGTTGTTCCATGGGTAGCAATTTAACAGTATTAGGCTATGATAACCACGGTGTTTATCTGGGTACTTTTCTAATTAATTTAGCAGCTATCCCAAAAGAAATAGACTACAGGGAGTTAGCATGAATACAGATTGCTAAGAGATAAAGCTTGAGCAGAATCTTACCAAGACTAGCATTTCAGTCTCTGAAAACTACTAAGTCAGTGAATGGTTGACAGGCACATTTTATAGCTAGAGGACTGTCAAGGACCTTTCAGGTATTTGTGAGCTTGGTGTGTGTGGTGTGTGTGTGTGTGAGAGAGAGAGAGAAATAAAGAGGAAGACATGTTAAGTACAAGGGACTGTTAGAGCCTTCCAGGTAGTGGTGAGTTTGGTGTGTATGTGTGTGTGTTAGAGACAGACAGAGAGATGGACAGAGAGACAGAGACAGAGACAGAGAAAGAAGATGCTTCTCTCAAGGAACCTAGGTAATCCCTTAATGGTGCCTGGCATATGCATGGTTCTACTAATAATTGCTTTGTGATGAGGAATGGAATGAGTGGCTTTAGTTCACCTAACAGAGGTTTTTTTTTTTTTTCACATTTCACAAAACTAAGTGATACTTTCTAGGTCTGTTTTTCTAGAGCTAGAAGATTAAAAACACATGTAAAGATGTGAAGTTTCCACACCAGTCTGCCATCCTAATATTGCCATTTCACAAATGTGAAATGACAGGTGCCAAGGAAATGATGAATAGATTCTAAAGCAGAATGAAGCTTTTCTAAACTGCTGCAAGACATTATACTGAATCTTCTTTTGTTAAAGAGAAAGATTCATAGCTAATCTTTTAAGCCAGAATTGTCATCTTTCAGTTGATAAGTGCCATCAAGTCGATTCTGACTCATAGTGGTTAGGATTTCCAAGGAGGGACTGGTGGATTTAAACCACTGACCTTGTGGTTAGCAGTTCAGTGCTGACACTACCGTGCCACACCAGGAGTAATTAACTAAAATGAAAGAGGAGAAGTATCTGATAACTATTCATTAGACCTTCTAGAAAATATAGAATTGTTTCTTTAGCCATATTTACTTTGCAAATTTACATGAGAGATGATATTGAAGACATTAGAGAAATGGGTACAGTTATCATGGCAAACCTGGAAGTCTACAACGTTATCCAGGATGTGATTTGCATCATTGTAAACAAACAAGTGAAAAGCTAGATTCCTGCCAAGAAAATTAATGTTAGATTGGCCCAGGACTGGGCAGTGTTTTCGTTCTGTTGTACATAGATAGGGTAACTGAGTCAGAACTGACTCAATGGCACCTAACAACAACAGGTAATCAAAAAGCAAAGTGCTTTGATCATCCCCCAAAACTTGCCCTGACCTTTGCTCTTGACTAGTCTGCTTTTTGTGTTGTCTGACCACTTCCAGCTATTGGTGCTATGACTTTGATTGTGCCTTGTCTTCAGGATTATACTGGTAAAGGCATGTTTCATGTCCTTTTACAATTCTTTGGGATCTGGATCCTACTTGCTTAACATTTCCATTGAAAGCTCTGTTCTTGTCCGGGCACAACAGTTTGGCAACATCTTGCAGAAAGTTTGCTCAACTTTAATTTTCAATGAGAATTGTTTATAGTGAACCAACTGATATATCTATGTTGTTAGCTATAATGTTACTGCTTTTAAAAGTCAGTCCTTTTTAATCAGGGCATCGAGTTGTTAAGTGCCATCCAGTCAGTTCTGACTTACAGACCTGTTTCTCAGGAGCAGCTGGTGGGTTTGAACTGCTGGCCTTATGGTTCAAAGTCCAGTGGTAATCCTACAGTGCTTAAATTGTTGCCTTGAAAATTGATGCGGATGGTCTACTACCATGGGCTTCATCGTCAACATCATCTCATTCCTTATTAACATGCGTTGTCCATTTATAAACTCCAGATTTCTCTTGGGTATTGTCCCAATCAACTTTTCAAAACATCAATGATTTCACCATTCTTCTACCCATGCTTCATCATAAATTTGATGAGTTTTTCTTGCTTCAATTTTAGCAGAATTGTTACTTTGATAGGTTGTTGTTGTTGTTTTCCAACTCATGTTTTACCCTTAGTAATTCAAATTAGATCCTGATCAGACATGTTATAAAAGTTTGGTGCAAGTATATTTTGATGAAAATATAATTTAATTCATGTATACTTTTTTCATATTACATATTTTCCATGAGCTTTATAAAGAAACTTCATACAATTTGTACCTACCCAAATCATCAGCTTGGCACAGAAACAATGATGATTGATCTATTTTTATGAATTTGCACCTTATGCACAGCAGAATGAAACACTGCCCAATCCTGGGCCAATCTCACTATCGTTGCCACTTTTTGACTACCTGGAGGGCCAAAAAAACCCCCAGTTTTTAACACTTGCTTATTGGAGAGTATTTTGAGATAGTCCTGCCGTGGCTCTGTCTGATAAGCAATGGACTGCAAAGTTGGTTTGAACTGCAAGGTCAGTGGTTCAGATCCATCAGCTGCTCCTCAGAAACCCTACGTTATTGCTATTAAGTGACATGGAGTTGGTTCCGACACATAGTGACCCTGTGTAGGGTTTCCTCATTCAATTGAGGGCAAGTTTTAAGAGTTTAGATGGGAAATCACCAAGTATTCGCTTTCAGCCCTGATTTCACTTCCTTCTGACTTTGGTTTGTTGCCTCATCTTTAAAAAAAAACAAAAAAAAACACCTTTGAAGAGTATCTATATTTCTTCAGTTAGTAATGTAAAAAAGACTGCATTGACATGATTATGTTTATTCCTAAGATCTTTGGTCCTTTGGGGATGGACTAAATGGCTGATATCATTGCTTACGAAAGTGTCTTGACCTTGATGGTGCTTGCATTTAAAATTTTTATCTTTTACTCTATATTTCCATGAACTTTTTAAAGTTCCCTTATATTGCTACTAGGTTTCCAGTTCATACTTGCATGGGTTTATTCTAAACAAAATATGTTAAGCATGGCGTTATGATTAGTGGATGGCTGAGACAAATTATTACCTTATTAATATACATTAATATACATGTCTTAGCCTTGTTAGGGTGCCTTCAAATACAAGGTCCAAACAAAACAGTGGCTACTAAGAGAATCTACTAAAGCAGTTACATTAAAAATAGAGATATCAGCTCAGAAATTTGTGTGACTTATTTTTGGAATTGTAAAGGGGCAATCCTGATGGATTTTCTTGAAGGACTCAGAATGATTAGGGGGCTTACTAGGAATAAGTTTTAAGAAAACTGGAAACTGTATTCGTGAGAAAAAAGTCAGGAAAAAGGGTTCTGAGGTTTTTTTCCATAACAAAAGTGCACCTGCTCTGTTTTAGTGAGAAAACTTTACCCCATTCAAACTTAGCCCCTCATATTGCCCCCTGGTTGTTTGCTTCTATTTGGTCCCACTCATAATGATCCTGTAGCTGGTTTCCGAGGCTATAAATCTTTACTGGAGCACAAACCCTCATCTTTCTCCAGCTAAGTGGCTGCTGGATGTGAACTGCAGACCTTGTTGTTAGCAGCCCAACTCATAACTATGCTCCTTTGGAGAAGAGAAAACTGCCTTCAGAAGGGTATAGACATAGATGGAGGCTATGTGAAGACACAATAGGCTCACATTCTGATATTTTTATTTAATAAAATTTTCTGTGATTTTG
>NW_006408631.1:4032532-4047553 GCF_000296735.1 Chrysochloris asiatica
CTGGAGCAATTCCTAACTTGCAGTATTTTCCTTTATACTGTGATTTTTCTACTTGCACATGCTGGGAAACGGATGCCCTGGACCTTATGTTACATCCAGAGCTCTGGTGGTGTTCTGTGAGCTCAGGGTTTTCAATCCCTCCCCCATGGAGCCTTTCCTTCCTGGCTGTCTGCAGCCACCCAAAACTAGAAACTAGCAATATTTTTTTGCTTGCCTTCATATATCCTTGGGATTTCCCTGTTACTTTGGTAAGTTGGTTGGATGAATGAAATTCTGTAAGGTTTTATTTAAGAATCAGTTTTTATTGGTTGCTCTTAATTCTAGCTTGAATTAATTAGATTTTAAAATAATGAACCAATGGCCCAAATAGAATTATTATGGCTACAAATCAAGTTTTGATCCAGAAGTTTCATGATTTAGTTTCATGGGATGTGGTAGTGCAATGAATTAGGCTCTTCTAACCATAGATTTCCATTTTGTGATGTATTGTAAATTCTAGCTCCAGGCCTATGGTTACAGTTCCTTTTTGGAGTGAGTTGTCTCCTAGATTAATGAGGCAGGATTAGGGTAGAACTTATCTTGAGTCACTGCCTTACTAGACGGTGTGACTCAAATCACCAGCCTTAGTTTCTTTGATGGTGTGGTCTGCATCTAATATATAGGGATGCTCTAGCAAAGCTCTCTTTCCTATTCTCATCCTACATCTAAACTGTCTTTGTCTGCCTCTGGTTCTTGGGACATGAGCCAGTGGACTATTGTCTGACCACATTTGTTGACGTCTGTATTTCAAAGACTGTGAGCCAGTGGACTGTCATCTGATCTGCTGATTTGGATTCCTCAGCCTCTGTAACCACATGAGTAAGAAAAATCCTTCAGAGTGATGCCTATCCTATTGTTTTGAGACTTGCCAGACTCAAACAACCATGGGAGCCATTTCCTTGATGGTTTACAAGTTTTGTGAGATGTACCAGTGAATTATTGCACCCTAAAACAAGAGAGCTTTAGGAGCAAAGATTGAAGCTGTTAAAGACTTCATTTTGCTTAGATCAATCATCAGCACTCATGGAAGCAGCAATCAAGAAATCAAATGATGTATTTGACTAACCTGCTGCACACGGCCTTTTTAAAGTGTTCAAAAGCAAGGATGTCACTTTGAGGACTAAGGTTTGCCTGACCCAAATCATGGTATTTTTAATAGCCTCATATACATGTAAAAATAGGACAATGAATACCAAAATTGGACAATGGAAGACCATAGAAGAATTGATGCATTTGAGTTATGGTGTTGGAGGAGAATATTAAAAGTGTCATGGACTGTCAGAAGAATGAGGAAATCTGTGTTGGAAGACATACAGCCAGAATGCTCCTTAGAAGCCAGGATGGCCAGACTTTGTCTCTCATACTTCAGACATATTATCAGGAGGGACCAGTCCCTGAAGAAGGACATCATACTTGGTAAAGTGGAGGGTGAGTGAAAAAGAGGAAGACCCCCAATGAGATTGATTAGCATAGTGGCAGCAGCAATGGGCTCAAGCATAGCAAGGATTGTGAGATGGGCACACAACCAGGCAGTGTTTCATTCTGTGTGCCTAGGGTTGCTATGAATTGGTATGGACTCAAAGGCACCTAACAACAACAAAATTGAGAGTGACAACACTGATGGGAGAATGAGTAGTTTTTTTTTTTTTTTCCTTTGGGTTTTTTTGTTGTGGTAAAGCAAACTTTATTGTGGTCCTGAGATCTGGGTTCTTCTCTTCTCCTCCTGCCGGACTCAGGAGTGGAGAAGTACTGAGGTGGGGAATAACCCTGCATTTGCAGCACACCACAGGGAATGCCCACTCTGCATGATGGTCACTATTCCCAGTCCGTTCCTGATGCCTCACTTCCTGAATCCAGGTCTTTTAGCTCTGAGTGTGAGTTGTCACTGGGCTCTTTTCTCTAAACTGTGACTCTCACTACTTCTTCATTTTCCAGCTTTTTCTTCCCTTAATAAAGCTCATCTGCTGTGGAGTGCCAGCCTCTTGATGTTTTTCACTGGGGTTTCCTCCAGGGACAGGCACAGAGCTCAATCTTCACCAGCTTCATTATCTTCTTCTTTCTCCTCCTCCTCCTATGCCTTTTCCCAAGGGAGATCTGAAGCTTTGTAACATTCCTCACCAGTGAGGAACACAGGTCTACAGATGATGGAGTAATAAAGCAGTTTGGAAAAGTTAAACATTTGGAATATATTTAACCTTTATCTCATAGGAACCAATGTTGTGCTGATCCTTTTAAAAGAAATTAGTCATGCAGATGTTGTTAAGTGCTGAATGGCAAAAAGGGCTTTGAGCTCAAATAAGTTTGGTAAATGCTGAGCTTGTTGATGTCGTTAGCTGTTGTCGAGTTGATTTTGATTCGTTGTGACCCCATATGGCAGAGTAAACAGCCCATTGAATTTTCTAGGCTGTAATGCAGGAGAAAGATGAGGTTTTCTGTTTCCCTGAACATTTACAGCCTTGGAAACCCTTGCACAGGATCACTATCAGTGAGAACCAACTAGAGGACCCTTAATAATAACGACAACCATGTTTATGGGTGGAAATCAATAGGTTTTTCTCTGGGTTCAAAATGCTAACCTTACAGTTAGCAGACAAATGCTTAACCATTGTGTCTCCAGGGCTTCTTACTAATCTTAGTAAAGTTAAACAGATTTCTTTATTGAAAGATTATTAAGATTTTGAATATGATCATTTGCATTGCAAATCTCTAAGAAAATTATATATATGGTATAGCTGACTCTTCATGACTCTATGTATTATATTACAGAGTTAAACTACTCCATAGGGTTTTCTTGGCTTTAAGCTTCAGGGAAGAAGATCATCAGGTCTTTCTTCTTTGTGGTTCCAAGGACCACACACACATACACTCAGTTGTTTTGGGGGTGAGGGATAGCATGTGGAGAAAATTATATACTCCAGGACATAATGGTAGCAATGATGTTCTGGAGGAAAATACTGGAACTGAGAATCAGTGCCATAGTCTGACATGCAGTTGAATCATTAACTGGTTGTGTGATCTTATTTGAACCACTTCACCTGCACGGGCCTCATTTTCTCCCTTTATAAATTAGGGAATTGATCTAGATAGCCTTAGAGGACCTTTGAGTCTGTTTTGTGGAAGGATATCATTAAACTTGTTGACATCAACCACAAAATGTATACTAAATATCACCAGCTTTTCTTAATTATACTTTATGAATCTACAAGCCATGAATTTACCTAAATCCTTCTTTAAATTGTGACTTAGCATTTTTATGTAACAAATGCTTATTGAATTTACTTCTACTATTTGACTCAAAACAGATGACATACTTGAATTGATGTTTCCCAATAATCATTTCCAGAATTTGGGGGTAAGTGTGTGTTTAAAAGTCCTCTTTGTTTCATGCTACCACCATAAAGAAATCTCCTTTTGAGTTCAAATATTTGAGGTCCCTTGGACTTCTCTTTAGTCATTTTAGACTCAGTTCTATTTGGATCCCTAGATTATTCAGTATCAAGGCCACTGGCATTATTCAAAGTAGATTAAAATCCTTGGAAGTTCTTTCCAAATAATCTGCTTTCCAGGAGATGTGTAGTCCAAGGGCACATATTGAACAATGTTGTATCCTTGGGGTTCAAAGACAAGATGACATCTGGATTCAAAGAGACATAGGCTGTGGTCCTCTAAACATGAACCATATCTCCTTAACTCATATTACCTATGTAAGGCTCCTTTTGGACAATATAACATTACTTTCTGGGGTAATAAATGTCTTATTATCATTCTAATGATGTAACTAGGAGCCTCTCCCCTTTACTTAGCCATCTCTCAAAATGCGTTTTTGAGCCACTCTTCATTCTTTACAGTTTATGCAATTAATCAGTCAAAAGGACACAGATGGGCAGTTGATTGCAATTGTCAACCGAAACAAATGAGATTTTTCAGTTGAGAGGAAAACTGCTGAAAAATATAATGGGTTTTAGCTTATTTACAGAAATTATCTAAAAACGAAAGGTGAGAAGAATCTCACATCAGAAACATCAACTTTTTTTAAGAAGAAAGAGGAGACAGGAGTTGTAAAAAAAAAAACTTTTTTTAAGAAGAAAGAGGAGACAGGAGTTGTAAAAAAAAAAACTCTTCATAATACAATATGTCTTAACATATGAAAGAAAAATGATATAAATATAGTTTTTGATCCATTTGTTTCTTTATCTGGAAACATGTATACATTTGTATGATTTGAAGAGAAGTTTGTAGTGCATTAATGAACATGGCTGTTTAACAGATGTCTTTACTATTGCTCCAAACATTCTGCTTCATTCTAAGTGGGAGCCAAGAATATGGTCTGGTTTATGACTACTGGGTGAATATTTACCCACACACACACACCCTTTTCTAAGAAAACATCAAGACAAATGATCAAAAGCAAATATTTCTTCTGCTCAATGTTGGGTCAACTCATAGTAATTAGAAATGATTGCCAGTTTTGTTGAAAAAAAAAAAAAAAAAAAAAGGAAAGAAATTCATTCTAATAAAATGATCTTCTACATTCCTCACACCCTGATAAAATTAGCTGGGACAATCTGTGGGGTAATCATGCCTCTCCAGCCTTCTCAGAATAGCCTACGTATGTTCTCCTTTGTCCCAGAACAATATTACACTATACTGGCATGCTGTTTCATCAGGAAGGCAAACCTGGCTTCTCATAGGATTGAATGCAATGATTTCACTTCCTGGGAGTAATGACCCCCAAAAGTTTCCTGGAAACAAGCTACTTGTGGCCTAATCTGAATGGTGTGAAACTTCTTGGAAGCAATCCATTACTTTCTGACCCCATGTAATGCTCTGCTACTTATACTTGCCCTGCATATTCTTCTTAATATCTCTTCTTTGATTGGGACAAAGGTTGAGCTTTAAGTTGAATAGGATGGGGTAAGGATGGAAAAATGGCAAGCGTTCTTTGAGGCAGGACTAACTTTTGGCAAAACTATAAAGTAGCTGAATTGAGGAAGAAGAAGAGATGGGTTTTTTAAAAAATATTTATTCCTTGTTCTCTCTTTCCTCTGCATTGTTGTTGCTGTTAAGTGCTGTTGAGTCAATTCTGACCCATAGCAACCCTTTATAGGGTTTCCAAGGAGCAGCTGGTGAGCTTGAACAGCCAACCTTGAAGTTCAAACGATTTTGCAGTCTGATGCATTAACCCACAGCGCCACACCAGGACTCCTTCCTCTGAATAGCCTGCTCTAAATCCTATTTTTATTCTTTGTTGACAACCAATCCATCCAGCCTAAGGATATATACTTTTTAAAAAACTGTGATATCCTCTGATAATGGCAAAAGCTACAATCTCTCAGTGCATCTTACATAGCACTCAAGACCAATTGCTTTAATAATAGTTCTAGTGGAACAAAGAAAAATGGTATAGTTGAAGAAGTATAAGTGTTAGAGTTTGTGCTTTGGGATAAGAGGCCCAAATTTGATGAGGCCAAGAGGTACTACTAAGAGTAGATAAGTGCATATCAAACTGACAACCACACAAATCTTCTGCAATAAATTTTATTTAGAGTTTTCTGTCAACACTATTTTTAGATCTGAAAATAGCAGACACATGATTTTATTAGATAATAACCTAAGTAAAAACTTCTGTTGCACTCTTTTATAATATTGCTGATGTTGTTGTTAAATGGCATCAAATTATTTTCAACTCAGAACGACAACACTGTATAGGGTTTCCGAGGAGCTGCTGGTGAGTTTGACCTTATAGTCGAGTACTTGTTACAGACATGTAAATGTTCTTTGCCTTGAAACCTCCCTTTGTTAACATCAGTCTGCCTTAAAACAATAAGCACATGATACTGAGGTATTTGATGAAAGAGCTTTGATGAGTTCCCAATTAATGGTACTAATAAACCTGTTATGAATTTATAGACCTTTACCTAGCTTCCAGGACTTAATTATGGCTCAACTCTTTGATCTGTTAGCTAAGTAAGCTGAGTAAGTTTTTATGCTACATCTGTTGACCAAATTAGCTAGTTTCATTATCCTGAACATGTTAATACAGGTTCCCAGAGCAAAAGGGGTGCTGTGAGTCCCCATGGCATTCCTTGGTCACTGCTGTGTGCTGTTTGTAGGGAACAATCAGTGCCTGTGGCCATCATATAAAAAGTGTTTCTTCCATGGCCACAGTCCAAAGGACACGGTACCTTTCTCCATGCAGAAGCTGGAGAGACTCCAGTTATAGGCAGAAGAACAAAGAGTTAGGGAGACTCACATAGTAGAAGGACTACTATGAAGGAATGAGTTCTAGAAAGACCAGAGCTAAGAGGTGATACGAAGAAGCCTGCAACAGTTTCCATGGAAAGAGAAGTTTTTGTATACTAAATCCCTGTTTGGAGAGCAGGTGGCTGTTCCCTGAAAGCAGAAAAAAAATCATTTCATAATAAATGAAGGAAATAAAATGAATCTTGATCGCTGCTCTTTGTTGATGATTCCTCACCACCACCGAGTTATGGTAACTGAAAAGATGCTGTAACTGTGCCCTTTCAGAGTCAGTATGCTGTAAATTGAAACTAGAGATGATGTGAGCAATTTAAGACTATGTGATATAAGATAAGAATTTAGACCCCGACATTTAAAATGCCCTGTTGATTCCAGATAGAATTATTCTTTTTCTAGTTGAGAAACATGGCCTTTTGACAAGCGATGTCTGTGCTCATGAGCTGATAAAAATGATCCCAGTGCATGTTCAGTTGCCTTCCCAGGTGACATGAACAGCTGTTGCAAAATCCCAGAACTTGCTTGATTCCTGCCAAACCACAGGCTACTGGCATCAGAAAACAAAACCATGACTCATGGCGAACACTCACTGTTCCCGACTTGGATACGGTGACAACCACATACACAAGGCTGCAGGAACGCGTGTTCAGTTACCTCGGCTGTCTGTGTCCTGAGGAGGCCACCCCCTCTTGTTACTGACAGAATCCAAAGACCTTGGGAAGCCCTTCTCTCCCTTTCTCAATCCTGCAGAGGTGAATCTGTACTGTAGAGTGTGTGTGCTTGAAAGTAACCTGGTTTCACCTCTTTTTTATTCCCTCTTTGCCTGATTTTCCTGGGACTCTGGATTTGGGGAAAATTAATGTTTGAGTCTGATTTTTTTCCTTAAAGGTGATTTAGGCAAAGTGGAGTTGTTTTTGATTCCTGTGGTTTTATAGGACAGACTTTCTGACCCTACTACTGGGGTCAGAAAACTGAACCCTTTTCAGATCTATGATTCCCCAATTTGAGACTTGGGCAGATAAGGCTTGATTTCTGGTTCTAGTTGTTAAGACTTTGTTATTGTTGTTATGTGCTTTTGAGTTGGTTCTGACTCATAGCAACTTTGTGTAGGATTTCTGAGGAGCAGCTGGTGGGTTTGAGCTGCTAACCTTGTGGTTAGCAGTTCAGTGCTTATGCTCGAGTGCCACATCAGGTGTCTTGAAAAGTTAGGAAAATTGAAGTTGATTCAGGCAGTGTTAACTGCCCACTGGATTTAGTATCAATTTGGGACAGGAAATGCAGATACAAATGACATCCAGGGCCAGGCAGATACCAGGGATAAGAGGAGCAGGTTGTGAGGCAGACTGGCGGTGAGGACAGAGAGTGGTGAAGACTCACATGGCTGGGTCTTGTCTAATCAACAATGGGAAGCTGAATCTCACCAGCAGCTGATGGTTACCACACGAGCCCAGACTTGCCCGCTCTTCCGATTTGTTAGGGGAAGTTAGAAATCCAAATTACTAGGTAAAAATCCCTCATTTAAAATTATTGGCCACTATGTGCATAAGGTCGCTATGAGTCGGTACCGACTCAATGGCACCTAACAACAACAACAATTCAAGTTGTGGCCTTGACTGCAAGGTCAGTTTGAACTGCAAAGTCAGTGGTTCAAACTCGCCAGCTGCTCCTCAGAAACCCTCTTCAGGGTTGCTATGGGTTGGAATCGGCTTGACAACACTTAACAACAACAATAACAACAAAATTCAAATTGTAAAGAACAAAGACAAAAGCACACTCTGAGTCAAACAAAACAGATAAGGCAGGTTATGTTAATAGTTTACCATGATTTGATCTCTGCAGTGCAGTGAATAATGCAAATATAAATATTTTAATTCATGTTTTAAGTGTGAATTTCTAAGCTCTCTACCTCTAAGCGCCAAGAAGAGTAAACTTGCACTCCTGAAGTTCTGGACGTATAGTCTGATGCCTTTAAAAGGGGAACTATTTCTGGAAGTCGTCTTTTTATTTCCTAAAAAAATCTTGCAAAGTTTTCATTCTCCTCCATTATCTATTTGTATTTACTTTAATATAAAATTTTGCTTTGGCTACCTTATCTTTGTGCCTGGCACACAATAGAACTTTCATAAATATTTGCAAAATGAGTGATTTAAGTTAAATCGATAGTTATGGAAAATTCATCTTGTTGTTTGTTTTATATATCCCAGTGTGAAAACAGACCTTAAGAAATTAAGTAACAGTGTTCTTAAGAGACAGAATTTGGCATTACCAGCATTGCCCATTAGTGATAACATTGCAGTGTTTATAGACAGTCACCAAAATCAACCTAGGTAGGATTTCAGTGGGATCCAGAGATGGCTGCTCTCATCACCTGGATTCATGTGCCAGCCTTACAGCATCCATTTCCCCCTATGTGTTTATAAAGTAACTGCTGTCTTCCACATAAGGAGGTAGAGAAGTAAATAGATTAATTATAACCTAATATGAAAAACAAAATCAGAGACATAGTAGAAGTTGGAGCCCTCTCTAGCTGAAGGTTTTGCCCTCAGAATGAAATAATCCACCCGGTGCTTATCCTGCAGACATTGCCATTGTTGTGATTGCTCATTGCCAACAAGCTACTTATATCACCTACATCCATGCCACGCTTATTGCCATAGGTTTCCAAGACCAGGCCATTATGTGAAAATTGGCTTCATGTGAACATGAAGAATGACTATATCAGATTACAAAATGGAGGATGCCTACATCATTCCATAATTGCCAAATTCCAACATTCATCACATAACTGCTGAATTACATCATTGCACCATAGTGGAAGCTTTGGTTTTCACCAGTTATTGTAGAGTCGATTCCAATTCATGGAAAATCCAGGTGCCTGTCTGTGTACCACACAGTTTTTAATGGCTGATTTTTTTGGAAGTAGATCACCAAGTCTTTCTTCCAATGTTTCTCCAGGTAGATGGAGCAGCCAATCTTTGGGTTAGCAGGGAGCGTGTTAATACTTTGCACCATTCAGGAACTCTATCTTTACTAGATCACCAGATAATAGAAGACCACAAGTGAAAGGCTCAGGAGGAAGACTTGGCTTTTCCAGTTCTACCAGTGTTCTCATTGGAAATCAGTTGCATGAGTGTTCCTACCTAGTACCACGTGGAAGAAGGGGCAGCCTTCCCTACCAAGGTCTGTTCAAATAGAAAAGTCATGACCAAATATTGATTGCATTTTAAGCCATTAAATTAAAAGGTCTATAAAAGCTACAAGAACTAGCTGAAGCGTACTCCCTAAGATTTGGATGGAGTAAAGGAACAATGGAAGGGACCTCTTCTAGTTCAGGAATGCACTTCTTCAATGAATCCAGAAAGTGGCATAACCTTATATTGGAGAACGCTTCATGGTTGTTAGGTACCTGAGAACCAAATACCAGTTGGCAGGAGCCAGGGTGAATATTATCATGGCCTCATTGGACATGGGAGGTGGAGGAAGTAGATGGGTTAGACTTTTGAAACGTTTTTTTAACAGGACATCTCCCTACACCCTTCCTCTTTCCTGTCTGTGTGGAATCTAGATGTCGTTATTGAAGCTTCAGCAGTTATTTTTCTAGGACCTTGAGGCAATTTTGTGGATGAAAGTCATACAGTAGGAGCATGAAGATTAGAAGGCTTTGTGGAGCTGTCATATCTGCATATACTCTGGACTTCTTATTTCCAGACTTATTTTATTTAATTGAATAGGTATTATTTCTTTAAGCCACTTTAAGTTTCAGTTATCATTCCCAACATGTCCAACAAAATACTAAGGCTGCATTTTACAAAGACCCTAGAGAATTATGGAGGGTGCCAGAATTAACATGATTTAGAAAATGAAGGCATGTGATGTTTCTTCCACCTAAGTATCATGAAAGAGATTTATTTGCAAAAAGGTCTTTGAGAAATGGTAGCATAAGTATCCATACACACATTATCAGGCAACCTAGTGACTTTCACATACTTAAGACATACGATTGGGGAAATATTGAGCTATGTTGTTGTTAAGTGCTGTTGCATTGGTTCCAACCCATAGCAACCCTGTATAGGGTTTCTGAGGAGCACCTGGTGAGCCGACCCTGCAGTCCAAACTGACTTTGGTATTGAGTAAATTAAATCATAGTGCCACAACATGAGTATAAATCTAGGTTTCACTCTCAGCTCCTTCTGCTTAGACAATTGCCTTAATCTTGACAAACCTAAATATATTTCTATATAAAAAGATGGAGTAATGATGTTTCAATGAGTTTGGGAAATTCACATAGGGAATCTCAATAAATGACAATTTTCTAGAAAGTGTGTAACAGGAGAGAAAGGAGAATTGTAATGAAAAGAAAGAAGAAAAGTAAAAACAGAGACACTAGTTAGCACATAAAAAGAGAAGGCTAAAACAATACAATAAAAAATTTCAAAGCTCTGCTTTCTGTAGATCTTTATCTTCCCAGGGAGCAGAGCAAGATACTGTAGTTAAGGAGTTATGATAGCCAAACTGTTAAACCAGATGCTCAGAATCTTAAAACAAAACCTCAAACCAGGGCAGTTGTGAAGGAACCTAGCCAGAAAGGATGATGAATTCATTCATTCAGCAACAATTGATTGAGCTCATTCAGTGTTCCAAGCACCAGGGATATAGTGGAGAACAAGATAGACTAAGGTTTTGCCCTCACTAAGGCTTCATTCTGGAGTTTTGGTGTGGTGCTGTTGGATAAACACTGAATTCCAAGGTCGGTTTAAACCACAAGATCGGCAGTTCAAAAGTTCAAACTCACCAGCCACTCCTTGAAAACCCTATATATACAGTGTTTCTATGAGTCAGAACCAATTCCACAGCACTTAACAATAACAACAGCAACAAGATTTCATTCTAGTGGCAGAGGCAAGTAATAAGTAGAGAAAACATCCACCTTAGGTAGTAAAGAGGAGGCGGAGACCTGAAGGTAAAGGGATTATGAGGGATAAAGTGGGAGAGGTGCTGTTTCAGATAGACTTTTCAGGTAAGTCCAAAGTAATAGTTAAGAGAATATAAATTGTAGTTTAAAAGACTAACAGTTGCTTGATTGCTTTTATCCTCAAAAGGGTTATGCTGACCACAGAAGAATGGTTAAACAAACTGTGGTACATACACACAATGGAATATTATGCAACCCTGAGGAAAAACAAGGAAGCTGTAAGCTATCATATAACATGGATGAACCTTGAGGACATTATGTTGAGTGAAATTAGTCAGTTGCCAAAGGAGAAATACTGCATCGACCACTACTGTAAAAGACTAAGAAAAAGAACCCATACTAAAAGGGGGGGGGGGGGATTCTTTGTTGGTTACCGGGATGTGGGGGGTAGGGCGAGGGGAGGGAGGGGAAGGTGGAACACAGGGTAGGGAATAAACACAGGATAGTTTGGGTGCTGGGGAGGGGGGCAATACACAATAAGGGGGAGGGAGATGGAAGAACAAGGCAGATGGGAAAAAAATTAGGCAGGTTTGCATAGGCTAAGTGGGACAGAGGTAAATAATGATGTATGAACAACCTTGGAAAAACAAGGCTCTGGGATACAAGGACTAAGGAAGGCATAGTTGGAATGGGCAAAAGGGGGGAAATAATATTACGATGCTTGGCTGTCTTTTGAATCTTGGTTTCCCTTGCATACCATTATAAAATAGACACTTGATGGGGAGAGAAAGGAATAGCCAGAAATACCACCATAGAAAGCTTGTAAGTCCATCTTCTGCCTATAACTGATTGGAAATGGGGCTACAACGTGCCCAGTGAAGGAGGCTTCCTGCAGAGCCTCTGTATTACATAGGACCATAGGTGGAATCCTGATCCCCAGCCTGGAGTGGCTAAAAGAACAGAAAATACTTCTTGAAAGAAAGACCTACAGGAAAAATACAAAACAATAATGGCAGTTCAACTGACTACTTCAAGAACAAGCAAGTTGCTCCCGCAGGAGATATCAAGGCAAGCAGTGTGGTCCCCTCTGGGCAAACACCCTTCCAAGACTGAGACTCAGTGGGAATTCACGAGCAAACACGTGCTCTGACTAGTGACCACGTTGGTCACTGATAAAGGGAAGTGAGGGAAAAACAGCAATGAAACTGTGAGCTAAGTCCAACCACGTTCAATATACTCCTGTGAACACAGGTGGAGACCTGGTTGGCCAGCAGTGTGTCAACACCTGGGGACTCTTGGGCCCAGAATCAGTGACATAGCCACAGAGGACTAGAGTGGAGAAGGACCTATCCAGCTGATAAGAAGAGAGGGCATATGCATAAGAACATCCACACTTGCAGATAATACCCACTTGACCTGGCTTCAATGGCTGGATGATCAGAGCTCAACTAGAAGAAGAAATAAGAGGAAAAAAAGAGTAATCATACAATGTGATAAACTTGAACTACACCTATGGATGCAATAGCTCAAAAGAGGGAACAAATCTTTACAGTGAGGATCATTTCCACCTCCTCAATACACAGGGTAGACAGGGATGGGCTACTTGGACATTGGCTCCCCAAAATGGGGGGTGGGTGGCTACAAAGGCAGGAAGTGACTGGCTTACAAGCTTTCAAGAGGGAGCCTAGATACAGAGGGCACAGAGGAAGGTAGAATCTCCACTGAGTAATATCCAATCTGTCTGGGCGGGGCTGATGAAAAGAGATGTGGATAGCATTTATGTGGTACAATAGTGAATAATTACTATCAGGACTGACTGTGAGGGTTGTAAATGTAAACAGACATTTTGTAGCAAATGGAGGGGAGTGGTGGACTTTGCAGTCCAGGAGTGGAGGGCCCTGGGACCATCAAAGGAGAAGAATGTAGTGCGGGACCCTACCCAGAGAAACAATGACTCCAGAGATGGAGGCAGATATGATGATGTGGAGAGATGGAGTGGCTGGGGACTTTAGACCCAGAGAGGGAGAGGGGCTGTGTGCTGATGACCAAGGGGCAGGCTTGCGGGGTGTACCATTTGGTTGATGATGCATGGAGGGGATTGTAACCATGGCAATGTAACAATATATACGATAGGATGAATGTAAAGCTATTGTTCTCCCATGTAAACTATCACATAATTCACAATAAAAAAATTTAAAAGGTGAGGGTTGCTGAAAACTCATTGAGAGAGTTATCACTCATCTTCTCTCTATAGAAAGAGTTTCAAAACATGCTCTAATATTCACTGAGAGCCCTTATATTAGGTATATAGTCTCTCTGAGACTCAGTTTTCTGAACTGTAAATATAGTTAAATTTTCCATTTTGCAAATTTTCTGGGAAGACCAAATGTAAAGACTTAAGTATGTGAAGTGCACTTTGATTCCTAAGCAATATTCATTCCTTTTTCTTTTCTTGGTTTACTATTTAACAAAAGGAGAGTATGAATTACAGCCAGGCAGAACAGTTGAAGAAAAATAAGACTTCTGGATTGCAGAGGCTGATGACTTTAGAAATGAGCTTCTGATGGCGTTTGTAGATTACCAAGACTTTTGGAGAGACCATGCATATTAATATCCTTTATTTAAGATAAAGAGAATGGGTTGGGCCTTATCATGCTTTCACATTCTTTGTAGCTCTGTGGTTCTGAACTTGGCTTCTAACGTTCCTATTTTAGACTAGAAGTTGTTGTTGTTGTTAAGTGCCGTCGAGTCGGTTCTGACCCATAGCGAGACTAGAAGTTAGAGGTCCCTAAATGTTTAGTTCATTAGTTATTGCAGGCTTGCCTGTTTTGTAATTATCTGGAAGTTGGTTATAGAAATAGATTCCCTGCTCCCAGTTCTAGATACTTTGATTCAATAAGTGAGGGGTGGGACCAGGAAATGTCACTGAGCCAGAATTGTGCCAAATTCCATTTTAGATTGTTCATTCACTTAGTATGAAGTAGTTACTTTTCTTTGAGTTCTACCTTAAATCTACAAAAGGAAAAACAAAAACAAAAAAATAGTAAAAAAGTCACAGTAATATTTCCCTAACATAACCTAATATAACTTCCTACATGTGTCCTATTTACTATGTTATCAAAGAGAGAATCACAAATGTAAATTCAAAATTTTCACTGCTGTCTTCAAGTGGACTATGTACAAACTAATAGGTACTTCTCCTAACCCATGTTTATTTTATAAATTCTGGTTTAGAAAATAATGAAGCTCTACTACATTTAGCCAAATATTTAGAATTCATTATTTGTTATTGTCAATTGCCTTTATGTCGGTTCTGACTCATAACCACCCCATGTGACAGAATTGAACTGTCCTATAAGACTTGCTAGTATGTAGTCGCTATCAGAGCAGATCACCTGGTATTTTGCTCCAAGGAGTTTTTGGTGATTTTGAACTGCTGAACTTTCAAAAACCAGTTAAACGTTTACCTATTGCTCTACCCTACCACTCCTTTGTCAGTTTGTCATACTGTGGTGGCTTGTGAGTTACTGTGATTCTGAAAGGTATGCCACTGGCATTTTAAATACCAGCAGGGTCACCCATGGTGGACAGGTTTCAGATGAGCTTCCAGACAAAAACAGGCTAGGAAGAAGGAGTGATGAATTCCGAATATTTAGTCACTGAAAACCTCATGACTCAAGTCTCATGAATAGCAGAGAAACACTGTCAGATATAGTGCTGGAAAATGAGCCCCTCAGGTTGGAAGGCACTCAAAATGCGACTGGGGAAGAGCTGCCTCCTCAAAGTAGAGTGGACTGTGATAATGTGAATGG
>NW_006408631.1:4052538-4054534 GCF_000296735.1 Chrysochloris asiatica
TGAGAAAAAGGCTGAAAAGTTGCACCTAGAAAATGTATTCTTGGAGGGTAGCAGGGACTGTCAAAGAAGAATTTTAGTGCAAACTCTTCCCTCATCTACCCCACAGCCCTGATCTTGCCCCTTCAGAATTATTTTTGTTCCCCAAACTCAAAGGGATACTCTTGCAGTCCCATGTATATGCCAAAAGAGCCATTTTGACATTGTATAAATTGGGAAGGGTTAGAAAGATGGAAACATTATCTTCAGAAGTGTATGGACTTGGGTGAAGGATATGTCAGAGACAATAGTTTCACATTTTGACATTTTATGTTTAGTAAAGGTTGCTATGATTTTATAGCAATACTTTTTGACTCATCCTTATACATACTCTATCCAGGGTCTTTTCTATTATCAATGCCCAGCACAGTACCAGGGTAGGTTAATTAAATTCTCAGCTGGATGCTTTGAGGATCATTTCCCCTGTATTAAAGGAGAATGGAATAAGAGATTCTCTTTGAATTTCCTGGAGTCTTATCCTTGAGAAACTGCCCAGCTGTTTTCTAAATTGTCAAAGTGTGGTGTGCTTTGAAATAACACCATTTAAACCCCATGTTCATGATAATTGTTGTTATAATGTTTTCAACATTAAAAATGGCTATCAGCAAGCACTCTGTGACCTTTTGAGAAATTTCTGGTCATTGAACTTCTAACGGTCAGGGGCACATTCTTTAAGAAATTCCCTAATGATAAGTTGGCCTGGAGTGAGTCACTTAGATTATCAGCACCTTTGGCAGCACCTTTGGGAGGCAGTTTTGATAACTTGACTATTAAAAATTTGCATATGACCTTTCAGCCCAATCAAATAATTAATGTAAGCCAAGCCCTGTAAAATAGAAACGAATAGTCTGAAACACTTTTTAAAAGGTTTTTGCCATTACCCCTAGAGCATGCTTCTCTCAAGGTTTATATTATATTATATTTATATTACATTACAAACCTAGTTAAATATTTCCTTTGGTGTCACTGAACTGAGTATATGAAAATTGTTCAATAGGCAAATTTTGTGTTATCTATATTTTTATAACAGTAAAAAAATTTTTTCATTAACGTCAAAATGACACATTTTTTATTGCTTTATCTATTTACTGCAATAAAAATAAATGAAATAAAGTATAATGTTGATGACCTTTTTCGAGAAATACCCTATCCCAAACTTCCGTGAGTATTCAGCATACCAATTCATAGCAACCTGGGGCAGGTGGCATTTTAACTTCCTGATCTCGGTGTCAGCACAGTTGTGTTTGGTGATTTTTTAAATCGATGTTCTTCTAAGTTCCAGCTACTATTCTGTGATTCTGTAGCTGTTCATGTTTAAGTATAAGCCTTTTATCATTTCTTTGGATCTCAAATCTAGGTACATAAGAACTAATTTCAGGATGCGAAAGCACCTCTAAATGTTTACTTTTCTTGTTTTCTGATTCTTGCTATTCCCACAAGAAGGTACACATTTTTCAGTTCATAGTTAAAGAAGCATTTAAATGGCAAGATACATGGAGTCATCAAGCATAGACATTGAATCCTCGATAGCAACCACCAACAACAGTCACCCCTGGAACTGGTAATGCTGAACCTTTGTTAGAAAAGACCCTGGTAGCACAGTGGCTAAGTATTTGACTGCTAACTGAAAGGTCAGTGGTTGAAACCACCAGCCATTTCTTGGAAGAAAGTTATGACAATAGGCTTTTGTAATGATTTATAGCCTTGAGTTTGGCCATGTTCCATAGACACCCATTCACTTTGAGATGAGAAAGAGAAGAGGAAGGACTGGCTGGTCTGAAGTTTAGGAGGCATATGAACCCCCAAGCCAATGGACACTGGAGGCTATAGCTGAAAGTGAAGTGGACAGCTAGTATGAAGTGGGGGGAGGCATATAAGAACTCTCAAATTTACACATAGTACTCATTTGACTTAGCTTGGATGACTGGCTGACCAGAACTCAACCTGTTGTAGATAAAGA
>NW_006408631.1:4058440-4059535 GCF_000296735.1 Chrysochloris asiatica
TTGTTTGGATCATGAAGACTTGAAATACTGACTGTTAACGATAAAAGACTACAGCCTTCAGTATGGGTTGCACCTCAATGTCAAGGAAACGAAAATCCTCACAAGTGGACCAATAAACAATATCAAGATAAATGAGGAAAATATTGATGTTATCAAGGATTTCATTTTACGTTTTACACAATCAATACACATGGAAGCAGCAGTCAAGAAATCGACATATTGCTTAAAGCAAATATGCTGCAGAAGACCTGTTTACAATGCTGTACCTTACACAAGCTATGGCTTTTCAATCACCTCCTATGCATGTGAAAGTTGGTCAATGAATAAGGAAGACCATAGAAGAATCAATGTATTTGAATGACCATGCTGGCAAATAATTTTGTATAGCACAGACGCCCAGAAGAAGAAAGCTGTTTTGGAAGTATGATTGGATTGCTCCTTGCAAGAGAGTATGGGGAAACTTTGTCGCTCAGGCTTTGGACATACTGTCAGGAAGGACCAGTAGTTGGAGAAGGAAGGACATCATGCTTGGTAAAGTGGAGACTCAATGAAAAAGAGGAAGACCACCAATGAGATGGATTGACACAGAGGTAACTAACCACAATGGACTCAATAACAATTGTAAAAATGGTGCAGGACTATGCAGTGTTTTGTTGTGTTATACATAGGATTACTATGAGTCAGAACCGACAGGATGACATCTAACAACAACTTCTTTGCCCATGTTCTGAACCTAAAACATAATAAAGTGCCAGTCCATGGGTAGCTAAAATTTTGTCATCAATAATATGGGCTAAGTTGCAAGACACAACTTAGTTTGACCAACAAAAGACTTGCTAACACTCTACCCTTTTATTAGGTCCTGAAATGGCTGGCCTGAAGGAAATTTTTTTTTTTTTTTGTCAGAAGAGCAGACAAATTTAACCAATGAGTAAGAATCAACCGGACAGGAACTAACAATAGCATTCTCCCCAAACCAATAACATTTCAGATGCATAGTTAAAAAGAAGTGGCTCAGTGTCTTTAGTCTCTTCTGCTTTGGATAACTAACTGAGAAACATTGAACCATGCTGTTGATCAATAAAAGTATTCCAC
>NW_006408631.1:4059720-4060864 GCF_000296735.1 Chrysochloris asiatica
CAACTTGACGGCACTTAACAACAACAACAACATATAGAGGTCTGACAATTTTCTGATTGACAGATTTTCAATGACTTGCAAGATGGACACTGCCCAAGTGTAAACAAGATATCCTCAAACTGGAATCTGCAAGTTGTGATCTGAAGAATGTTAAAATGAGGGATAGGAACAATATACTCCAGGTTCATATAATTTAGGGAAAATGTGGACTAGAGAAAACAAAATATACTTCTTCACCACAGTACATCTTAGAGTCTTCTATCTTCTAATGTCTTTTGACTCCCTAATAAATACATGTAATGAATGACTCTATTTCAAACTTTGTACTGGAACACTTTTTTTCTAGCTTTTTATTAATATTGCAAAAGCAATGTTTTATGGGATTTCAGTTAGGGAAAACCTAATATCAACCAATTTATACCAATACTTCAGGCAAGTAACAATATTTATATTGAACATGTCAACTTACCACTGATTTAGGCTAAACAAAATAAACACATGGAAAGTAAGGCAAAATAGATATTATGAAAGGCCCTGTATTAAAACCATTACCTTTTTGGTTTTTGACTCAGAAAGGCAAATATAAGTGATTAATACAACTCTCTGTTTTATTGTGTTTTTTGTTTGTTTGTTTGCATTGCCAGTGGCCTTTTCCGTTCTTAGCTGGGACCTCCTTACAGGGAGTTGACTGGTTTCTCCACTGAGACCATGATACACACTCTTGGGAAGGAGGATATGGTACTGCAAATTTACTTGCAATGGTTTTTCTATCCTGTCTTCTTAATGTCCACCAAATGATTAGGTGGGCATTAGGAACCATGTAGGAGTCATTGTGTAGAGCTGTAGGTTAATGCGTTGGACTGCAAAGCCAGTTTGAACTGCAAGGAAGGTCAGAGGTTCAAGCTCACCAGCCTTTCCTGGGAAAACCTATATAGGATTACTATGGGTCAGAATTGATTCGGTAGCACTTAACAACAACAACAACAACAACAAAGAATCATGAAAATAGGATGTACAGGACTATATCATTGGGATTAGTTAGTTTTGCCATCCTGCTAGGTTTAAAAGGAGCCATCTCAAAAGCTTAGACAGATGACAGCAGGGCCATTAAGAAAGAAGAGCTATGAGCAGAGCATGAGATCCC
>NW_006408631.1:4061189-4065163 GCF_000296735.1 Chrysochloris asiatica
AGCTTTTGCCAATTCAACTTTTTAAGGTGTACAACTTATTGGCAGTAATTACAATAGTCAATTGTGCAACCCTACCTTTAATGTGATTTTCTAACACTGTTAAATCACCTCCATACCCTTTTTCTGTACCCTCCTGCCTTAGGGAACAACTAATAAACTTTGGTCTCTATACGTTTGTGTTTTCTTGTCTTTTTATATAAATGAATTACAAAACATATCTGAAAGTGACTATGTAGTATAAGCACTGGACAGCTAACTGCAAGGTCAGTGGTTCAAATGCACCAGCTGCTCCTGAGAAACCCTGTACAAACCCACCAACTCAGTGGCACTAACAATACCAGCAATACAGCTGTAATAAAAACAGCCTTATCCTGGTATAATAATCTAGTATTTATCTGTCAGTTTGTCACATTGTGTATTGCTGTGATGCTGGAAGCTATGACATCAGTATTTTAAATACCAACAGGATCACCCATGGTGGACAGACTTCTGCAAAGTTTGCATACTAGGAAGTAGGAGAGACAGATCGCTTCTGAATTGTTAGCTGTTGAAAATCTTATGAAGAGCAATGAAACCTTGTCTGATATAGTGAAGAAAGATTATCCCCTTAGGATGGAAGATATTCAAAATGTGATTGGGAAGAGATGCCTCTTCAAAATGGAATTGAGCTTAAAGATACCTATGAATCAAAGCTTTTGAGATCTTCATTTTCTGATGGGGCCCAAAACATAATGAGAAGAAACATTTTCAAACATCCGTTAAGAATAAGACCATGGAACATGAAGTGTGTGAATCTAGAAAAACTTATTTTTGTTGTTAAGTGCCACTGAGTCAGTTCCGACTCATAGTGACTCTGTATATGGTTTAAAAGGAGCAGCTTATGGGTTTGAACTGCCAACTTATGGTTAGCAGTCCAATGTTTATCCTACAATGCCACACCAGGTCTCCCTAGAAAGAAGTCGTTAAAAAGAATGTATAAAGATTAATATCCTGGGAATTAGTGAGCTGAAATGTACTGGTCTTTTTTATTAAGACAATCACATGGTTTACTATGCCAAGAACTATAAGGTGAAGAGGAATGGTGTCGCATTCATCACCAAAAAGAGTATTTCAAGATCTAACTTGAAGTACAATGCTGTCTGTGATAGAATAATATCCATACTTCTACAAGGAAGACCAATTAATTCCACTATCATTCAAATTTATGCACCAATCACTAAAGCCAGTAATGGTGAAATTGAAGAATTCTACCAACTTTTTCAGTCTGAAATTGATCAAGCATTCAATGAAGATGCATTGATAATTACTGGTGTTTGGAATGCAAAAGTTAGGAACAATGATTAAGCATCAGTTGGAAAATATGATCTTGGTGATAGAAATGATGCTGGAGATTGCATGATAGAAAATCCCCCCCCCCCTTTAAAAATATAACATAAAAGGCAACTATACATGGGGACATCTACATGTGGAATACACAGGAACCAAATTGACTACATCTGTGGGAAGAAATGACGGAGAACTCAATGTCATCTGCAAAAACAAGGCTGTGGGCTGACTGTGAAACAAACCATCAATTGATCAATTGCTCAGATTCAAATTCAGGCTGAAGCTGAAGAATATTAAAACAACTACATGAGAGCCACGATATGCCCTTGAATATATCCCACTTGAATCTCAGGAGAAGACCTGAATCATTAAACACTAAAAACTGAAGAAGACAAGAATTGTGGATTACATCAAGACATCATACATATAGAAAACAAAAGGTAATTAAAAATTCAAGAAAGAAAAGAGGAAAGTGGATTTCAGAAAACACTCTGAAATTTACTATTAGATGTAGAGAAACTAAAGCAACTAGAAGAAATGAAGAAGCAAATGAGCTGAACAGAAAATTTCAAAGGGTAGTTTGAGAAAACAAAGTCAAATATTATAACGAAATGTGCAAAGACCTGAAGTTAGAAAATCAAAAAGGATGAACACACAACATTTGTCAAGCTGAAAGAACTGAAGAAAAATTCAAGTCTCAGGTTGCAATATTGAAGAATTCTATGGACAAAATATTGAATGACACAGGAAGCAGCAAAAGGAAATGGCAGAAATACACAGAGTCACTGTACCAACATGAATTGGTCGATGTTCAGACATTTCAAGAGGTACTATATTATTAAGGACTGATGGTGTTGAAGGAAGAAGTCCAAGCTGTTCTGAAGGCACAGGTGAAAAATAAAGCTTCAGAAATTGATGGAATACAAATGAAAATCTTTCAACAAACTGATGTGGCACTGAAAGTCCTCAGTCAACTATGCCAAGAAATTTAAAAGACAGCTGCCTTGGCAACAGATTGGAAGATATTCATATTTTACCCATACCAAAGAAGGTGACCCAATTGAATGCAGAAATTACCAAACAATATCATTAATATCATATGCAAACACAATTTTGCTGAAGATAATTAAAAAATGATTGCAGCAGTACATTCAGAGGAAGCTGCCAGAAACTCAAACTGGATCGAGAAGACATGGAATGAGGGATATCATTGTCAGATGAATCTTGGTTGAAATCAGAGGATGCCAGAATAAGTTTACTTGTGCTTTAATGACTATGCAAAGACAATACACTGTGTAGATTATAACACACTATGGGTAACATTAAAAAGAATAGGAATTGCAGAACACTTAGTTATGTTCATGAGAAACCTGTACGTAGGAAAAGAGGGAGTCATTAGAACCTAGCAATGGGATATCGAATGATTTAAAATCAGGATAGACATGTGCCAAGGTGTATCCTTTCATCATATTCAATATGTACGCTAATCAAATAACTCAAGAAGCTAGATTATACAAAAAAGAACATAACATTAGAAAGACTCATTAGAAATCTGATATGCAGGTGACATATTTACTAGCAAAGATCAAAGACTACAGTATGGATTCCATCTCACTGTAAATAAAACAAAAATCCTCACAACTGGACCAATAAATAACATCATGATAAACAAGGAAAAGATTGAAGTTGTGAAAGACTTCATTGCTTGGATCCATCGTCACTGCTCACGGAGGTGGTGATTATGTGCCGTGGAGTCGGTTCCGACTCACAGCCACCCTGTACAGGGTTTCCGGGGCTGTAAATCTTTATGGGAGCAGAAAGCCTCATCTTTCTTTTGCTGAACATCTGGTAGTTTCGAACTGCTGACCCTGAGATTCACAACTCGATTTGTAACCACTAAGCTACCAGAACTCACAGAGGTAGCAGCCAAGAAATCAAGTAATGTATTACATTAAGCAAATCTGTTGCACAAGACTTCTTTAAAGTGTTAAAGAGTGAAGATGTCACTTTGAGTACTAAGGCACACTTAACCAAAGTGATGGTATTTTCAATCACCTCATATGCAAGAATGAATAAGCAAGACTGTTGAAGAATTGATGCATTTGAATTACGGTGTTGAAGAAGAATATTGATAGCATCATGGAATGCCCAAAGAGCAAACAAATCTATCTTGGAAGAAGTGCAACCAGAATGCTCTTTAGAAGTGAGGATGACAAGACTTTGTTTCTCATATTTTGGACATGTTGTCAGGAGGGACCAGTTCCTGGAGTAGGACATCAAGCTTGGAAAAGTGCAGGGTCAGAAAAAAAGACCTCAAATAAGATGGAGTGACACAGTGGACTGAAACATAACAATAATTGTGAGGATGGTGCAGAATGAAACACTAGGCAATACTAACAATAACTGGTATAACAATAGACACAGAGATCTCTAAAATAGAATTAGAGTCCAGAAATAAACCCAGACATTTATGGACAACTGATTTTTGGCAAGGGTGTTAAGTCCATTCATTAGACAAAGAAAAATCTTTTCAATACATGGTGTTGAGAAAATTGGATTTCTACATGTAGAAAAATGAAACAGTATAATGCTTCACACTATACACAGAAACAAACTCAAAATAGATCAAGGACCTAAATGTGAAAAAT
>NW_006408631.1:4066368-4067125 GCF_000296735.1 Chrysochloris asiatica
TGTAGTAGTCAATCAGACTGCCGTTGTTGTTTCTTATTTTTCCTGCTGGTCTTTCTTTCAAGAAATATCTTCTGTTCTTCTAGCTGCTTCAGGCTGGTCTACTTGTCTTTATAAGTGGAAATTTCCCACCTCAGAAAATTCTGGATTGGGTTCAGGATTCCACCTATGATCTTATGGAATGCAAAGGTTCCTCAGGAAACCTCTTTCACTGGGTAACTTCTAACCCCTTTTAAGGTATTCCAATCCATGATAGGCTGAAGACGGATTCACAAACTTTCTATTGTGATGTTTCTGGCTATTCCTTTCTCTCCCCCTCAAGTGTCTATTTTACAATGGTAGGCAAGGGAAACCAAGGTTCAAAAGACAGCCAAACATCTTAATATTATTTCCCCTCTTTTACCCATTCTAACCATGCCTCAAGCCCTGTATCCCAGAATCCCAGAGCTTTGTTGTTCCAAGGATGTACATACATAATTATTTACATCTGTCCCACTTAGCCCATGCCAACCTGCATAACTGTTCTCCTATCCACCTTGTTCTTCTGCTCCCCTCCCCCTTCTTGAGTATTGTCCCCCTGCCCCCAGCACCCAAGCTAGGGTGTCCATTCCCTACCCTGTGCTCCATCTTTCCCTTCCTCCCCTCACCTCATCCCATACAGGCTGGTGATCAACATATATATGTATATTTCCCCCCCTTTTAGGTAGGTTCTTTTTCTTACTCTTTTACAATAATGGTCCTGTGCAGTATTTCTCCTTTT
>NW_006408631.1:4067592-4070870 GCF_000296735.1 Chrysochloris asiatica
TTGCTGGTGTGAGATGATAGCTCACTGTTGTTTTTATTTGCATCTCTCTAATGGCTAGTGATCGTGAACATTTCTTCATATGTTTGTTGGCTGCCTGGATCTCCCCCTTGGTGGTGTCTGTTCATGTCCTGTGCCCATTTTTTAATTGGGTTATTTGTCTTTTTCATGTAGAGGTGTTTTAGATATTAGTCCTTTGTCTGATGTGGCATTGCAAAAGATTTTTTCCCATTTGGTGGGCTCCCTTTTGGTGAAGTCTTTTGATGCACACCAGTTTTTAATATTTAGTATGCCCCAATCATCTATTTTGTCGGTGTAATTTTCAAAATATTTGGTAGTCTGTGTATGCCCTGTATTAGAGCCCTCTCATTTGTCTCTATTTTTCAGGCCTAGTTTTTAATAATGGATTATTGAATATCATAACAAAAGTACAAATAGCGAAAGACAAAATAAGTAAATGGGGCCTCACAGAAATAAAAAACCATTGTTCATCAAAAGATTTTACTAAAAAAGTGAAATATAAGCTACCAACTGGTAGAATATATTCAGAAGCCATATATCCAACAAGAATTGAATAGTCAATATATAATAACAAAAATAACCCAATCATTAAATTATGTAAATGGACATTCACCAAAGAGAACATTTAAGTTCCCATCAAAACTTGAAAATTTACTCAACATCAATCATACCACTGTTGGAGATATGCAATCATACCACTGTTAGAGAAGCATTAGACTGCTAACTACAAAATTGACAGTTCAAACCTACCACTGATCCTTGAAAACTCTATACAATGTCGCTATGAGTTGGAATTAACTCTTAACAGCAACAGGATGACTATGATATAATAAATTTTTAAAAATATAAAATAACAAATCTCAGTAAGAATGGGAAAAATTGGAACTCTGATCCATTGCTGGTGAGAATGCAAAATGGTATACCTGTTGTGAAAAACAGTGTGATGGTTCCTCAAAAATCTGAAATTAGAACTACCATTATGTAACTATCATAGTAATTCTACTTCTATGCTTTCAAGTCCCAACTAACTTGAAACCCTAAACCCAGAGACATGTACTCCGATGTTTATTGTAGCACTAGTCACAACAGTCAAAAGGTGCCAACTACCTAAATGCCCATTAATAGATGAATGGATACATAAAATGTGATACATACATACACATCTATAATGAAATACTAGTCAGTCAGAAGGAGCAATGGAGTTTTCTTTCATGATACTTTTATGGATAAGAAGCACTGATAGCATAGTGGGTTATGAGTTGGGCTGCTAACTTCAAAGTCCGCAGTTCAAATCTACCAACTGCTCATTGGGAGAAAGATGAGGCTTTCTGCTCTGTTAACATATACAGCCTCAGAAACCCTATACAGCATCGCTATGAGATGGAACCAACTCCATGTCACATCACAACAACCACCACTATATGGATGGAGTTTGGATACATTATGCTTAATAAAATAAGTCAAGCACAGAAGGAAAATATTCATATTGTATGACTCCACTATTCTTTTTTTATTGAGGGAGTCCTAGTGTGGCCTGTACGATAAGCACTTGACTGCAAGGTTGGATTGAACTGCAAGGTCGATGGTTCAAACTCACCAGCTGCTCCTCGGAAACCCTAAACAGGGTTGCTATGAGTCAGAATCAACTCGATGGCACTTAATAACAACTTTTAAGCTTGAAATCCCTACCAAGCACCATTCTCTGCCAGTAAAAATCATCCTGATCCTTTAAGACAAGTTTAGATGTATGTTTCTCTGTGACATTTTCTCTGATAGCCTCAGGCAGGCTTAAACTCTGCCAGCTCTGGGTCCCACAGAGCTTCCTGTTTCCATTTGAATTCTTGCCACAGTCTTCCTAATTATGATAGATAAGTTATGTGTATGTGGGTATATGTTCTGTGGAGGCAGGGACTCCATTTCAAGCATCTTAGTATTCCATTTAGTTATTGCTGTTAATTGCCATTGAATCGGTTCTGACTCATAGTGACCATGTACAGGGTCACTGAGGAGCAACCGGTGAGCTTGAACTACCGTCTATGCAGTTCAAACTGACATTGCAGTCCAGCGCGTTAACCCGCAGCGCCACACCAAGACTCCATTTAGTAACTTTGGTAAATGCTTAATAAAAGATTTCTTGAAAACTTTTTATGTTTCCCGGGGCATTTATTGAAGGGAGAAAGCAGACAGGGTCCTTGCTTATTATTAAAATCATGAAATATAGCTTTCCTCAAAAGTCCTGGTGTGGTGCTATAGGATAGGCACTGGATTGCTAACCACTGATTAGCTGCTCAAATCTACCAGCCTCTCCTCAGAAACCCTATACAGGGTCTCCATAAGTCAGAACCAACTGGACTGCACTTTACAACAACAACATAGCTTCTCAAAAATAAATAAGTGACATGACATGTCAGGTTACAATGTGGCTTTAATACAATTTTAGATGATTCCACAACCCATAATCTGTTTCACATGATAGAACATTTCTCAAACTGGGAAAACAGAAGAAAGGAGTGGGTGTGAGGAACAAGCCTATCTAAATGGAAGAAATATGATTTCAGGATTTCAGTAGATAATTTATCTTAATTTATGACTATCTCCTCGTTCAGAATTCAAATGAGATAAAATGTAATTCTTGGCACATCTGTAAAGGTGCCCATGTTCAAGAAGTCAGAGTTGGTGACAAATGTTTTAAAAGCAGTTTCCAAGTATCTGAGGCTTTAGCATTCCTGTTGTTTTTATTGTACCATGTTCTTAGTCATATTCTTGATGTGTCTATAGGACACGGATTTCTGCAAAGCATCCATTTCCATTCAAAGTTTCAGGAACACGTCCTTTCCGTGACTGAATAGTCTTGCTCTTTTTTTATTCAGCCACTCGTGCTGGCCCAATTAAACAAGATTAGCTAACTCTTTGTTCCTATTAATCTTCCGTTCCAGGATGGTTTGAACATTGTGGTTTTTAAATTATTGAGAGAGCCCTGGGAGTTACCAAATATAGACTCATTCATGTGAACAGTAAACAAAGTATGTTTGCTTTCACACAAATTTATGACTGCAAAGACCTTGAAGAACCAGATGAATTTTAACAACTTTATCTCCCACACTGCACATAGTGGTTAAGAGATATACTGCAGTGAAGACGGCCTGAGTTCCCACTAGTCACAGCTATGTTCAAACTGAGAGGCCTCAGAAATTATTTAAACTTTCCAAAGGTTCAAGGAACCCTGGTGGTGCTGTGGGTTAAGCATTGAGCTGCTAACT
>NW_006408631.1:4071373-4073782 GCF_000296735.1 Chrysochloris asiatica
ATATTATATATATATATATATACACATTACATATATATACACATTGGAGTCCTGGTGTGACGCTGTGGGCTAATGCGTCAGACTGTGAAGTCATTTGAACTGCAAGGTCGGAGGTTCAAGCTCACCAGCTGCTCCTCGGAAACCCTATACAGGGTCGCTATGGGTCGGAATCGACTCGAAAGCACTTAACAACAACAACATATATACACATTTTATATATATACATACACATTATATATATACATACACATTATATATACACATACACATTATATATATACATACATACACATTATATATATATATAAAGGCATTTATTGTGAATTGAGTGAAGGTTTACAGAGCAGATCATCAATTTTACATTCAACAAATCATTGTAGTGATTACAATCCCTTAATGTACCATCAGCTAACAGGATTTACCTCAATTACATTTTTTCTTCTTTTGTTGTTCTTATGTACACTTACCACATATGTACACATATTCATTTAAATGTCCAAAGGGCAAATTTTGCTAGCCAGTCTCCTGCCCGCAGGCACACTACCTTTCTCAGCCCATGGGTCTGTAGTCCTCTGCTGCTCTCTTTATTCTATTGTCTCAGTTACCATGTCTCTTCTCACTACTTTTCTGCTTAGGATCCCTCACTCCTCTTACATTCTTCCCTCTTTATGATCCTAGGGTCCTCTGTTCCTGAAATGTCACATTAACGGCTCCCCCTTTTAGTTACACCTCTTCTACATTTATAATTGTGACAATTGTCATTAGTCCTGGTAACAATTACTCACAATTGAATCATAAAATCCTATCCCCATCATCACCAGACCCATCTTGACAAGAGGAAAATGACTTAGTGAGGATTCTATCTTACCACTTTTGTTCTGACACTAAGCACCCTCATGAAAGGTCAGCCACTTTGTGCCTTTTAGAGGCCCCCAGTTTTGATAACCAAAGTCTAAGTTGCCTGTCCCTATCAACTCAGTATATTGACAAAACAAGCTTGGCCCTTGATAGGAAGAATCCTTCGCTTTCAGATGGAACTTTGAAAATTTTCATTCATAAGCAAAGGTCCAGTTCCTCAAGTTGTAGCAATTTATACTTGCTCCATGTTTCAAACTTCTTTATCTTGATCTGATAGAGTTCTCGTTAGCAAGCCATCCAAGCTAGGTCAAATGGGTACTATCTGCAAGTGTGGGGATTCTCTCATGCCTCCCCCAACTTAAGACCAGCTGGCTGCTTCACTCTTATCTCTAGTCCTCAGTGGCTAGATCAGTGTCCATGGACTTGGGAGTTCACGTGTCTCCCTGAACTTCAAACCAGTCAGCCCTTCTTCTTCTCTCTGTCATCTCAAGGACATTGGGAGTCTATGGAACATGGCCAAACTCAGTCCATGTCTTCATTGCTGCATTTCTCCCACTTATACTCACAAGTCGACCAGGGTGGTCACCAGGAAGCATCCAAGATTGTTCATGTGTTCCCTTTGAGTTTCAGTCTTAGAAAGGGGTTTACATTGAGGGCTAACTTTTTTTGCCTTGATAGATCCAAGGCAAACAGCTTGTTTGATATTGTCACAACCAAACAGCTTGCTCCCTCCCTTCCCTGCCCTCTCCACTGGTCTTTCTTTCAAGAATTATCTTCTGTTCTTCTAGCTGTTTTGGGTTGGTCTGTATGTCTTTTCACTTTTCAAATGGGAAAGTCCCAACTCTGAAGGTTCTGGGTGGGGCTCAGTATTCCACCTAGGCCCCATATTCCACC
The DNA here is from genome assembly GCF_000296735.1 of Chrysochloris asiatica. Classification (NCBI taxonomy): domain Eukaryota; kingdom Metazoa; phylum Chordata; class Mammalia; order Afrosoricida; family Chrysochloridae; genus Chrysochloris; species Chrysochloris asiatica. The sequence continues at coordinate 4,073,126 of NW_006408631.1, forward strand.
ATGGCTTGACAAGTAGTCTAGTTCCTTGGGCAAATTCTAGTACCCTTTTAGCTAATCTAATCAGTTATAGGCTGAAGATGGGATTACAATTGGAAGTTGTCAAGAATGAAATGGAACTCATAAACATTGATATCTTAGGCATTAGTGAACTGAAATGGACTGGTACAACACTGTCTGTGATAGGATAATATCTATGTGCCTACAGGGAAGCTCACTATTAATACCACTATTATTCAAATTTATGCACTAACCACTAAAGCCAGTGAGGATGAAATAGAAGAGTTCTACCAACTTCTTCAATCTGAAATTGATCAAACATGCAATCAAGATGTATTGATCATTACTGGTGATTGGAATGCAAAGTTTGGGACCAAAGAGGAAGGGTCAGTGGTTGGAAAATATGGCCTTGGTGATAGAAATGATGACAGAGAATGCATGATAGAATTCTGCAAAACCAATGATTTGCTCATTTCAAATACCTTCTTGAGACAGCATAAGAGAAAACTATACACATGGACTTCACCAGATGGAATACACAGAAATCAAATTGACTACATCTGTAGAAAGAGACTATAGAAAAACTCCATATCATCAGTCAAAACAAGGCCAGGGACAGACTGTGGAACAGACCATCAATTACTCATATGCAAATTCAAA
>NW_006408631.1:4075473-4076674 GCF_000296735.1 Chrysochloris asiatica
CGTAGAAGAATTGATGCTTTTAAGTTATGGTGTTGGAGGAGAATATTGAAAGTGCCATGGGCTGCCAAAAGAACCAATAGATCCGTTTTGGAAGAAATGTAGCCAGTGGGCTCCTTGGAGGCCACAATGGCCAAACTTCATCTCTCATACTTCAGATACAGTGTCAGGAAGGACCAGTTGTTGGAGAAGGAGATCATGTTCGGTAAGGTGGAGGGTCAGAGAAAAAATGGAAAACCCCCAACAAGATGGCTTGGCCAAGTGGCAGCATTGATGGACTCAAATGTGGCAACAATAGTAAGGTTGGCCCATGATCGTTCAGTGTTTTGTTTTGCTGTGCATAAGGTCATTATGAGTTGGTACCAACTCGATGGCACCAAACAACAACAACAACCAGTAATTTTTAAGCAGGATGTTATTCAATTACCATTTATTTGATTTTATTTCCTTGATCTGCCTACTGATGATTTCTAATTTTATAGCATTGTAATCTAAGAATATGCTTTGTAGTATTTTGTTGTTTTAAAACTTGTTGTTTTAAAACTCACTTTGTGAGTCTGTGGAATGTTCCATATGCACTGGAGAAGAATGTGTATTGTGCTTTTGTTGGGTTGAATGCGCTGTACAAATCTATGAGGTAAAGTTGGTTGATTGTGTTGTTTAGGTCCACTGTGTCTTTGTTGAGTTTCTTTCTGGTTTTTCTGTCCTTTTTTGAAAGTAGTATATTAAAATCTCTCACTATTATTGTAATTTTTAATTTCTTTCTTCAATTCTATTAGGATTTACTTTTTGTATTTTGGGGCACCTTTGTTTGGAGCACAGATATTTATTATGGTTATATCATCTTGTTTAATTGAACCTTTAACCATGAGATAATGTCCCTATTGGAGTCTTAGTGTGGTGCTGTGGGTTAAAGTGCCAGACTGCAAAGCCATTTGAACTGCAAGGTCGGCAGTTCAAGCTCACCAGCTGCTCCTTGGAAGCCCTATACAGGGTTGCTATGGGTGGAATCAACTCAACGTCACTTAACAACAACAAAAATATTCCTATTTTTCTCTTATGCTGGTTTTGCCTTAAAGTTTATTTTATTTGAAATTAATATTGCCACTCCTGCTCTTTTTTGTTTGCAATCAGCTTGGTATATTATTTTTCTCTGTTTTCATTTTAAATCTATTTTTGTCTTTGTGTGTTAGGTGTGTCTCTT
>NW_006408631.1:4076784-4083745 GCF_000296735.1 Chrysochloris asiatica
TGATTTGATGTGGTGGTAGTGGTTGTTATGTGCTGTGGAGTCAGTTCCAACTCATATCAACCTTGTATAGTGTTTTAAATCTTTAAAGGAACAGAAACCCTTGTCTTTCTCCTACTGAACTGTTTGTAGTTTTGAACTGCTGACCATGAGATTATCAGGATTAGTAAACACCACAGTAGTAGAGTTTATTGTTGTTGTTTTTGATGTGGAGATATATTAAGCTTCTTTGAGGTTACCCTATATTTTATTAAGTTCTTCCTCTTTGTATGACAGTATGTTTTACCATGAGAATTAACTGACCTCCTCACCCTGGATTTCTGTTATTATATTTTTTCCTTCTTTTGCTTTGTAGTTGTCCTGATCATCGACTGACCTCCCATATGCTCTAATTTCATTCTTGTAGTTTTGTTCTGCACTGGACTCTCCCATCTCTGGACTGAGTTCTAGGTGGTGTTCCCATGTATGTCAGTCTCTGGGTGTTGTCTACTCTTGTTGATTCTCAGTCCAAATAACTCCCTTTAGTATGTTGTGGAGCACTGGCTTGGCCTTTTCAAACTCCCTTAGATTCTGTTTATCCTGAAATGCTCTGATTTCACCATCATATTTGATTGACAGCTTTACTGGATATATGCTTCTTGATTGGCAGTTATTTTCTTTCAGAGTTTTGTATATGTCTCCCTATTGTCTTCTTGTCTGCATGGTTTCTGCTGCGAAATCAGAGCTTAATCTTATTGGCTTTCCTTTGCAGATAACACTTCTTTTTTCCCTAGCTGTTTTCAGGATTCTCTCCTTGTCTTTGATTTTGGAAAGTTTGATTCTGATATGTTTTGGTAATTTTTTTGTGTGGGGTCTGTCCTGCATGGGGTTCATTCAGCTTCTTGAATGCTTACCTTATCATTCTTAAAGATGTTAGGGAAATTTTTTTCCAGCAGCTCTTCAACTATCTCTTTTGTGGTTTTCTTTTTTACTTCCTATTCAGTAATTCCAATCACCCTTTAGTTATTCCGCTTCATGTTGTTCACATGAACCTTAGGCTTTCTTCAGATTTTTACATTATTTTTTCTGCTTGTTCTTCTATCTTAGCAGTATTGAGAGATTATCTTCAAGCTTGCTGACTCTGGTGTCCACCGCTTCAGTTCTACTCCTTTGCTCTTTCAGTGTATTATCCATATCTGATACTTAAGCATCGATCATGTAGATCTCTTTTACAGGTTTTATATTGTCTTCAATGCCATATCTATTTTGTTTATTGTTCCTGTAGCGCTTTTCTGACTTTTCCCTTATTTTCCTCAACCTTTCTGTGGAACATCTGTAGGCATCTCAATATGATTCTCCTAAATTCCCTTTCAAACAATTCCAAAGCCTCTTCATATCCCAATACCATTCCTATTTATTGTTCTTGGTCATTTGTTTGAGCTCCTCTTTCTTGTTTTTGCATTTGAACAGAAATGTTGTGCTGCTTTTTAGTCATTAATTTGGTGAATGTATAATGGTGTATTCTTCTCTGTTAACTGCTCTTACAGCTCAATTCAGAGTGTTTTTAGAATGTGTTGGTTGTAAATACTGTTCTGGTGTATAGCAACTGGTATTAGCTCTTACCCTATTGGTGGGGTTTTACAGAATTCAATAATAGATTGATTGCATGGCCACAAATACTGTCTCTTGTCAGGTGAGGCATGAAAAGACAGTGCTCTCACGAGACAGAAGGTGGGCCAAAATTCAAATTTGAACATCATAAAAAGCCAGAATAAATATATATATACAAAACTGGAACACCCACCCTCCCCCACCCCCCAAAAAAAAGAAAAGAAAAATCACAGGAAAATATGAATAATTCTTTAGTGCCACATAATGGACTCTTGTCTTTAAAGCCAGCTAAGAAATTCCATGATGTTCCCACTGATCCAATGTGATCTGACCCAGGCCTTCCTTTTCCCCACTCCCCTCAAGTCTGTTTAATTGTTTCTCCTAGTGAGATCCAGCCCAGGACTGGCCAGATCCACTTTGGAAGAGACTCCTGGAGCGGTTTCCTCCTTCTGTCTCCTCCTGGTCCCAGTGATATGCATGGTGTAGACCCGTCTTGCACTAAGTGCATAACAGTGCCAATCCTTCCACGTATCACAGAACCTTGAGTGTGCGATGTAGGACCTTCTTGGAACTATCTACTCATGTAAGTCTCCCCTCTGGTCATCAGTGCAGAGATGGGTAGATAGAACAAAAGAAAAGTTGTGATAAGGAAAACAAACAAACAAACACTTGCACCTCTATTTCTGCATATCACTGGCTGGCTTCTGCACTGGGAGCACTCTCTTGTCCCTCTCTCCACTCAATCCCATTCAAAATGGCTGTGGTAGGACACGCCAGCTGCCCCTAATCAGAAGCCATCTCCTTTCTTGCTTCTATTCCAAATCTTACTGCTAGTATGCCCTCAAAGCACTTATTTATCACTTTATTGGAAATTCCAATTTCCTGGATGGTCCTCTGTACCTGGTTTGTCCAGTTTTTCATGCTTTCACTGATAGGGGGTATGCACAACCTTTCTGCCTAGTCTTCCATCAAGCTCTGCCTCCCAGAAGTGTCCACATATATTGTTGTTGTTGTTAAGTACCATTGAGTCAGTTACATTCATAGTGACCCTGGATAGGGTTTCCAAGAAGCTGCTGGTGGGTTTGAACTGCCAACCTTGTGGTTCAAACGGACCTTGAGGTCCAGCAATTATCCTACAGTGTACATTAGTTGCTGTATTTGTGGTGCCATACAAATAAACTAAAGAACAGTTGTCTATAGTTAGAGAAACCAGTTAGACCTCTATACTTGTCAAGTCTAGAGCTAAAATAAACTAGCTACATTAAAACAGAAATATTCTGAATTTTATGTTTGAACAAATAATTTTAATACAACACTTAAGAATAATAAATATAAAGAAATTAGATGCATATAGATTCTAATTATTATTATTATTATTATTAAAGCAAACTGCCTGGTTTGAACCAGTTTTTCTGGATTTTTGCTCTAATTTGAAACCTAAATTTGGTGACTCCCAAGACTCAAATTTCCCTTTTGCAAAAATGGCATGGAGACCATTCTATTGTATCATGTCTTTATGGTACATGGTTTCACAAGGTAAAAGGAGAAAAACTCAAAATCAGCCCAAGGCCAATTCCTATGAATCAGAAATTAGACATGTTTCTACCCTTCAACCTTCTCACACCAACAATCCCTCCCAAAGAACTCTGCTTTAGATCTGGGTTCAATAGTCCATTACAATGGCCACATAGAAAATATTTACAATTATGGGGTTTATTAAGGAAGTAAACAGAGCACAATTCAGGGTCAGAAACAACTTAGGATGCAGCCATTATCCGATAAGGAATACTTCATCTCTACCATTCTGTAGGCGTACCTCATTCTTGTCTTTGGCCTCTGTGGCATGTTTTGCTGTATATGTTGTTAATAATAGCCAGGTGTCATGTTTTGTTGTATATGTTGTTAACAATAGCATAATAAATAAAGTGAAAATACTTATGAGAAGCAAAAGAGAAAGAAGAAAACCAAAGTCTCAGAGGAAACTACATAGGGTATAGGACACAGTTGACCATCTGGGTGGAGTAGGGCTGGGCAGTTTTTCCTTCTATTGCACCTGGCTGCCAGGGGTTCGTGGCAACTATCAGCAAAAACAAAGTTTAAAAATCCAATTAAAGATATGCCAATTTCCATAGTCAACAAGCCACAGACACCACTAAGAACTCCCAATCAGCTTTTAATTGCTTTATATTAAATAAATGAGACAATCATATACCTAAGGGAAAATTTAGACAGGAAAACAAAGAGTAAAATAAGCACACAAAAATGTAGGCAACTGGAGGAAGCAAAATAAAGGATGAAAGCATCAATAGTAATGCTGCCATTAATATGACTACTCTCAAAAAGATAAGAAAATATATTGCATCCTTGAAGCACTAACAAAATGCTATTAAACATGGAACATTCAGAGAACAAAACAGTATTCTTGAAAATAGTAAATGTGTCAGGCGATATAAGCAAAACTTAAAAGTAATGTTAGAAGATAAAGTTGAGGAGTTCTTGTAAAGCAGACCAAAAAAAAAACACTTAGAAATGGAAAAGAGGGAAACAAAGTGTAAGAGGGACTGGTCAAGTGGTCAAATACATTTAATATCTGAAAAATACTTGTGTGATCTTCATAATAAAGGAACAGAAGACAAGAAAGGAAAAGAAATCATTAAGGAAGACATTTAAGAACTATCTTCTAGAATTAAAGGACCAAATTTTAAGATTCAAAAGGTTATGAATAAATACATAAGAAAATGGATGAAAATAGTCCTATACCAAGGCAATTATATATAAAAAATAAGATACTGATGGCAATCAGAGAATCCTATAAATATCTAGAGTGGAAAACACTGGTCATATACAAAAGACCAGAAATCAGAAAGCCTTCAGTATGCTCAAAAGAAATATTCAAACCAAGTGTAGAAATACTTTCAAAATCTGAAGAAAAAATTATTTTCCAGTGTGAGTTCTATATTACAAAATGTATGCTAAACAGAAACTAAAATAAATGCATGCTCAGATAAGCAAAGTTTCAAAAATTTATCTCTATGTACCCTTTCTAAGAGCTTCTGATGGATGTGCTCCAAAAAACCAGAAAGTAAACAAAGAAAGAGTAAGCTAAGATGCATTCTTAGATGCCGCCATGTCATTTTCAACTCACAGCAACCCCAAATGACAGAGTAGAACTGACCAATAGAGTTTTCTTTATGGGAGTAGATAGCCAGGTGTCTCCCATCCAGGACTGCTATGTCCCAACTGCCTACATTTTAGTTAGCACCACCAGGGTTTCTCAACAAAGATAGTAGTTCTCATCCTTGGGCTACATGTTGGAATCAACTGGAGTGCTTTACTTTAAAAATGTCTATACATGCAACTTACCTGCAAATATTTTGAATGAACAGGTCTGTCTAAAGCATGTATGTCAGAATTTAAAAAAAATTCTCAAGCTGATTCCTACATGCTGTCAAAGTACACAAGGAGGCAATAAAAGATAAGAGAGGAAACTCGGTGGCAATAAAAGAGATGTCGGGATAAAGATTCGAGAATAGAAAGCAATGCATCTAGACTGAAGTTGGTAGAAGAACTTCATATTTCTTCAAATAGATGGAATAGATGGAATTGATATAAGATCTTCAAAGATTAAAGAGGATATTTAGGAAATTGGTTGGAAATTAGAATTGGTGGCCGAACTAGTGATAAGTAGCTAGGAAGCCAGACACACTGAAGAACACACAAATTCTAATTCCAGGGAAACAAAAGATATACTAGAAGGGAAATTTATTAGAGTTTACTACAAGACTGAGTTGTAAAAAGCATTTATATAAATTTCTAATATTGATTTAACCTGAATTACAATACAATTCTATTAGGGAGGAGGAAGGAATGGCAAGTACATGTGCCTGATATACCAGTATATAGAAGCATTGTATTCTCCTCTTTCATAGTGGGAAGTCAACAGATGGCTACAAAATAGCTAAATAAATATAAAAAAATTAGAACAATAATGTATTTATAAAGCTTTCATTAATAATAATAATAGCCATTGAGCCCGTTATTATTCATGGTAACTCTGTATGGGGTTTCCGAGGAGCGGCTGGTGCGTTTGAACTGCCGACCTTGAGGACCAGTGCTTGTCCTACAGCAACACGCCAGGACTCCAACAGTACACAGTCATTCTTGTTAAGAGTCGTGGAGTAGGTTCCAACTCTTAGTGACCCTGTATAGTGTTTTTTAGGAGTGGCTGGTGAATTTGAGCTGCCAATATTGCAGTCCAGTGCTTATCCTACAGCGCCCCACCAGGAACATATTTTTGCTGTTAAGTGCTGCCAATTGGTTCCAACTCATAGCAACACTATATAGGGATTCTAAGGAGCAACTGGTAAGCTTGAACCACAGACCCTGCTGCTCAAACTAACCTTGCATCCCAGAGCAGTAACCCACAATGCCGTACCAGGAGTCCACCAGGAATCTAGAGAATGAGAAGTACACTGAAAGACTGGGAAACGATTTGACTTTCTAAACCATGAACATATATAACTTTTATTAAAATAAAAAGTTTAAAAATTCAAATTCTAGAAGAGAGGTATGGGACACATTTCTGAGTAATGACAGACACAAAAATGAAGTCAGAGGGAAGCTAGACCATTAAACCATGCCTTGATTTAAACAATGATATCAGTAACCAATTAAGCCTTTCTACAGAACAGCTTTTGTGTTCAGATATCAGCATGATATTCTCTTGTTTGGATAAAGAGAGTAGTGGTTACAAATCAGGCTGCGAACCTCAGGGTCAGCAGTTCAAAACTACCAGCTGTTCCATGGCAGAAAGATTAGGCTTTCTGAGCCTGTAAAGATTTACAGCGTCAGAAACCCTACACAGGGTCGCTATGAGTTGAAACCGACTCCATGGCACATAACAACAACAACAACCTTTTGAGGGAATTGTCTTGTCCTAGATTTTCTTTTAAAGTCCTGGTATGGCACTGTAGAATAAGCACTGGTCCATCAGCTTGGTTTGAACTGTGAGGTCAGCAGTTCAAGCTCACCAACCACTCTTCGGAAATCCTATACAGGGTCATTATGAGTTGGAACTGACTCAACAAGATTTCCTTTAAGATAAGAGGATTGTATCAGCGGGTGAAAAAAATAAAAACTCATTGTCTTCAAGTCAATTTCATCTCATATAGGACAGACTAGAACTGTTCATAGAGTTTTCAAGAAGGTTGTCACATCTTTCTTCCATGGAACCAGTGGTGAGAAGGATCCAGTTGAGAAAGAAAAAAAAAAGAAAGGAAGAAAGAAAGAAAGAAAAAAATATATATACATATATATATGTATATATATACATATATATGTGTATATATATATATATGTATATATATATACATAT
>NW_006408631.1:4083937-4087571 GCF_000296735.1 Chrysochloris asiatica
TATATTTTTTTGTTTATATATATATAAAGTAAGGAAGAACAGGGATGAGTAATAGAACAACCCACTTGATGAGATATGAGCGGTAGAGAGGAAGCATCCAGATAAAAAATGAAGGATGCTTTATCTTCCAATTCAGTAATGAAGAAGTAAAAAGCATAGTTTCACCTTAGATGGCAATAAGTAGTCTCAAGTCCAAATCTGCTGATTCTTTTTTATCTTTAAAGTATGTTATCGTTGTGAAGCGTCATCGAGTCAGTTCTGACTCATAGTGACCTTGTTTCTGTGGAGCAGCTGGTGGGTTTGAAATGCTGACTTTGCGGTTTGTAGTCTAGTGCCGATCCTACAGTGCCTCACCAGAGTTTGTGGAAAAATGGAATGAAAAGAAAAAGAAGTTTCCCCACAAACTTTTTGAAGCCTCTTTGTAGGAGCCAAGGTTATCTGTCAAGAGTGAAGGGGGATATAGTGGGTTTGGAAGTTTGAGGGAAAAGGAAAACATTTAAAATCCCCTTAATGGACAATAGGAAATAAAGACTATTAAGAAAATACTCAAGGTATTTCATGTAGTTCTGAGGGCTCAGGTGGTCCCAGCAACTATGCAGTCTGAGTTGCACAACTTTCTCTCCCACCAGTGAGGCTTACCAGATCTCATAACTTGCTGTCCTTGAAGTCCTTCCCAATCCACACTGTCACTTTTTGTTCCTATCTACTGTGTGGCTTAAATCAATGCTCCTTTCCATAGCCAGGGCAGAAAATAGAGTTGAAGGTGATTACTCAGGATTCAACTGAGGGATTTATTATTTCAAATAGATGGGATACTAGAAATAGTGGCTAAATTCCATTCTGGTGGGCATAAATACAGAGTCCCGGATTACAAACAAGATCTGTTCCTAAATGTGTCTGTTCCTAAAAGTTGAAATTGTAGGGAAGCCAGAACAGGTGCATATGGTTTTTAAAAGGAGTGCTGGTGGTGCTGTGGGTTAAGTATTGGGCTGTTAAATACAGAGTTAATGGTTCAAATCCACCACTTGCTTGGTGGGAGAACGATGGGACTGTCTGCTCTCTTAAAGATTTGCAGCCTTGAAAACACTACATAGGGCTCCTATGAATCGGAACTGACTCCACAGCACTGGGTTTGATTTTTTTTTTTTTTTTGGTCGGGGGGTGTTTCTGGCTAGTGCAATGAAGGTTCAAAAGCTTTTCAATGATTTAAAATGCCATACGTAAAGGTGGTTGTGATGAGAAATTTATTGGGGTTCGTTCAATAGTTTCAAAGTGAGGGTTAATTTACATAATATCGAAAGGTGACAATGAGTCCTATATCAGATGCTCCTAACTCTGGTACCGCCTGCATTGTCTTTCATGTTGTTTTAAGGGCCTCCCATTCTTAATCCATTTTGAACCACCTTTCTCACAATGCATTCTGGAAACAATAAAAGCACAAAAGTGCAGCCTTTTAACTAGCAAGGGATTTCTTCAAAAGTTAAAACAGCAAGAACACACTCAAAATAAAATTGAAGCTTTGGACAAGATGAGTTGTGGAAAACACTTCCTTTACAAATTGTGCTAGTTTCTTCGCTTGACTTAGAAAATGCCATTGGCCCAGACACCTTGGGAAAGCTATTTAACTTCTTTGGAACTTAGTATGCACAGAAGCAAAGTATAAAAATGTAATCACATTGTTGTCATTACACTTTATAATGTTGTTGTTAAGTGCTGTTCAGTCAGTTCCAACTCTTAGTGACCCTGTATAGGATTTCCAAGGAGCAGCTGGAGGGTTTGAACTGCCAACCTTATGGATTGCCGCCCAGTGCTGATCCTACAGGGCCACACCAAGAGTCTCAGCTTTTTAATGGGCAGAATAATTGCATCCCAAAGTTCCTAAAACCTGTGACTACATTAGGTTATATATGGTGGTGGTTGTGTACTATCAAGTCGATTCTGACTCATAGTGACCCTGTATAGGTTTCCAAGGCTGTCATTATTTATGGGAGCAGAAAGCCTCATCTTTCTCCTATGAAGTGGCTGGTGGATTCAAACTGCTTACCTGGTGGTTTACTATTAAGTGTTGTCAAGTAGGTTAAGACTCATAGTGACCCTGCATAGGGTTTCCAAGGAGCAGCTGGTAGGTTTGAACCACCGATCTTATGGTTAATATCTAGTGCTTATCTTACAGTGCCACGCCAATACTCCATTATGCAATTATTGTTGCTAAGTGAGGTTGAGTGAATTCTGACTCACAGCAACTCTATATAGAATTTCTGCGGAGCAGTTGGTGGATTTGAACTGTGACCTGGCAGGATCTTTAAAAGAGGAAAAGGGAAGCAGTAAAGGTTAGGCTGATTCACCTTGATAACAACTAGACCAGAAGTTTCTGACTTATAAAATGAAGGAAGAAGAGGAAGAGCCAAAGAATACTGGCAGCATCTAGAAGCTGGAAAGGGCAAAGAAATGGTTTCTCTCCTACAGCCAGTAGACTGGAACACGGCCTTGCTGACAGCTTTTTTTGGCTCAGTGAGATCTGGGTCAGGTTTCTGACCTACAGCATGCGAAATAATAAATTAATGTTTTCAGCAGCTAAATCTGTGGAAATTTGCTATGGAAGCTATAGAAAACACACAGAATAATTAAATAAGTAAATATAAATATGCATTAGATATTTCATAACTATTTAAACCTTTTGAAAATTTGTGCCAAACTCCAGAACTATGCTCTATTGGCAAAAGCATATGCAACTGTAACAATCCAGTAAAAAATATTTATTGTTTTTCACTTTTTTGTTGTTTTTAAGTGCCATCAAGTCAGTGCCAACTCAAAGAGATCCTTTATAGAGTTTCCGAGGAGTGACTGGGGCATTTGAACCACTGACCTTGCGGTCCAGTGCTTTATCTTACAGCGTCACACTTATGTGTTATTATATAGTGAGTATATGGACACAACATCAATTTGAAATAACTAAATATGAGTTGTTATTTTTTTCTGAACTAAAATGAGTAGTCATAATTGATTTACTCATGCAAAGACTAAAACACTGGCCTTTATAAAATAAACATAATTCACCTTGCAGAGGTTAGATATTTGACAGATAACAAGTCTTGCCTATCGCCTACTTCTCATCTCAGCATGCAAGCTCATTAGCCACAAAGAGGACCTTCCTTGCATAAGCAGTAATATGTCAAGAAAATATTTATGGGTGTATCCACTAAAGTAGCTAAAATATAAATTGTTTAGGCAAAGGTTTGAGAAAATAGAAACCCAGGATCATGGAAATCCTAATCATAAAGCAACCTTGAGATTTAACTGCAGTTGGCACATTGCATTTTTCTGAACGGTTATTTATAGTTATTATTTTTACCTTAGGCAAGTTAGTAATGAATTGCTATGTTCTCAGGAACGTCTGCATTTCAGCCTTAAGGAGTAAGTTATAAAAAAGATATATCGCCCAAATGTTTGAACACTAAAGATAAAGAGACACTAACAGTGCAAGTATATGCTGTCCTTGGTAGCAATACTAAGAAGTTGCTGGCTTTTTAATATCTCCTACGTGGATTCCTGGTGTGGAGCTGTGGGTTAATGCATAGACTGCAAAGTCAGTTTGAATTGCAAGGTTGTTGGTTCAAGCTCACCAGTTGCTCCT
>NW_006408631.1:4087935-4097624 GCF_000296735.1 Chrysochloris asiatica
CAAGAATTTTACCTCTGAACCACACTGCCGTCCCATAGCTATCTTTTCCTTGTTTGTTGTGTGTAGTCAGTTGGTTCCAACACATGGTGACTCTCTGCATAATGAAACACTTTCAGATTTGTTACCAACCTCACAAGTGTTATGATTGAATCCATTGTTGCTGTCACTGTGTCAATCCATTTAGTTAGGGATAGATTTGTTTTTCACTGACCCTCTACTTTTCCACGTAAGATATCCTTCAGGAACGGGTCCCTCTTGATAATATGCCCAAAGGATGAGAGATAAAGTCTCACCATCCTTGCTTCTAAAGAACATTTTGACTATAATTCTTCCAACACAGATTTATTTGTTCTACTGGTAGTTCATGGTATTTTCAATATCATTCTCCCACACCATTTATCAATTGCATCCATAATTCCATGGTTTTCCTTACTCGTCCAACTTTCACATGCATACGAGGTGATTGAAAATACCATGGCTTGGCTCAAGCACTTTAGTCTTCAAACTGACCTCTTTGCTCTTCAACACTTTAAAGAGGTCTTTTGCAGCAGATTTGCCTAATGCAATATGTCATTTGATTTCTTGACTGCTGCTTCCATGAGTGTTGATTGTGGATCCTAGCAAAATGAAGTATTTGACAATTTCAGTCTTTTCTCTGTTTATCATGATGTTAGTTATTGATCCAGTGGTTTAGGTTTTATTTCCTTTACATTGAGGTGCAACCATACTAAAAGCGTTAGTCTTTTGTCTTCATCAGCAAGTATTTTGAGTCCTTGTTGCTTTCAGCAAGCAAGGTTAATGAATTATCCTCCAAACCTGATGCCACATACTTCTTCAAATAATCCATCTTCTCAGATTATTTGCTTAGCATACATACTGAATATGTATAGTGAAAGAATACAACCCTTTCCTGATAGTAAACCATTTGATGTCTCCTGGTTCTGTTCCTAAATAGCTATCTTTGTTAAGTGTTGTTGAGTCAATGCCGACCCATAGCGATCCTGTATACGGTTTCTGAAGAGCAGCGGGAGAACTTGAACCACCAAAGTTGCAGTTCAGACGGCTTTGCAGTCTGACGCATTAACCCATAGCACCACACCAGGACTCCTTAGACATAGTTAAAAACCGGTTATTGTCAAGTTGATTCTGATTCATGGATTCCCCATGAGTATCAAAGTAGAACTAACTATAGGATTTAAAATCACTAATTTTTTCAGAAGTGGATGATTACCAGGCCTTTCTTTCGCTGTGATTCTGGATGGATTCCAACCTCCAACCTTTCAGTTAAATGGACACATTAACTGTTTATACCACCCAGAAACTCCCACATTGGGTCCCCATAAATCAGAATCGACTCCAGATTTACTTATTTTTAATTTTTCACACAAATGGCTGCAATATTCTTGTTCTAACAAAATCAGTATGTTACAATAATTTTCCAGCAGATGGAAATAAATTATCCTGCAGATGTGGTGTTTTTTTTCTCACTGACACAATGGCAACATAAGGGCTAATGCTAACTCAGAGAATAACTAAGTCATAATAATTAAAATATGGTGGTGGTGGTGATAGTGGTGTGTTGTGGAGTCGGTTCCAACTCATGGCAACCCTGCATAGGGTTTCTGAAGCTGTAAATCTTTATGGGAGCAGAAAGCTTCATTTTTCTCCCTCAGAACAGTTGGTAGTTTTGAACTGCTGACCTTGACATTAGCAACCCAACTCATAACCACTATGCTACCAGAGATCCTAAATACTGTACCATATACTAAAATATAGTATAGTATTTATCATAATGGAAGAAATAAAGGAGTTCAGACAAGGAGGGAATTACTTCCATCTGTAAATATTTGCTAAGGTTGTAGGAAAATACATCACTGGACTGAGATTTAAAGATAGATAGCATTTTCCAAGGAAATAATAGCAGGATGGGAATTTGAAAGGAAGAATACAACCTGAGTCAGGATAGGCACTGGATGGCAAGGTCAGTTTGAACTGCAAGGTCAATGGTTCAAACTCACCAGCCACTTCTCAGAAACCCTAAACTGGGTTACTATGAGTTGAAACCAACTACAAGGCACTTATCAACACCAAGAGTTGGGTTACAATGTCAGCATTGTGGAGAAGGATAATGTTTTCCAGTCCCATAAAGATTTAGGAGTTCTGGTGTGGCATTGTAGGATAAAGCAAGGCCACTTTGAACTACAAGGTCCACTTTTCAAACAGATCAGCCGATCCTCAAAAAGCCTACACAGGGCCTCTCTGAGTCTGAACTGACTCAATAGCACTTAATAACAACAACAAAAATTCCAAGCTCAGAAGTGGAAATTTGGGGAGTTCAGTTGAGATTTTAAAGCCTGATTTTTCTATGAAAAAGGGGATTGTTTAGACAACAAACTAGAGGCCTAGTGAGCAACATGAGAACAAAGTTCATATCTGTTTTCTTTAGCATTGTACCTTTTGGGCTTGGTAAAGCATCTAGGACATTATAGCACTCAATAGTTTTTTGTTTGTTTTCTTTTACTTCTGTTTGGAGATTTAGAGTTGAGTTTATGCCACTGTCCTTAATCCTTCGATCATAAAACACACCTGCTAAAATATTTTCAATACATCCAAACTAGGCCAACCACAGACTATTTCTCAAGTCATTTTACAAAAGGACTTTTATATCCTCTCCTTTGTAAAATATTTGGCAAGATTAAAACCAATACTAGTAATAGACAGAGCATAATTTTATTAGAAAATTGTGGAAAAGAGGCAGACAAAGGGAACTTTTTCATTGCACCCATCAAAAGAAGTTTGATGTAACAAATAGTATTCAAAACACAGCCAAATCAACAAAAAAGAAAAAAATGGGGTTGAATAAAAAGGAGGTGTATTTTAGTGAAGAGGACTATTTTATTTTAGACTCAGAATTGCCTGGTTCCTGTATAGAAAGAATGCATTAGAGAATGGCAGGAGTTCATGCTGCTTCCGGGAATCCTGACAAATCTATGACAAAGGCCAGGAGTGTTGAGACAGTAAAGGCTTGAAGCCCTACCAGATAAGACCTCAAGTACTTGAAGAATTAGACTATGAACTGTGAAATCCTTGTTTATAAAACAAAAATAGAGGGTAGGAGAGTGAGGAAGAGAAGATAGAGACAATCACAGTAATTGCTACCAAACAATCTCTGCTTTCATTCATCATGCAGGAACAAATGCCAGACTTTCTGAACTTCCTCTGACTATATCTGAGAGCCCTAAAGGGTAAAAACCAAGAATAGTACCCTTGACTATCAAATAATTCCCTCCTCTCTGGCACCAAATTTCTGCAAAGACTTCTACTGATGCCAAGTCATGTATTATTCTCCAATGCTCATAAAGGGTGGCACTGTTGCTAATCTTCACCAAAGGGACCCCTCCCCGCCCCCCCCCCCCCCCCCCCCCCCACTACCTGCATTTGGAGACAGATCTGAGCATGCTAATGCCAGCCACTGAGGGCATGCTCTTCAGATCCAAGGACATAGTCTCTTGTTACTGCCAAAGAGATCCAACATAGAATCTTTCCATGGCATCAACTACTAAGTTATTAACATCTGTGTTCCCATATCCAGTTTGCTCTGTTATATATATTAAAGAACTTGTTATTTTAGTAATCTTGACCTAGAAATATATTTGACCTCATGGTAACATTCTGAGTGACAGACAATGCCCTTAGCTCAAATTGTTCCTCTGATAAACAAATCTTTTGATTCTTAAATCTATTTTTTTTTTATGATAAATTATATCCCATGAGGTTTGCCACTTTCTGCTCTGAAAAGATTTGATTCCTGTTGTGCATGCCCATTAATTCAGAACATATGGATACTCAGCTGGTTTGTTTTTGCTGTTAGGAGCCAGCAAGTAGGTACTGACTCATAGTGACCCTATGCACAACATAACAAAAGACTGCCTGGTCCTGGGCTAACCTCACAATTGTTGCCACGCTTTAGCCCATTGATGCTGCACTTTGCCAATACATCTCGCTGGGGTCTTCCTCTTTGTCTCTAGCCTTCCACTTTACCAAACATGATACCCCTTTCCAGTGACTGGTCCCTCCTGACAGTATGTCCGAAGTATGAGAAACATAATCTGGCCATCCTGGCTTCCAATAGGCACTTTAGCTGTACTTCTTCCAATACAGATCTGTTGGTTTTTATGGCAGCCCATGGAACTTTCAATATTCTCCTCTAATACGATAACTGAAATGCATCAATTCTTCTACGATCTTCCTTATTCACTGTCCAACTTTAACATGCATATTAGGTTATTGAAAATACTATGACTTTGGGTCAGGCATACTTTAGTCCTCAAGCTAACATCTTTGTTCTTCAACACTTTAAAAAGGTCTTGTGCAGCAGATTTGCCTAATGCAATATGTCATTTGATTTCTTGACTGCTGCTTCCGTGAGTGTTGATGTTGATCCAAGAAAAATGAAGTCTTTGACAACTTCAGTCTTTTCTCCATTGATAAGAATGTTGTTATTGGCCCAGTGGTGAGGATTTTTGTTTTCTTGACATTGAGATGTAATCCATACTGAAGGCTGTCATTTTTGATCTTCATCAGTAAGTATTTTAAGTCCTCTTCACTTTCAGCAAGCAAGGTTGTTTCATCCTCATATCACAAGTTGTTAATGAGTCTTCCTCCAATTATGATGCCACGTTTTTCTTCATGTAACCCAGGTTCTTAGATGATTTGCTCAGAATACAGGTTGAATAAGTACGGTGAAAGAATACAATCCTGTAGCACACCTTTCCTAATTTTAAACTATTCGGTGTTCCCATGTTCTGCTCAGACAACTGCCTCTTGGTCTATGTACAGGTTCCTCATAAGCACAATTAAGTGTTCCATAATACTCATACTTCGCAATATTGTCCATAACTTGTCATAATCCACGCAATTGAAAGCCTTTGCGTATTCAAAAAAAAAAGCACAGGTAAACATTTTTCTGGTATTCTCTGCTTTCAACCAAGATCCATCTAATGTCAGCAATGATATCCCTCATTCCATGTACTCTTCTGAATCTGGCTTGAACCTCTGGAAGTTCTTTCAATGTATGCTTACAGTCATTTCTGTATTATCTTTAGTAAAACTTTATTTACATGGGATATCAAAGATATCGTCCGATCATTTCTGCATTCTGTTGGGTCAACTCTCTTTGGAATGGGCACAGATATGGATCTCTTCCAATCAGTTGGCTAGATAATTAGTTATCATCCAAATTTCTTGGCATAGATGAGTGAGTGCCCCCAGTGCCACTTCACTTGCTTGAAAGATTTCAATTTTTATTCCATCGATTCCCGGTGCCTTGTTTTTTGCCAATTCCTTCAATGTACCTTGGATTTCTTACTTCAGTATCATTGGCTCTTGATTATATGCTACCTCTTGAGATGGTTGAACATCTACTATTTCCTTTTGATATAGTGAGTCTGTGTATTCCTTCTATCTTCTTTTGATGCTTTCTTCATCATTCAATAATTTTCCCAAAGAATCCTTCAATAACAAAAGTCAAGGCTTGAATTTTTTCTTCAGTTCCCCCAGCTTGAGAAATGCCAAGTGTGTTCTTCCCTTTTGGTTTTCTGACTCCAGACCTTTGACATTTTCTGTTCAACTCTTGTACCTTCTCATTTCTTCCATTTGCTTTAGCATCTCTACACTGGAGAACAAGTTTCAGAGTCTCTTCTGACATCCATTTTGATCTTGTCCTTCTTTCTTGTCTTCTAAATGACATTTTACTTTCTTCCTGTATGATGTTCTAATGTTATTCCACAACTCTTCTGGTCTTTGGTCTTTAGTGTCTAAAGTATCAAATCTGTTCTTCAGATGATCTCTAAATTCAAGTGGGATATATTCAAGGTCATATTTTGGCTCTTGTGGACTTGTTTTCATTTTCTTCAGCTTCTGTCTGAATTTGCATACCAGTAATTGATGGTCTGTTCCAGACTCTGCCCCTGGCCTTGTTTTGGTTGATGATATGGAGCTTTGCCACCATCTCCTTCTACAAATATAGTAGTCAATATAATTTCTGTGTATTCTATCTGTTGAGGTTTTTGTGTACAGTCATCTCCTATGCTATTTAAAAAAGGTATTTGAAATGAACAAATCCTTGGTTTTGCAGAATTCTATCATGCGATCTCCAGCGTCATTTCTATCACCAAGGCCGTATTTTCCAACTACTGATCTTCTTCTTTATTTCTAACCTTTGTATTCCAATCACCAGTGATTATCAATATATCTTGATTGAATGTTTGATCAATTTCAGATTGAAGAAGTTGATAAAATTCTATTTCCTCCTCACTGGCTTTAGTGGTTGGTGCATAAATTTGAATAATAGTGGTATTAACTGGCCTTCCCTGTAGGCGCATGGATATTATCCTATCACAGACAGTGTTGTACCTCATGACTGACCTGGGTATGTTCTTCTTGACTATGAATGTAACACCATTCCTCTTCAGTTTGTCATTCCCGGCATAGTTAATCATGTGGTTGCCAGATTGAAAATGGCCAATACCAGTCCATTTCAGCTCACTAATGCCTAAGTTATTGATGTTTATGCATTCCATTTAATTTTTGACAATTTCCAGTTTTTTTAGACTTATACTTCATACAATCCTTGTTCCAATTATTAATGGATGTTTACAGCTGTTTATCTTCATTTTGAGTTGTGCCCCATCAGCAATTGAAGGTTGTGAGGGCTTACTTCTGCTGGCTTTACTCCATTTGGGTCATCATGGCCAGCTATGCTTTGAGGTAGAAGCTCTTCCCCAGGTTGCCTTCCAACCTGGGTCATTTTCTGGTACTATGTCTGACAGTGTTTCTCTGCTGTTCATAAGGTTTTCAGTGATTAAATATTCTGAAGTAGTTCATCTCTCCTTCTTCCTAATCTGTCTTTGTCTGGATGCTCATCTGAAACCTGTCCACCATGGGTGACCCTGCTGGTATTTAAAATACCGGTGGCAGAGCTTTCAGAATCACAGCAACTTATAAGTCACCACAGTACGACAAACTGACAGATGAGTGGTGGTAGGTGGTAGGCTTAGCTGGTAGGCAACTATTTATTGTAGACACCCATTCTGATTGGTTAGTTTTGATTTTTTTGGCCAGACCCTTGTCTCCAAACCACTAAAGCAAATCCACTGGTAACTCCTAGTAACTCTGTGTAGGATTACCAAAGCTATAAATCTTTGTATCAGCAGAAAGTCTCATCTTTCTCTTGTAGATTGACTGATGGGTTTGAACAGATGATCTTCTAGTTAGCAGTCCAGTGCACAACTTAAAATGAAGAGAGACAGCTGCAAACATCCGTTAATAATCATAATGTGGAATGTACAGAGTACGAATTTAGGAAAATTGAAAATTGTCAAAATGAAATGGAATGCCTAGGCATTAATGACTTGAAATGAAATGGTATTGGCTGTTTTGAATGAGAGAATCATATGGTTTTCTGTGCTGGGGACAACACATTCGAGAGGAATTGCATCACATTTATTGTCAAAAAGAACATTCCAATATCTATCTTGAAGCACATTGCTGTCTGTGATAGGATACTATCCATATGCCTACAAGAAAAACTAGTTAATATTACCATAATTCAAAGTTACCCAGCAACCACTAAAGCCAGTGATCATTAAATTGAAAAAATTCAACCAACTTCTTTAGTCTGAAATTGATCAAGCATTTAAGATGCATTAGTAATTACTGGTGATTGGAATGAAAAAGTTGGAAATGAAAAGGAAGGATCAGTAGTTGGAAAATATGCTCTTGATAGAAATAATACTGGAGATTGCAAGATAGAATTTTGCAAGACCAATGACTTCTTATTTATTACAAATATCTGTTTTAAACAACATAACCTGTGGACCTCACCAGATAAAATACACAGGAATCAACATGTGAAATACACAGAAATCAATGTGTACATATGTGGGAAGACACAATGGAGAAAACCATTCAAAACAAAGTCAGGGACTGCAATAGAACAGAGTGTCAATTGCTCATATGCAAATTTAGGCTAAAGCTGAAGAAAATAAAAACAACTCCATGAAAGCCAAAACATGACCTTGAGTATATCCCACTTGAATGTAGACTCTATCTCAAGAGTAGATTGAACACATTAGACATTAATGACCAAAGACCAAAAGAGTTGTGGGATGACATGAAGAATATGGTCCATGTAGAAAGCACAAAAAGGTCATTTTAAGACTTAAAAAAAAGAAAAGAAAAGACCAAAGTGGATGTCAGAAGACATTTGGAAACTTACTCATGAGCATAGAGAAGCTAAAGCAACTGGAAGAAATGATGAACAGAAAATGAAATGTGCAAAGATCTGGAGTTAGAAAACCAAAGGGTAAGAACACAGTTAGCATTTCTCCAGCTGACAAAACTGAAATAAAATTCTAGCGCTGGGTTGTAATATGGTAATATTGAAGGATTCTACAGGCAAAATACACTACTCATCTGTCAGTTTGTCGTACTGTGGTGTATGATAAACTGACAGATGAATGGTGGATAAAATACCTATGCCATCAGTATTTTAAATACCAGCAGGGTCACCCATGGTGGATAGGTTTCAGATGAACTTCCAGACAAAGACAGACTAGGAAGAAGGTGTGACGAACTACTTCCAAATATTTAGTCACTGAAAACTCATGACTCAAGTCTCATGAATAGCAGAGAAACACTGTCAGATATAGTGCTGGAAAATGAGCCCCTCAGGTTGGAAGGCACTCAAAATGTGACTGGGGAAGAGCTGCCTCCTCAAAGTAGAATTGACTGTGATGAAGTGAATTGAGTAAAGCCCATGGGAGAAAGGCCCGCAGGACATTCCTTTTCTGATGGGGCACAACTCAAAATCAAGAGAAAGAGCTGTAAACATCCATTGAAAATCAGAACATGGAATGTACGAAGTATGAATCTGGGAAAATTAGAAGTTGTCAAATATGAAATGGAATACATAAATATCGATACCTTAGGCATCAGTGAGCTAAAATGAACTGGTATTGGCCATTTTGAATCTGATAACCACATGGTTTACTACGCTGGAAATGACAAATTGAAGTGGAATGGTGCTGCATTCATTGTCAAACAAGACATAATAAGATCAGTCATGAAGTACAACGCTGTCTGTGATAGGAAAATATCTATGCGCCTACAGGGAAGACCAGTTAATACCAGTAGTATTCAAAGTTATGCACCAACCACTAAAGACAGTGAGGATGAAATAGAAGAATTTTACCAACTTCTTCAATCTGAAATTGATCAAACATGCAATCAAGATGTACTGGTCATTACTGGTGATTGGAATGCAAAGGTTGGTAATAAAGAGGAAGGTAATAAAGAGGTTGGAGAATATGGTGATAGAAATGATGCTGGAGAATACATGAAAGAATTCTGCAAAATAAATGATTTGTTCATTACAAATACCTTCTTCAGCCAGCGTAAGAGACGACTATACACATGGACCTCACCAGATGGAATATATAGATATCAAATTGACTACATCTGTGGAAAGAGATGGTGGAAAAGCTCCATATCATAAGTCAAAACAAGGCCAAGGCAGACTGTGGAACAGACCATTAATTACTCATATGCAAATTCAAACTGAAACTGAAGAAAATGAAAACAAGCCCATGAGAGCCAAAATATGACCTTGAATATATCCCACCTGAATT
>NW_006408631.1:4099053-4102147 GCF_000296735.1 Chrysochloris asiatica
AAGAAATCAAACAACATATTGCATTAGGCAAATCTGCTGCACAGGACATTTTTAAAGTGTTGAAGAGCAAAGATGTCAGCTGCAGGACTAAGGCGCAC
This sequence comes from Chrysochloris asiatica, assembly GCF_000296735.1. NCBI lineage: Eukaryota > Metazoa > Chordata > Mammalia > Afrosoricida > Chrysochloridae > Chrysochloris > Chrysochloris asiatica. Next base: position 4,099,152 of record NW_006408631.1, read on the forward strand.
CTGACCCAAGCCATGGTATCTTCAATAACTTCATATGCAGGTGAAACTGGACAGTGGATTAGGAAGACCGTAGAAGAATTGATGCTTTTGAGTTATGGTGTTGAAGGAGAATATTGAAAGTGCCACGGGCTGCCAAAAAACCAATAGCTACGTTTTGGAAGTAGTGCAGCCGGAGTGCTCCTTTTAGGCCAAGATGGCCAAACTTTGTCTCTCATACTTCAGACATATTGTCAGGATGGACCAGTCACTGGAGAAGGAGATCATGTTTGATAAGGTGGAGGGTCAAAGAAAAAGAGAAAGACCCCCAATGAGATGGATTGTCCAATTGGCAGCATCAATGGACTCAAACATGGCAACAGTAGTGAACTTGGCTCAGGATCGGGCAGTGTTTCGTTCTGCTGTACATAGAGTCGCTATGAGTTGGTATTGACTCGATAGCACCTAACAACAACAACAACAACAGGCAAAGTATTGAATGACACTGGAAACCTCAAAAGAAGAAGGAAGGAACATATAGTACCAAAAATAACTAGTTGGTGTTCATTCAAGAGGTACCATAGGACCAAGAACTGATTGTACTGAAGGAATAAATGCAAGCAGCACTACAAGCTTTGATGAAAAACAAGTATACAGGAATTGATGAGTTACAAATTGAAATATTTCAACAAACTGATGTCATGCTGGAGGTACTCACTCGTCTATGCCAAGAAATTTTGGAGACAGCTATCTGGCCAACAGATTGGAAGATATCCATATTTGTGCCCATTCCAAAAGGTGCTCCAATAAAATACAAAGATCACCAAACAATATCATTAATATCACATACAAGCAAAATTTCACTGAAGATAATTCAAAAAATGATCACAGTAATACATCAATCAACAGGGAGCTACCAGAAGTTCAAACCAAATTTACAAGAGGTCATGGAATGAAGGATATTATTACTGATGTCAGATGGATCTAGGTTGAAAGCAGAGAATACCAGCAATCTATTTACTTGTGTTTTATTGACTATACAAAGGCATTGAATTTTGTGGATCATGTCAAACTATGGATAACATTGCAAAGAAGAATTACAGAACACTGAATTGTGCTCATGAGGAACCTATACACAGACCAAGAGAAAGCCATTCAAATAGAACAAGGGGATACTAAATGGTTTTAAACCAAACAAATGTGTGCACCAGGGTTGTATCCCTTCACTATACTTACTCAGTCTGTATACTGAGCAAATAATCCAAGAATATGGACTATATGAAGAAGAACGTAGCATCAGGATTGGAGACAAAATCATAGGTTGCTATGACATGCAGATGATATAACCTTGCTTGCTAGAAGTGAAGAGGACTTTAAATACTGATGAAGATTAAAGACTACAAATTTCAGTGTGAATTGCAACTCACTGTAAATAATTCTAAAATCCTCATAACTGGATCAATAAATAATATTATGAAAAGTGGAGAAAAGATTGAAGTTGTCATAGAACTCAATTTGCTTAGATCCACAGTCAACATTCATGGAAGCTGCAATCAAGAAAACACATAATATTACATTAAGTGCATCTGTTGCAAAGACCTTTGTGTAATGTTGAAGGTAAAATGTCAGTTTGAGGACTAAAGTGCACCTGACCCAATACATGGTATTTTCAATAGCCTCATATGCATGTGAAAATTGGACAATGAATAAGGAAGATCATAGAAGAATCAATGAATTTGAGTTATGGTGCTGGTGAAGAATGTTGAAAATAGCATGGACTATCAAATAACAGATAAATCTGTATTGGAAGAAGAATAGCCAGACTGCTCCTTGGAGCCAGGATGGTGAGATTTTGTCTCCCTTATTTTGGACTTATTATCAGGAGGAACCAGTCCCTGGAGAAGTATGTTGTACTTGGAAAATTGAAAGTTTTCCCAAAAGCAGGAAGACACCCCAACATAATGGATTGACACAGTGGCATTAACATTGGTCTCAAACATAACAATTTTGAGGATGATGAAGATCAAAGTGCACAGCCTTTGGTATGGATTGCATCTCATTGTAAAGAAAACAAAAACCCTCACCACTGGACCAATAAACAACATTCTTGTCAATAGAGAAAAGATTGAAGTTGTCAAGGACTTCATTCTTTTTGGATCAACTATCAACACTCATGGAAGCAGCAGTCAAGAAATCAAACAACAGATTGCATTAGGCAAATCTGCTCCACAAGACCTTTTAAAAGTGTCGAAGAGCAAAGATGTGAGCTTGAGGACTAAGGTATGTCTGACCCAAGCCATGGTATTTTCAATAACGTCATATGCATGCAAAAGTTAGACAGTGAATAAGGAAGACTGTAGAAGAATTGATGCTTTTGAGTTATGGTGTTGGAGGAGGATATTGACAGTGCTATGGGCTGCCAAAAGAACCAACAGATCTGTGCTGGAAGAAGTATAGCCAGAGTGCTCCTTGGAGGCCAGGTTGGCCAACCTTCATCTCTCATTATTTGGATATATTGTCAGGAGGGACCAATCACCGGAGAAGGATATCATGTTTGGTAAGGTGGAGGGTTAGAGAAAAGAGGAAGACCCCCAGCAAGATGGATTGTCAAAATGGCAGGATCAATGGGCTGAACGTGGCAACAATTGTGAGGTTGGCCCAGGACCAGGCAGTGTTTTGTTTTGTTGTACATAGGGTTGCTATGAGTTGGTACAGACTTGATGGCACATGACAACAACAACAACAACATAGGACTGGACAATGTTTCCTTTTGTAGTGCATAGGATTACTTAGAGTTGGAACCAACTTGATGGCACCTAACAACACCTTTGTTGTTGTTAAGTGCCATTGAGTCGGTTCCCTTGTTGTTGTTAAGTGCCGTCGAGTCGGGTCCGACCCATAGCGACCCTGTACAGGGTTTCCAAGGGTGTAAATCTTTACAGGAGTAGAAAGCCTCATCTTTCTCCCGTGGAGCGACTGGTAGTTTTGAACCGCTGACCTTAAGGTTTGCAGCCCGATTC
>NW_006408631.1:4108827-4120043 GCF_000296735.1 Chrysochloris asiatica
TCGTACATTCCATGTTCCAATTTTCAATGGATGTTTACAGCTGTTTCTCTTCATTTTAAGTTGTTGCCCATCAGAAAATGCAGGTTCTGTGCGCTCTTCTCCCCTGAGCTTAACTCTATTCATGTCATTATGGTCAACTCTACTTTGAGGAGAGTAGTAGTTTGCAATGTAAGTAGTTTGCAACTATACCAGAGCCTTTATGTGTTGGAATCAATAATTTTTTCAAGTCTGAAATATTTTTATTGATCTTATCATTATGTATATAAGACTCAACAATATATTGATACTCTCAAACAAACAAACAACCAATTCTTCCGACTCTCAAGAAAAGGATTTCTATTTCACTATTCAAGAAAAGGGTTTCCTCCAGATAAAATTCCAAAGAAATGGAGTATCTAATAAAACACTGTGTCCTTAATACTACTGACTACACAAATCACTATAGTCACTATTCATTTGGGAATCCAAAGGAACAGGAGTAAGGATAGGCAGAAAAACAACATAATGTGACAAAGAAACCAAGCATGAATCAAGCAATGCGCGTCAACACGCTTATTGACTCTTACATGATTTCTGAACATGATTGTGGGAGCAAGCTGAATATATTTGCAAGAGTTCAGACATTTGCAAGGTCATTTAATTTTATTCAGCAATTTATTATTTACTGCATTTGAGCTTCAAGAGAATGGGAAGCAGACCCCTTAAAAATAACACAGGCTATCAGGTTTCTTGTGTAATGGTTTCTCATGTAAAGAAATTCAGCAAGTTGAACCCTTCCTCCAGCATTCACTGAGGTTAGGAAGGCTTGCTCAATAAATATTTGACACGATTTTTCCATGAGCACCTCAAAAAGAATTGTTACTAAAGATTAGATCTGTACTATTATCTAGAAGGACAATCCTGCGGAGACATTAATGAAGAACTTGTAAGAAGGCCAGTAGTTTTTGAAAAGAGGCTTTTTCCTGTAAAGATCATCTCACCAGGAGCACACATTAGGGTTAAAAACCACAGCCTCTAGACCCAACCCACATATACAGGAAAGTACCCACATATACTGCTCATTTCTTAGGGTTCCACTTCTTCCTAGATAAGACATCTCAGGACCAGTACAGATTGTCTGAGCTGGTGAACACTAGTCAACCCAAGATGCCCTTGTTAATAGGTTTATCAATGTGCTATACAAAGGTCAAAATAAAACAACACTTGAACAAATAGATTTCCAAAATGTCTATCACCACTGGTTGGCCTGGGGGCAAATAAGGCCATGTATCACTTGGTTCTACTATGTAAGGTAAAGACAACACTTTCTTAACACTCAGTAAAACTGGGTATTTATGTAATAAATGCCTACAAGTTACCAGCTTTATGAAGAAATACAAAACTGACATAACAATCTCTTTGTTTGAATGCCTGTGGTTTATGAACATGAAGAACAAATTTAGAATTACTTGGCAATCCCAGCCTTGAACATGAAGACAACTTTATTCCCCCCATTCCAAGATTATAAATAAAGTTATCTTATAAAACCAGTACTAAAAATTAGTAAGAAAATATTTAAAAGTCACGGCTCATTCTGAAATCAACTGGATTTAGCAAGAATCTAATGAATTACAAAACTATTTTGTAATTTGGAATTAGGCCAAGCCATTAAAATAATCTGTGCAAAACAGTCCAGGATAATAAAGGAGAATGAACCTCAAAATTAGAATGAAGCCAAAATAAGCAAAGCGGCTGACTAATACCTGGTTCTTCTTGTTGTTATTGATAAATGCTGTCGACTCAGTCCTGACTCATAGTGACCTGAGTGGGGTTTCCAAGGAGCAACTGGTGGGTTTGAACTGCTGACCTTGTGGCTCAAACTGACCTTGTGATCCCGTGCTTTATCTTTCAGAACCACTTAAATACCTAATAGTTAATAAAAATCAATAAGCAAATTAATAGCTAGAGAAATAATTGAAATATCTACTGCAAAACCATGTCAAGATGACTATTTACAAAAAAAAAAGTAGGAACACTGGAAGGAGAAAGAAATAATTTAAGTTTCCCAGGCTAAAAGTTTTTATTTTCAAACAAGCCTAGCTTAAACCACAGAGGACCTCAGCACCAACATTTAACTTGAATTTGATAAAAGTGAGGAAAAAGCTGAAAATCCCTACTCCATTTACAACTGTATATAGAGAAATTAATAATTAAAACACTAAAATCATCTTATTGATATTTCTTAATAATTACTCCAAGAAGAAAGAGAATAGGCCTAAAAATAAAGGAGGCTTTATTCTTGTAAAAGTCATGAAGGATGCTGTGACCTTGAGCAAGTTACTTAATCTCTATGTGCTTCAATTTATTCCCTTTAAATTGAGGGACTTGAGCTGGAAGATGTCTAAAAATCTCTTCTGAGTCCAACACTGTATTTCAATGACACACTTGCAGTATCACAGCTTGACTAAATAAAGGGAATGGTATGTTACTGTGAATAATAAGAGAAAGCCTGAAGGGAGACAGAGCTTCGTTTCTTATCATTGAATTAGGCCCCAAATGCTTGAATGTAAAGTTCTCTCCTAATGTTTCGCTTCTTGTGCCTGATAAACAACATGGTTGCCTTCATGATGCTGTGCACAATTCCCTAGTAATTTTGAAGTGAGCTCTTAATAGTAGAGATAGCACAAAAATGTTTACCTTTTGTCATTTTATATTAATTTTGTTGTTAAGTGCTATCGAGTCAGTTCCAGCTCATAGCGACCCTGTATAGGGTTTCCAAGGAGTGGCTGGTGAGTTTAAACCACTGACCTTGTGGTTCACACTGACCTTGAGATCCAGTGCTTATCCTACAGCACCATACCAGGACCTTAAGCAGTATTTAAGATTTAAGGAGCAGAACTTTTTTTTGTTTTTCTCAGCATCAGGAGCAGTTATACGACACGCCTGTCCTTGGAGCCCAAATTAGTGTCAAAGCAGTGCCATAAAAAAAGTACCATAAATTAGGTGACTTAAAACAACAAACTCATTGTCTCATAGTTCTGAAAGCTAGAAATCTGAAATCAAGGTGTAGATATGGCCATGCTGTCCTTGAAGACTCTAGAGGAGACTTTGTTACTTTTCCGAGCTCCTGGGGGTTCTTGGCAACTCTCTGCATTCCTTGGCTTTTAGAGGCCTCGCTCCAATTTCTTCCCATATCTTTTCATGGTCTGTTTTCTCTTCTCTTTTTATATTCCATCAGAAATGGTGTTTTATAAAAGTATGACAGTGTGACTTTATGATAATTTAACAAATTACACTACCAAGACCTTAATTCCAACCATATCTTTTTTGGGGGAGGGCAGGGGAACATAACTGAAGCCATAAAACAGTCATACTATTCTCATCTGTAACTTTAATAGAATTTGTTTCTTACTACCTTCCCCTTGGCTTCACCCAGACCTCACATACAGCAATATACGTGTGCAGTTTGTCCCATACACAGAAACTCACGTTTCCATGGTAGGAAAAGGCAAGCTTTCCCAAAGCAAATACCCACCACCAACCACAATACCTGGCACAGAAAAGGAACTTATTAAACACCAGTTAACTGGCTTCCAAGCATGTTGTTGTTAGCTGCTAAGGAGTCGGCCCCTTAGTATGGTGACCCCAAGTACAACAGGATTGATCCCTTGTGATCCATACAGTTTCATTGACTGATTTATTCTAAAGGTGATCACCAGAGCTTTCTTTCTAGTTTGTCTTAGTCTGGAAGCTGTGCTGAAAACCATTCAACATCATAGTACTATGCAAGCCCTCTTCAACATACAGAGACAGAGGTGGCTGCACCTGAGGCTTATTGACTGGAATTGAACTTGGGTCTCCCTTATGGATGACACAAATTCTAACAGTGAACTACCACTGCCCACAGCTCAGTATTTTAGGTCTAAGGAATTCCCTCAAAAGACCTCGGTGGTTGATCTAATAAATAAGCCAACTCACAAGAAACATTTGCTGATACATTTATGCATTACTCTCCCCTGTCCCATTCCAAAATAAGGCAAACCAAAAAAACAAAACAAGAAAAGTTGCCCTAGATAGATTCCAACCCATGGTGACCTATGTGTGTCAGAGTAGAATGATCCATAGAATTTTCAGTGACTGATTTTCCAGAAGTACATTGACAATTACCTGGTTTTCTTTTCAAAGTACTTCTGGGTAAACCCAAACCACCAGCAAAGCCCTTCACAATCAATTATTTAACCATTTGTGCCACCCTGGAACTCTGATATTCTCCCAAGCAGGAAGGAGCCATTTTAAAAAGGAACTGCTTAAGACCAAATGCCTCCAACGAAACAAAAAGGACAGGATTCATGATGAGACAGAGAACAATTTAGAATCCTTAACTTTCTATAATTCATCTGCATAGCCTCTTTCACTTACTTATCATTAAAAAAATAAATTAAGGTATGATGCTATAAAATGTTCACCTATTTAAAGACACCAGTATGAGTTGAATACAAATTGAAATCTTTAAATAAACTGATGCAGCACTGGAGGCACTCACTCATTTATGCCAAGAAATTTCGAAGACAGCTACCTCGCCAACCAACTAGAAGAGATCCATATTTGTGCTCATTCTGGACAAAAAGTGACCCATTGGAATGTGGAAATCATTGAGCAATATTATGAATATCGCATACAAGTAAAATTTTGTTAAAGATAATTAAAAAATGGTTGCAACAGTACATCAAAAGGGAACTGCCAAACTGAATCCAGAAGAGGATGTGGAAAGAGGGATATCATTGATGATGGCAGATGAATCTTAGCTGAAATCAAAGATTATAAAAAGGATGCTTATTTTTGCTTTATTGACTATTCAAGGACATTTGACTGGGTGAATCAGAACAAACTACAGGTAACAGTGGGAAGAATGGGTATTACAAATCACTTAATTGTACTCATGAGGAACCTGTGTGTAAACCAAAAAGGCAGTTGTTCCAACAGAACAAGGGGATACTAAACAGTTTAAAGTTAGGAAAGGTGTGCACCAGCATTGTATCCTTTCACCATACATATTCAATCTGTATGCTGAGTAAATAATCTGAGAAGATGGATTATATGACAAAGAACATGGCATTAGGAATGCAGAAAACGCATTAACACTGATATGCAGATGATACAACCTTGCTTGTTGGAAGTGAAGAGGACTTGAAATACTGATGAAGATCAAAGGGCACAAGCTTCAGTATGAATTGCTACTATATGTAAAGAAAATAAAAATCCTTACAACTGAACCAAAAAAATCACACTATGATAATGGAGAAAAGATTGAAGTTGTCAAAGATTTAATTTTGATTGGATCCACAATCAACACTTAATGGAAGCAGCAGTGAAGAAGACAAATTACATATTGCATTAGGCAAATCTGTTGCAAAAAGATCTATTTTAAAATGTTCATGAGCAAAGACATCAGTTTGGAGATTAAGAAGCACCAACCCAAGCTATGGTATTTTCAATTGCCTCATATACATGTGAAAGTTGGGCAATGAATGAAGAAGGCCACAGATGAATCAATGCGTTTGAATTATGATGTTGGCAAAGAATATTGTGAGTACCATGGACTGCCAGAAGAACAAACAAATCTGTCTTGGAAAAAATACAGATAGAAAGCTATTTAGAAGAGAGGGTGGTGAGACCTCATCTCTCATATTTTGAAATGTTATCAGGAAGAGCCAGTCCCTGGTGAGAAGGACATCATTACCTTGGAAAAACAAAGGGTCACTGAAAATGACGTAGACCCTCAATGAGATGGACTGACACAGTGACAATTGCAATGGACTGAAGATTAACAAGAATTGTGAGGACTGAGCAGTATTTTGTTCTGTTGTGCATTATATAGGGTCGTTATGAATAGTAACTGACTTGACTGCACCTAACAACCAACAACAACAATATATGCAGGTTTTTAAAAAATGTTTTATTGTGAATTATGTGACAGTTTACATGGGAGAACATTGGTCTTACATTCATCCTATCGTGTATCGTTTCATTGCCATGGTTACAATCCCCTCCATGTATCATCAACTAACCAAAGGGTATACACTACAAACCTGCCCCCTGGTCATCAGCACACAGCCCCTCTCCCTCTGTGTGTGTGTGTCTAAAGTCCCCCAAATGCTCCATCTTTCCATGTCGTTGTCTCTGTCTCCATCTCAGGCATCATATATGCAGTTTTAAGACTTAGGAAATAGAGGGTCAGAGAAATAAAAAGGAAGCAGGAGAGAATAAAAATTTTGTTTTTGAGCTATGCCAATTTGTAGGTCAGTTTTGGGTACAGAGCTTCATTTTACAGACAAGAAAAAAATTAGCTCATTTGCTCATACAGGGTTATTTAGCTAGAAAATGACAGCACTGAGACTGAAATCTGTTTTTTAGCTGTTGTTATTGTTGTTTTTGCCATTAATCTCTTCCAAAAAGGCCTTTCCATTTGAGTTCGGCACAGATGTTTCATAGCAATCAAAAGAATCACAGTAAGTCTGCATTCCCATGTCTTGTGAAGTGCTCTGTTTCTTTCCATGAGGTCTTACACTTTGACATCTCACGGTTCACCTCAACTTTCCTAGGAAATTTTGGTCTCTTATTCACCTTGCCTCACCTCATTCTCTGATCAAGATATATGCCAATCAGTAAACACTCACAGTATGTAGGGCAACAGGAGAAAGCTTCAAATTACATAACACAAAGTTATCCCCCAAAATAAGAGAAACATTCAGAAGGTAAAAGCAATCTAATATTTGATCAGTATTGGGAAACTGAAGCTATCAGCCATAACTACTTCATTACATTATTTGCTCACAAAATAAAAGTTTTAAGTTTGTCAGGTAATTTTAATGTCTCTTTTTGTTGTTGTTTCTTTCCATGAGGTCTTGCACCTCGAGTCAGTTCCAACTAATAACAACTTTGTATAGGGTTTCCAAGAGATGGCTGGTGGGTTTGAATCACTGATCTTGCATTAACTGGTCCAGTGCATTATCCTGCAGCACCACACCAGGACTCCTACAGCTGTATTTTTTAAGATTCATGCATGTGGATCACCAACACTTTCAATTCACAGAGGAAATTGATATTTTCCAGAAATCAGCAGATAATTCACTAATAAACTCTGTCATACATCTTAGGGTGGCACAGGTAGACAGTGACCCTAAAGATCTAGGAAATGAAAAGTGACAAGCAAGGGCAGGTTTCCTAGATAGTTTTTCCGAGAACCTTTAAGAGGGGTACTGGGGTGGCACTGTGTGTTAATGTACTCAACTGCAAGATCGGTTTGAACTGCAAAGTTGGTGGTTCAGGCTCACCAGATGCTCCTCAGAAACCTAATACAGGATTGCCATGCATTAGAACTGACTCGACGGCACTTAACAACAACAACCACAACATTATAATTCAGAACCTTTACGAGTAGTGTGGTGTGGTTCTATAGAATAAGCACTAGATTACCACTGCAAGATTAGCAGTTCAAACCCACCACACTTTACTAATAATTTTTTCATTCATTGAACATCTATCTTGCTTCTGCTGTGGATGAGGTCATGCCCTAGAATAGAGCAGTAAGCAGTAAGCAGAACACTCTGTCCTCATAACACATATCCTTGAGTTCACTGGTAAACTTGAGTTTGATGCAAAGGGAATGCTTAGAAATGTAGTACTCCCCCCATTTTATGTGGTATTGTAATGACCATGCTTCCAAGGAAGGGAAATACAAGAATTTTCAAACAACAATACAATCTATAACACAGGATTAAGGGTCCAACAAGTGATTTTAGAAGTCCTGGTACGACATGGTAGGATAAGCACCTGACTGCAATTCACAGTCTACAGGTCAAACCCACCAGTCTCTCCTAAGGCTGCTGTCAGCTGGAACAAACTCAACAGCAACAAAGTGATATTAACAGTTACTGCTGTGTTGAGTAACGGCAATGCGTTGGGCACAAATACCTATTCCTTTTCTGCCTAGAAGCACCTTTCTCTATGAATTCTCCCAGTCCCATTTTAAGCCCATGATTGCAGCAGAACCCCCAAACCAAGTCCACTACCATCTAGTCAATTCTGACTCATAACATAAAACTGAGACGAAACCCAGATAGCAGCTAAGGTTTGCTGTTCCTTAAGATCTAGAAAAGATTGACTTAAATCCCTTTTTTTTTTTTTATGTGACTTTCCAAGTGCTTTCAAATTCACAGATACCTTCAACTTCAACTTTCTGCATTGTCAATTTCTTATTTTTCACTTTTTATCTGTGGATGTAGCTTTATTTCTACCAGTTTCAAGTCATATATGAAACTCAATTTTGCCCTTGATTTTTGTCCTAAATTATAATAAGAAGTCCTGGTGTGGCATTGTAGGATAAGCACTGGGTTGCTAACTGCAAGATTGGCAATTCAAACTCACTATCTGATCCTCAGAAACAGGGTTACTATGGTTTGGAAGAAGAACAGCCAGACTGCTCTTTAGAAGCTAGAATGGCCAGACTTTGTCTCTCATACTTTGGACATGTTATCAGGAAAGACCAGTCCCTGGAGAAGGACATCATGCTTGGTAAAGTGGAGGGCCAGCAAAAAAGAAGAAGAACCCCCAACAAGATGGTTTGGCACAGTGGCAGTAACAATGGGCTCAAGCATGGCAATGGTTATGAGATTGGTGTAGGACCGGGCAGTGTTTCTGCTATGAGTCGGTACCAGCTCAGTGGCATCTAACACAACAGTATGAGTCAGAACTGACTCAACAGCAGTTAGCAACAACAAAGTAAAATAATGAAAAAACCCTCTCTGATGAGACTTACTGAAATCTGTAAAGACACTAATGGGGATGTCCTTCAAAATGATACTAATACCATTCCATAGACACCTGAAGCCTTGAGATGAAAGAGATAAGAGGATGGGATAGCTGGCTTGAAGCACAGGGAGATGAGCTTCAAGGACACTGACCTAGGTAACACGAATGGTGTGCACTTGACTACTAACCTCAAAGTTGGCAGTTTGTATCTACCCAGCAGTGCCATGGAAGAAAAACCTGACTCTTTACTCTAAGAATCACAATCACACAATCAGGAGAGCCTATGGAGCAGTCTACTCTGTAACACACGGGGCATGTAATTATAGCTGTGTTGAAGAGGACGAACTAGAAGCTTAAAGGAGCCACATGCTTGCCATGCAGACATTTGGCTAGTCTTGACTTTGAACTTGGGTGTCTCTGTGTCTATGTGGCTCTCTTGGATTCAGCTTTCCAGACACTGAACCCTAGTCCTCTGCTCTCTGTTTTCTTCCACCATTCTTCTAGAAGTTTGGTTTCCAAAACGCTCCATTTGCTTGCCTTCTGGTTTGAGAAGACTTTGATCCTGACTTTGACTTTGAACCTGACAAAATGGAAGTACAGAGAAACTAGGTATTTTCCTAGGGCAGTGTATTATCAACAGGCTTGGAAAAAGTAAGGGCAGAGTTCAAAATTCCGAGGAGGAGGACAAAGGTTATATTTGTCATACAACATCCAGCAAATGCAAGAAATGCACAGGACTATCTTAAAGAGGAGAATGATAAGCAGTAACTTTAGTAATAGTGTAAGATGCCAGAATAAAGAGGAAGGTTTGTTTTATTTTGTTTTGATAAGTTAAGATATGTCAAAAAGCCAAGTGACTAATGAATAATTATGACAGCAAATTTCACTCTTTCTTGCCTAATTTTGCATATGAAGTACGCTTAAGCTAGAATATTTCCTTGCTTCCTTTTCTAATTGTCCAAATCACATCATCTATATTGTCAAATGCAACTTAAATATTAATTGTTTGGGACATCATTGGCATACTAGGGAAGCCATCCGAGTCCTCAATTTTTGTTTTTGTTTTCCTGTATAACTTGGCATATCACACATTTGACTGCGTGCTGTGTATGTATAAATGCTCACTGTTTTTACTAGATAGGCCCAGTAGGGCAAATCACACATAAAAAGGTGCTCACAGTTTGAAAAATGAACAAACAAATGGATGTAGTAGGCAAGTGTTGTTGATGTTGTTGTTTTGTGCTGTTGAGCCAGTTCTAACTCATAGTGACCCTGTATAGGAGCAGATGGTGAGTTTGAACTGCCAATTTTGCAGTTCAAACCGACCTTGTGGTTCAGTTCTTATCCTACTGCTAGGCAAATAATATTTTTCTTTTGTAACTAATTTTATTTTTGCCTCTGATGTAGTTTCTGGAACATAGCATATATTCAATAAGTACTTAATGATTAATTCTTGAAAATACTTTTTTTAAATTAACAAAGGCTTATATCACATAGTAAAACAAATTGGAAAATACATCACTCCTCATTGTTTTTCTTAAATGTTGTATACTTTGGAAATTAGTAGACAAAAATAATGAGTTGGCTTGTGTAGGCTAAAACATATACAATGATGCAGAGAGCTTTGTTAGTAAATGTATGTAGTTTGTGGACTTCAACATACCTTGGTTTGGTCTTCAGGCTTGTCATTTACTATTTGTGTGAATTTGGGCGAGTCAGTTAACCTCTCTGAAAATTAAGTTCAGTATCTATAAGATGGGAATAATGCTGACCTCACAGGTTAGGTGTTTTAAATGGAAAACTTAAACAAACAGATTAAATGATGTGTCTAGCTTGCATATCCACTACATATGATCACTCCTCCCCACCACTAATGACTTAATTTTCACTATTATAACTTACTGGTGTTGTAGACATGTAGTTTTCCTTTTCTTCTGGGAATGGTGCTTTTGGGAAATAGCCCTTCCTAATTCATATTTATAAGCTGATGGCTTTGCCAAATGACAGGGTTTGGCCTGGGGTGGGGGAGACCAGATGGGAGAGTATGGCCAGATCATTCAATACTAAGCATCTTTAGAATAAATAAATAACCTACAGTGCATGTTTTGAGCAGTCAGGGAAAGACCCATCAGATACTTCTGCTCTGTGTTAACCAGTGCGTCAAAACTGCCTCATAGACAATGAGATAGGACCTGTCTGGTCAGCCTCAACTGAATAGTTCCTTAAATGAACAAACATTAAAAGTTCAAGGAGCTCTGGTAGTCTAGTGATTATGAGTTGGGCTACTAACCTCAAAGTCAGCAGTTCGAAACTATCAGCCGTTCCGCAGGAGAAAGATGAGGTTTTCTGCTCCCGTAAAGATTTACAGCCTCAGAAACCCTATGCAGGGTCAAAGAATTTGAACCAATTGCCCAGCATACCACCAC
>NW_006408631.1:4120168-4121120 GCF_000296735.1 Chrysochloris asiatica
TTTCTCAATGCCCCTCCCATTCCTCTCCTTTCCATTTAAAATAGCATTTTTAAATGACTTTTAAAGCAATCATTTTCCATATGGAAAGAATTAAAAATGCAGTAAATAACCAAACAATTAACAATAAAAGGACACGAGTAACCTGTAACAGACAGATCAGAGACAGTCAAGTTTTGGCTTGTATTCTTCCAACTCCTTTTCAATAGAACAATATTTTAACATAACTGAAACTATAATTCAGTCAATATTGCTTTCTTTTTTATTCTCATTTAACAAATTTAATATATTCTATGTAAGCTTTCCTTCCTATTTCTTTAGTATATAAATAAAACTCCATAAATATCTTAGCATTGCATCCCTGATGCTGTATTTCAGGGAATATAGAGCATTCACATCATGTGTGTTGAGGAACTTACATTTGGATAGTCAATAACCCAGGCACTTGACCCTATTTGTGTCTTCTTAGATCTAGATTACGCTTATAAATTTATTATAATTTGAGATGATTAGATTAGAAATGATAGCAACCACATGTATGGGAGTATGGTAAGATGTTAATATACCTGATCCCCACAAAAGTTATTAGATTCTGAGTGGAAAGGAAACCAGAAGTCTACAAATTAGTCGCAGTGAATAGATTTATAGTTTTTCTACACTGTCTAAACTATGCCTTATTGTTTCTGACAAAAGCCAATATTCATTTTCTGCCAGGCTTCCTTATGCACATACAAAACTACCTGTTTTGTCAAATGAAGTAGAAGCACAGCATTTTGGGTATAAAGTTTGAAATCACACTGTCTTAAAGGAAATGCAAAACACAAAGGAGTTGTATTCAGAAAAGCATTGTTAAAGATTAGCATGCAGAGAACAAAGAAGATGGCGGATCGGGTGGAAGTGCAGTAAAGGAGCTCCGCCAACAACAACACAGAATACCCATCCAAGCAGGCTCAGG
>NW_006408631.1:4124865-4152025 GCF_000296735.1 Chrysochloris asiatica
TGTGCCATTTTGACAGTGATCATGTGGCTCTTCTCTTTCCTAATCAACCCAAAGTTAAGTCCCTCAGCCCCAAGACCATGTACAGGGACACTTTTGGCAGCTGCCTGTCATTTGATTATGCTTGTGCCTTTCTGTACCTTCTTTGCCTAACTTCTCACTAATATTTTGAAATAAAATAAAATAAATAATTTTTTAAAAACTACGGTTATCTTTGGAAAAATGTGGTTAAATAAATAAATAAATAATTTTTTAAAAACTACGGTTATCTTTGGAAAAATGTGGTTGTGCTATTCAATTAAAAAAATTTTCAATTTTAGGCTACCAGGGAGTATACTATTACACAGATAATAGCTCCAATATAGCTTAACAATTTTCAAGCTGTAAATGGGATGGGGACTTAAACACAGCTGATTGGAACAGAGCTGACGAGACAAAAAAAGTATGCATTTTTTACATTTTTCCTAGAGGAAAAAAAATTTCTGATTATCTATCTTTCTTAGGTGGAGTTTTACTATCTTTCCAAACCAATAGATACCTTCTACTTTGAGAGTTCCATCTGTGGCCATAGGAACGACATAGGTTCACACCTAAGTATCTAACATTAACAGCACAGACTCGTTCAATAAACTTTGGAACTCGTCCTTTGGACTAAAATGTGATTTTTACGGATGCAGGATGTTAATTGAAGTTTTGAGGTTACCTTGTCTAATAGTTTTTACTGGGGAGCAGGTTAAGGGTAAGGTAGCATTGGACACAAAATTCTTTTGCTGAGAACCAAAGATAACACCAAATTCTCTTGCTTTCAGATGGGAAAAGCAGAGGCCCAGGGTCACCTTGTCAAGAGAGATACTAGAATAAGGTAAGAACAAATCTGTTCTCCAAGGATCACATCCTTTGAGCCTTGAAGATCATATGGACATTTCAGCATGGAAGCCAACTTCTTATTAATAGGTATTGCGTAGAACTTTTTGTTATCTTCATCCATGAATTTCATCAGTTCCTGGTATAAGATATTCCAACTGCTAGTGTCTTGACTTCTAAAGTCTCTTTCCTTAACTAGAACTCAGCCACGGTCAATCAATTTACAAATTCAGCTTACAATTTGTCTTATCTGATGTGACAACTCCAAATGATTGAGAATGACTACCTAAGTTGACAGATTGAAAGGAATCTAAGACCCCATGACTCAAGAAAGAGTGTCATGTATAACGTGGCCTGCATGTACAAGGGATGGGTAGGTGCATGTATTCTGATGTGGTTCTATCCTTTGGTGTCAGAAAATCTTATTGTTTACAAAGAGAGGGGATCTAGGCACTGGGATTTTTTCCTCCATAAATTTATTCCCTCCCTAAGTATGGGTACCTGATAGTTTAAATAACTATCAGTGGAGAGTCTTTGTGCCTACTTACAATTTGTACTCATCATTCTTTACTCTGATTCTCTACCTGATCTGATGGGATAGGAATGACATAAATAAGAGACAGTTGGTCTATTTTGAGCTGGCAGTGTCTATTGATCCAACTATTTTTATCACTTAAAACGAACTGCCAATGAGTTGACTGTGACTCCTAACGGTCTTGTATGGTGTTTCCAAGACTGTACATCTTTATGGAACAGAAACCTCATCTTTCTATGACGAAGCTGGTAGGTTTGCATGACTGACTTTGTGGTTAGCAGTCCGGTGTGTACCATACAAGGACTCCTTATATTGTTGCTATTAAGTGCTGTTGAGGTGGTTCCAACTCATAGCAACCCTGTATAGGGTTTCCAAGGAGTGGCTGGTGGGTTTAAACCATAAACCTTGTAGTTAGTAGTTCAGTGTTTATCCAACAGCACCACACATTATTTTAGTATATTTAAGATTTGTTTTTAGGAAATATAGACAACAGTATACTATATCCATGTCATGGTGGCAGTGGTAAAAGGAGGAAAAGGTAAGGATAGTCATGGTTAGTTTGAAATTGTTTTTTCAGTATTTACAATGATTTTAGGATGAACTTGGGGAAATGAGTCCATTAAAGTCTCAGGCTAAAAAAGATCATAATATGCAAACCTGCTCACAGTTGCACTATTTGTAATAGCCCTAAATTGGAAACTTCTTAAGTACCCATCAACAACAGTATGGATAAATTGTAGTCTCATCACCCAGAAGAATATAATTTAGCAATAAAAATGAATGAACCATATGCAGCAATATAGATGAATGTAGCCGTAAAGATGATTCTCAAATGCAACGCTGAGTGAAAGAAACCAGATGCAAAAGATTACCACATACTAACTAATTTGATTTATATAAAGAACAAAAACAGACAAAACTAATGTATGGTGGTTGGTGTGCCGTGGATTTGGTTCCAACTCATAGCGACCCTGTACAGGGTTTCTAAGGCTGTAAATCTTTACGGGAGCAGAAAGCTTCATCTTTCTCCCACAGAACAGCTGGTAGTTTCGAACTGCTGACCTTGTGGTTCACAGACCGATTCATAACCACTACGCTACCAGAGCTCCTTTAGGTAAAAGTCAGGATGGCAGTTGCCCTTGGAGGAGGGAAATGACTGGGAGGACTTCTAGGCTGAGTGTGATGCTGTGTCTTATAGGTGCTGGATGCAGGGGTCTGCTCAGTGGGAGAAAGCTGGGCTGTACACATATACTTGTATATGTTATATTTCAGTAGCATTTTTTAAAAAAAGGTAAATGGGCATATTTCAAGCAGCAGGAAATCCAATACCCTTATTTTGAATAAAAACTCCCTCAATTTTATGCTATGTTATGTAAAATACAGACATTTGGAGTAATGAAATGACCTTATTGAGACAACGGGGCTGGAGAGAGACGCTTAACACCCTCATGAGAGGAGCTTCCATTCAAAACTAGATACTCCCCTTCCAGAACTCCACTTAAGTTCAAATTCTAGAAGCAGGTCTTTCTGAAGGCACCCAAGCATCCCATTTCTATTCAGAAATGCACTTCCCAAAGCTAGACAGCTGGTACAATAAGCTTAGTGAGTAATGGGCTCACAATTTAAATTTATTATCAAAATATTTCCATCAGATCACAAACCTGAAAAGAGAAGATGTGGAGCTACATTGTTGTAACATTGCCCTTGTACCATAGCAACCCTCAGGGATAGACTTCATTTTCACCACCCTGCTTGTAAACCACAATGTAGTTTACATAGCTCTAGACATCTATCCAATGGCATTTTTTAACCTCAAGGTTTGTGCTTAATGCTTTTCATCAATATGATTTATAAGTTTAAATAGTCTCAATCCTCATCTGTATATCACTTTACAGATTTTGGTTCCTAACTATTTACCTCAGAGAGAAGAACTCTACCTGAAACTTCAATAGTCAATGATTATAATAACAGTTATTTAGTCATATGTGTACTTAATTATTAAATATAAAAATTATTATTTATACATTACTACAAATCTTTTAAAAAGGCCAAGTTTTGAGTGAGAATGAGGAATAAATTCTTAGAAAATGACAGTGGGCCTTAAGAATCTCCGTATCAGTCGAAGCAGGCTCAACATAAATAGTTTTTGACATTCATTTCTGTAAGAGTTCTTAAAACAAAATGATCTCAGAATGAGCAACTGATTATTAGAAAAATTAATTTAAAACTACTTAAATTCCAAGGCCCCAATATGTATAAGAGTTCTTTGGAAAGGTTTTTAAGGAGCATAAATGTTGCAAATAAAAATTAAAAAGCAAGAACTTAGGTGATGCTTTTTTAACTATCACGTCTCCAAATCTTCTTGCTGTCTTTGATTAGAAATCCCAGTCTACATCAACAAGTAGGTAACACTGTTTCTAAGTGACAACATCAAACTGGCAGACCACATAAGAAACAGACATAAATGGTAAAGCCAGTGTTAGAAATGAAGCATTATTTACACATGGAGAAAGGATTGATTTGACAGACATTAAACTGCCTCCTCTAGCCACACATTTTTCAAAATAATCTTTCTTTTATTATGATTCTAAAGCAGTCATCATTTTGAGGTTCTCTTGTCTCTGTTAACTATCCCAGGTGATTGCAGGGATCTCCGAGGCCAATTCTCTTGCAATAGAACTCCATGTTTCTGGGGTCCTGGCAATTCTAGCCAAGCAAGGGCTATCAAGTTTCCCCTGAGGATCACCAAACCCGACATTTGTTCTCTCGATTCATGTATGAGTTCTTGCGGCAATGAAAAGCTTCTGAAAACTCAGGGGAATTCTGCAAAGTTCCAATAATCCTTCAAAACAAACAAAAAAATCATCATCAGCATTTGCAATTTGTACTTTTTGAGAACTCGGTAGAATTTCTCTTTGCAGACCAAGTGAGTGGATGTAGAATTTACACCTTAAAAAAACAAAACAAACTGTTGAAATAATTAAGTAAGTCCCTTCTTAATAACAAGGAAAAATAATAAAATGTAGAGTTAAGAGTACAGATTCTGGAGACAGACGGCATGGTTTAAAACATGGTTTTGAGTTACATTTATTTGACCACTCTGTGCCTTAGTTATCTGTAGAATGCATATAATACTAGTAACAATAGGTGGTGATGGGGAGTTAATAATTTTTAGACATTCTATTCTTGATGCTGGATTTCTGGTGTGGCATTGTAGGATCAGCACTACACTATGAACCTAAGATTGGCAATGCAAACTCACCAGCTACTACTTGGAAACCTTAGACAGGTTCACGATGAGTCGGAAATGACTCGATGGCACTTAACAATTCTTGCAGCTAATGCTGTGGGGTTGATTCTACTCATTGTGAACTCACGTGTGCAGAGTATAGCTGCTCCTAAGGACTTTCAAGGTTGTAACTTTTCAGAAGCAGATCACCAAACCTGTCTCCTGAGTGGGTTTGAAGTGTGAACCTTTTAGCTAGTAGTCAGGCACTTAACTGCTTGATTCACTCAGGGACTTTACTCTATGCTTGTTTTTTAAATAAACAAATACATTCATATTTGAAGATGCAGCTATTAAGAGTTTGGCTAAAGAATAAAAAAATGATATATCACTATATCTTGAATGGGCTCACACAATAACAAGGTTGTTGTTAAGTACTGTTGAGTCATTTCCAACTCGTAACGACCCTGTATAGGGTTTCCAAGGAGTGGATAGTGAGCTTGAACCACCGAACTTGCAGTTCAAAGTGACTTTTACAGTCCAGCACATTAACCCCCAGCATTACATCAGGCATCCAATAACAAATAAAGCAGACTTTAAATAGATTATTTGTTGACTTGATATTGCAGGGAAGATGGTGTTTTGTTTTGTTTTCCCAAAAGAACTTCTTACAGATTACAAACTTAGATTCAGGGTGAATAACTGGAAAGGGTTGGCAAAATAACAAGTTTTTCTTATCTCTGTCCCCAGTAGGCAAAAACAAAACTATCCAAAACACTACTGACACAAAGCAGCATGGGAAAGGAGAGGCAGGTTGGCAGAATGACATAGAGGTGAAGTTTTGCTTCAACTCTAAATCAATGTCTTCCTTTCACCTCCAGAGGGACCCACCTTAAGTAGGAAGGAGGAGGCCAGCGTAGGAAAGGCCAAAGGCTGTTCATTCACGAACCCTTGCCTATTCCTATTTTGTGGATATGATGATGCAAGTGTTAACAACAAGTGACATGAAAGTAAATTCTGATTTACTGAAATCTCTAAAAATGTCACATTACTCCTCAACCTGGTATCTTTGCTCTTGAAGATTTTAAAGAGGTCTTTTCCTGCAGATTTGACTAATGTAAATCTTTTGATATCTTGACTGCTGTTTCCATGTGTGTTGATTCTGGATCCAAGCAAAATGAAGTTGACAACTTCAATCTTTTCCCATTTATAATGATGTTATGTTTTAGTCTAGTAGTGAGGATTTTTGTTTTCTTTACATTGAGGTGCAATCCATACTGAAGACTGTAGTCTTTGATCTTCATCAGTTAAGTCCTCTTTGTTTCTAGCAAGCAGGGTTGTATACCTTGTGTATATCTCAAGAGATTGTTAATGAGTGTTAAAGAACAAAGCTTTTACTTTGAAGACTAAGGTATGCTTTGACACAAGTCATGGCATTTCCAATTGCTTCACATGCATGTTGAAGTTGGACAATGATTAGAGAAGAATGGATGCATTTGAATTATGAAAGTATCATGGACTGCCAGAAGAAAAAACAAATTTGTCTCATAAGAAGTATAGCCAGAAAGAAAGGGTTAAAAGTATAGCCACAATGCTCTTTGTTTAAGTGTCATTGAGTCAGTTCTGACTCAGCGACCCTGCATAGGGTTTCCGAGGAGCAGTTAGTAGGTTTGAACTGCCAACCTGTGGTACGCAATCTAGTGCTGATCCTACAGCACTACACCAGGAGTCTTTAGAAGCCAAGATGGTGAGATTTTATCTTTTGTTCTTTGGACATGTTGTTAAGAGAGATCAGTCCTTAGAGAAGGACATCATGTTTGGTAAAGTGAAGGGTCCAATGTAAAAGAGGACGAGTCCCCAGTGAGATGGATTCACACAGTGACAGGAACAATGAGCTCAAACACAGTAACTGTGAAGATGTTGTAGGACTGGGCAGTATTTCCTTCTGTTGTGCATAGGGTCACTATGAGTCAGGACCGACTGACAACACCTAATAATAACAGCTAAAAAGGGCATATGTACTAACTGTATAGGTCCTCTGAACTCACATCACTAGAGTGATCTTTTAAAATTTAGATTAGCTTACATAGTTTAACTTAAGAGCTTTTTTATGAAGGAAATTCAAACTCCTAACCATGGCTACATCCTAATGGCTCTGGGTGGAAATTCCCAGCATCCTTATAGTACATTTTTCTTCCTGTTCCCCATTAGGCTGGAGCTACACTGACCTACTTTTCATTTCCTAAACCTGCTAAACTCTTTTGCTCTTCAGGGCTTGCTGTTCGTGATGATCCCACTCCTTGGAAAATTATTCCTTGTGGTTATACAGCTAATTCCTTCTCAGCAGTCATGCCTCCACTTTCTTTGAATACTGTGTAAATTGTTTCTCCCATCTGTATTGTTTTCTATCAAAGCAGTGATCCGGATTTAAAATTGTGTGTTTTACCTGACATACATTGGACTGTCATCTCAATGAAGACAAAATACAATGTGCATCTTGTTCCCTGGTGCACACTCAAAGCCCATCACAGTACTTTGTACATTGCAAGATTCAGTACATATTGCACACGACCTGTTGTGGTGACTACATATAAAGGGCAGATGAGTTCTAGTGTGGCATTGTAAGATAAGCACCAAACTGTTAACCACAAGGTTGGTGGTTTAAACCCACCAGCTGTCCTTTGGAAATCCTATCTAGGATAGCTCTGAGTTAGAGCCAACTCGATGACAGTTAACAACAACAACAACATGAAGGAAAACATTACTTGGTGTTTTTGTTATTTGCTACTGTTGACCAACTAGGACAGAAAGAAAGCATTTATTTTCTCTATTTGCTGTCCTAGAAAATAAAGATTTGTATGGCATTTCAAAAAATCTGATTCCCTAATATGTCACCCATCACCACATCATCTGTCTCACTAACACCCTCCCCCACTTTACTATATCCTCCAGGGATGATGCAAACTCTTTTGGCTGCTTTTTATTTGGGATTCACGTTGTTGTTATTGTTAAGGGTGGACCAGTTGATTTCAATTCAATGACTCTGTATAGGGTTTATGATGAGCGACTGGTGAGTCTGAACTGTTGACCTTGTGGCCCAGTGCTTATCCTACAGCCTCACAGTGGGACACCTTAGGATTCATAGAAGGTGATTAAAACCCATCTTTCTAGTGTGTCTGTTTTTGTGCATGGGAGAAGGGGGTGCTAGTGTTTGGGGTAGGATCAGTGCTGGGAATTTACAACTGTTAGGGGTCCTGATGTGATATAGTAGGATAAGCAGTGGACTGTTAACCAAAGGCGGGTGGTTCAAAACCCACTAGTTGTTGTTGCTGTTAGGTGCCGTGGAGTTGGTACTGACTCATAGTGACCTTATGCACAACAAAACAAAACACTGCCTGATCCTGGGCCAACTTCACAATCATTGCTATGTTTGAGCCCATTGATGCGGCCACTGTGTCAATCCATCCTGTTGGGGGTCTTCCACCTTTTTCTCCAACCCTCCACTTTACCAAACATGGTATCCTTTTCCAGTGACTGGTTCCTCCTGATAACATGTCCAAAGCATGAGAGATGAAGTCTGGCCATCCTGGCTCCCAAGGAGCACTCTGGCTGTACTTCTTCCGACACGGATCTATTAGCTCCTGGGAAACCGTGGAAAAAGGCCCTTAGAAGTAGGAACCAACTTGAAGGAGCTTAACAACAACAAAAATAGCAACAGTCCACCAAAGAGAGTGAAAATTGGTCTCCTTAAGACTGGGGAGATTGTGTAAATAATAGGAACTTTCCTCCCGCTTCAGAGCAGTAGTCTGAGACGACCTCTGATAGGAAAGAAAGTGGCTACTGGAACACATGGATATGAAGCGGTACACCAGGAAATGGAGCCACTGACTTTAGAGGAAAGTGGATGACTCATACTAGAAGTATCTCAGCAGTAACCAATGTGGGCTGATGATGCAGGATATTCCTTAACTTATTTGTGATTCCTTCAGATATCTGTATAACCTCAGGGTGTTGAAAAAAGATTACATTTCACACCTCTTCACTTAGAGTGAGAGCTTAGAGCTTCAATTAATATGATTTAAAAGTAATAATGTGTTATTTCTTACATCTGAATGCTCAAGAACAACTACCCTGCTAATATAAGAGTGATCATATATGTATGAATTAAGAGATCTCACACATAAGTGATTTGCATTAAATTCTAGGTTTAAGAACTCTAACTTGGAGAAGACATTGACTTCCACTTTATCTAGTCCCCTTTTCAATTCAGGAAGCCCTACATACAAACTGAGGAATGGTTGCCACATTGGCCTGATTGCTCCTTATCCTGGGAAGCAAGTTCCCGGAATGAAAGGACAAATATTTGAGAGTTATTCATGGACACAGTGGCAATTCTGCTTTTATTTTTTTCCCCAAAGGAAAATGTCTTAGTAGTTTTATGGAAACAAATACTTCTTTTAAAAATGTCCAATCCCATGGCTTAATTCTACATGTCACTTAAAAAAACACTAAAGAAATTAAACAAACAGATTAAAAAAGCAAATAGAAAACCTCAAAGAAATACTTCATAAAGCACTACTGGTAGTTGGCAATGCAGAGATACTCAACCTAAATTCACCAGCTCTCCATCTCAAGATTTCACTTAGATCATTTGATTCTGAATAATTAGGTCAACAACACACAAGAGAACTGTATATTTGATTAGGACTCTAATTAGTGTTTGTTTAATGACCTCAAACCTTTGGACGGATGATATACTTAGTAAATAATCAGCTTAAAAAATAGATAGGAGAGGGCTTCAATAAGTTTATGGAAAAATTCCATGATCTTTTAATTCTATTTTTCCACAAACTTTTGGAAGCCCCCCTCATAAATTATGAATAAAATGAATCATTTCTCTAAGAGAGGGATCGATTTCATTAACATAACATAGAGTACTTGCATGAATTTCATGAGATGTGAAAATTAGGCCGTTCTTAATGCTTGTATGTATAATAACAGAAGATAAAAAAGGTTTTTATTTCCTTGGCAAATAATCCCTTGTGTTCAAAATAGCTAAGAGATATGGAGTTTACCATCATGTGATGAAGAATGGCTTTTATATCATATAACATACCTGCATCTGCCTGCATTTCTAAATTACTAGATGAGCTTTTTTAAGTTCATGAGCCTCATATAGCCTTTACTTACTTTTTGAAAGGAATAACTTGACTTTAAAGTTAACATTCTTATCAACAAAGAAAAGATTGAAGTTGTCAAGGACTTCATTCTTTTTGGATCAACTATCAACACTTTCAGAAGCAGCAGTCAAGAAATCAAACAACGTATTGTACTAGGCAAATCTGCTGCACGAGACCTTTTTTAAAGTGTTAAACAGCAAAGATGTCAGCTTGACGACTAAGGTGCACCTGCCCCAAGCCATGGTATTTTCAATAACCTCATAGGCATGCGAAAGCTGGACAGCGAATAAGGAAGACCGTAGAAGAATTGATGTTTTTGAGTTATGGTGTTGGAGGAGAATATTGAAAGTACAATGGGCTGCCAAAAGAGCCAACAGATCCGTTTTGGAAGAAGTACAGCCTGAGTGCTCCTTGGAGGCCAAGATGGCCAAACTTCATCTCTCATACTTCAGACATATTGTCAGGAGGGAACAGTCACTGGAGAAGGATATCATGTTTGGTAAGGTGGAGGGTCAGAGAAAAAGAGGAAGACCCCCCAATGAGATGGATTGTCTAAGAGGCAGCATCGATGGACTCAAGTGTGGCAACAGTAGTGAGGTTGGCCCAGGATCGGGCAGTGTTTCGTTCTGTTGTGCATAAGGTCTTTATCAGTTGGTACCGACTTGATGGCACCTAACAACAACAACATCATTAACTAACTATCCATTCTTTATCCTTAGTTAATTATCAGGATTTTTTAGAAGTTAAATGATATGTATGAATTATTGAACGTGAAACTAATTTCCTCTGTAAACTTTCATCAAAATCACACACAAAAATTTTTTAAATAAATTTTTAAAAAGAACTAAAGTTATATTGACCAACATATTTTGTATAATTTATGTATAAATGTCCAAATAGATTCTTAGTTACTAAGTAAAGGTTAACAGGTGTGAATAGGAATTTCATAAAGATCATCAAAATCTATACTGATATTTATAAATGTATCAAACCCCAATTCTAATATTTAAACTAAATGGAGAAAACATCAGCATTTTCGGTATTTCAAGGAAGGCTTTACCTAATCATATACTAAATCAGTAAAACTGAAGGTACAAGGAAGTAATAGTACTTGAAAATGCCTGCATAAAACACTAGAAGTATTATTCTTTAAAAAATATTACAAAATAAGCTGTGGAAAATATTTCATGCATTATAAGATATTGTTGGTCCTATAAAGAATCCTTTTATTCTGCTGCAAGGTAGTGTGTACAATCAAAGAATCTACATTAGCACCCTTACAATTTAGACAATATCAGGATCATTTTATCTACTTGGATTTCGTATAAAAATTGCCAAACCCTCAGGTTAAATAGAAATATTGTATCTAAGCAACTTCAGGGACACATTGGCAGAGTATAATAAATATTTTCCTAACAAATAATCACTCCTTAGAGTGGCTGTAGGTGGCTAATTAAAAAACTGGATTCCAAAAAAAAACAATCAACCAAGTTGACAATTAAAACAGTGGATTCAATTGCTAGAATATTAAAGGAAACCAATTTATTTTAATACTAAAGATTTTAGATACTTTTTAAATGTATAAGACTTTAGTTGTTGTTAAGTGCCATCAAGTCTGTTCTGTGAGGTTCCCGAGACTGTGAGTCTTTTTAAAAGCAGAAAGCCTCATTTTTCTCCTGAGGAGCCACTAATAGGCTCCAACTGCATTCCAATGCTTATCCTACAGTGCCACAATTATAGGTTAGCGCTAACAAATACGTCTTATAGATTAACCTATCAAATATACTTAGCTTTTTTTGTTTTTAAAACTTAAAGCATAATTTAGAAGATATCCTTTATTTCAGAAATATTTCTTTATTTCTTTTTATAGTAATTCAATATCTCCTAGCTTTTAAGGTTATTTTAAAAATGTGTTTTACTTTGTACAGTCAGGAAACAGTCTGTTTCCAAAACTAAACGTAACCTCAACCTTTTGCCAAGGAAATCCCTTTACCTCCAGAGAAAATAATAATTTCCTTGACAAAAGGTTGGCATTCTATTTACCCTTTAGAAGAATATACCACACATTTATGTGATACTAATGAAAAACAATCACAAAGGGGCATCTTTGGGGCCAGAACTAAGAAAATTAAAGTTATAAATAAGTTCACATTTTTGTAACAAAATGCTGTTTTCAGTTTAAAATCAAAGGTAGAAAACAGTTATATATTTATCAACATATTACTTAACCAATGACCAGTTCTTGACATTCTGAACCATGCAGAATGTATGAAACAACAAAAAGCCTCTGACAGTCAGCTAAGAGAGAATACTGCAAAGTCTGCAGCACTGTTTCTTTGTTTATACCTCACTTATATAAAAATAATTTTCAAGCACATACCATATAATAACCTACTGCTATGGAGTCCTGGTGTGGTGCTGTGGGCTAATGTGCTAGACTGCAAAGCCGTTTGAACTGCAAGGTCAGTGGTTCAAACTACCAGCTGTTCCTTGGAAACCCTATACAGTGTCGCTATGGGTCGGCATCGACTCCACGGCACTTGATAACAACAACTACATGTAGTTGATTCCAACTCATGGTGAGCCTATTTATACTATATAATGGTGGTGGTGGTTATGTGCTTGTGGAATCAGTTCTGACTCATAGCGACCCTGCACAGGGTTTCCGAGGCTGTAAATCTTTATGGGAGCAGAAAGCCTCATCTTTCTCCTGAGGAACAGCTGGTAGTTTCAAACTGCTGACCTTGCGGTTTGCAGCCCGATTTGTAACCACTACACTACCAGAGCTCCTTATACTATATAATAGGTATTTCATATACATTAATTCTCCTAGCAACTCATAGTTTTACAGACGAAGAAACTAAGACACAAAGTGTTGAAGTAACACCTAGAAAGTGGCTGTGGCAGAGCCATGGTTGGAATGTGAGTGTTTCTTATTCCAAAACTTGAATTCATTTTTCCGATATAGGTATGTTGCTTTTGTTAAATATCCGTCGAGTCAGTTATAGGGTTTCTGAGGAGCGAACGAATGGTGAGTGTGAACCATCACCCTTACTTACAGTCTAGTGCCTACCCTAGCACCACACCAGGATTCCTCCATATAAATGTGATGGCTGTGTGCCGCGGAGTCGATTCCCACCCATAGCGACTCTGTATAGGGTTTCTAAGGCTGTAAATCTTTACCAGAGCAGAAAGCCACATCTTTCTCCCATGTAGCCACTGGTAGTTTCGAACTAGCTGGCCTTGAGGTTAGCCACCTGACTTGTAACCACTATGCTACCAGAGCTCCTTCCATGTAAGTATAGTGATCTGTTTTCTGAACCAACTAGAAAGAGAATACCCACTCTTGTCAAGTTGGTTCCAACTCATGGTGACCCCATAGGACAGAGCAGAATTGCTACCTAGGGTTACCAAGGCTGTAAGTGTTTACAAAAGCAGACTGCCTATCTTTCTTCCATGGAGCTGCTGGTGGGTTCAAACAGCCAACTTCTCAGTTAGCAGCCTGGTGCTTAACCTGCTGCACCACCAATTCTCCTGGAATGGAAGAGGAGGGTAGCTAAAGGTAGGTATGGAGGTAAGATAAAAGAGAACTAGGACAGAAACAACAGGAAAACGAACTGAAAGTTAAAATGAGTCAGTGAGACTCACTATTTGTGGCTCTTTGGTATAGAGATACACAATGTAGTTTTTGAGGATTTCACTGAATCAATAAACAGTGCAACCCTAACTAATGGTCAACAGTAATTTGTGTCATCAAGAAACACAGTACACTTCTGTTTAGTATACTGTGCTAACGCAGGAAGGCAAAAAAAAAGTGTATCAAAGAAGTCTTAATCCAATGGATGCAATAAAAAATGTTAATACTTAGAAGAGAGAAACTCTGTTGTTGTTAGGTACCATTGAGTAGGTTTTGACTCACAGAAACTCTATGCACAACAGAATGAGACACTGCCCGATCCTGAGCCATCCTCACAATTGTTACATTTGTGCAGTCTCTGTGTTAGTCCACCTTGTTGGTGTGTGTGTGTGTGTGGGGGGGGGGGATCTTCCTCTTTTTCATTGACCTCCACTTTTCCAAGCATAATGCCCTGCAAGGATTGGTCCCTCATGATAACATGTCCAAAGTATAAGAGATGAAGTCTTGCCATCCTGGCTTCTAAGGAGCATTCTGGCTGTAGTTCTTCCAACACAAATTTGTTTGTTCTTCTGGCAGCCAGTACTTTCAATATTCTTTGCCAACACCATAACTCAAATGCATCGATTCTTCTAAGGTCTTCCTTATTCATTGTCCAACATTCACATGCATATGAGATGATTGAAAATACCATGGCTTGGGCCATGGTGCACCTTACTCCTCAAACTGGTATTTTTGCTCCATAAAACTTCAAGGTGGTCTTTTAAAGCAGACTTGCCCAATGAAATACATTGATTCTATGAGTGCTGGAAAGTCAAGCAAAATGAATGAAGTCTTTGACAATTTTAATCTTTTCTCCATCTTCTCCATTTATTATTGTTGTTGTTAAGTGCCGTTGAGTCACGTTCTGACCCATAGCAACCCTGTACAGGGTTTCCAAGGAGTAGCTGGTGAACTTGAACCGTAGGCATCCCGGTTCAAAATGGACTTTGCAGTCCAGTGCATTAACCAACGGCACCACACCAGGATTCCTCTTCTCCATTTATCATGATGTTATTTATTGGTCCAGTTGTAAGGATTTAAAATTTTTTTACATCGAGGTGGAATCCATACTGAAGGCTGTAGTCTTTGATGGTATTAGAGGAGTCCTGGTGTAGCACTGTGGCTAATGCGCTGGACGGCAAAGTTGCCTTGAATCACAAGGTCAGTGGTGCAACCTTACCAGCTGCTCCTTGGAAACCCTGTACAAGGTTGCTATGGGTTGGAACCAACTCAATGGTACTTAACGACAACAATAATAATAAGCAAATCCTTTCTTTTGTTGTTGTTGTTGTTAGGTGCCATTGAGTTGGTCTAACTCACAGCGACCCCTATGCACAACAGAACGTGTCCTATTTTATTGTTTCATAATTAAATTTGGCTTTTCCCCAGGAGTGAATGATCTGAGCAGTATGTCCACGTCTACTTTAGATAGGGCTTTTAAAACTTAATCCATTAGTTTTCTTTCACTCTTAAGACTCCATTTTCCAACCACCCTACAAAATACTTAGTTTGCTTTTCAGATTTTCTTGCTAAGAGGTATTCTGGGTCAATAAAATAACTGATTAAGAATTATAGTATTTGAGGAAGGAGTTCAGTCATAAAGTAGGTATATTGTTATGTTGATATGTTGTTATGTGTCGTTGAGTAGGTTCCGACCCTTAGTAACCCTGTATAGGTTCCTGAGGAGTGATTGGTGAGCTTGAACTGCCGACCTTGAGGTTCAAACCAACTTTACAGTCCAGAGCATTAACTAACAGCACCACATGAATTTAATATTCAAATGTATGTAAGTGTGATTCTCATTCAATCCCTTGTTTTCTGAGCTTTTCTAATTTAGAAAGAACATTAGATATTATCTAACTCAACCATCCACCCTGTGTAACAATTTTCCCCAGCATCTTTGATAGCTCTTTCTCTGCTTCAATGCATTCTCTCCTGGAGCTTTGGGAAAAACTTTATCACATATTGGGCAAACTCTACTAGGAAGTTTCTTCATGTACTGATCAGAAATCTTACTTTAGACCAGCTACTTGGAATGGTGCTAGACTTAAACCATTCATAGCCTTTTATGTCTTTGTGCTACCTTTCTGAGATGACATCCTTGTTGGAATTCACTAAGCACTGCACTTGGCTCATGTATATTCTGAGACTAAGAACAATCATGGCAATCAGCTATTATTATGTAAACATATTTTACCCTGACCTATTCTGTTGGTCTTATATTTGAATAAACATTGGGTTTCCAAATGCTATACAATCTTAGTTTGTTGCTGTTGTTGTTAAGTGCCGAGTCAGTTCCAACCCATGTATAGGGTTTCCAAGGAGCAGTTGGTGAGCTTGAGCCACCAAATTTCTGTTCAAACAGACTTTGCAGTTCAGTGCATTAACCCACAGTGCCACACAAGTACCATCATAGTTATAAGGATCCAAATTTCAAATTGGGTATCAATGGAGCCAATATAGGAGTATTGTGATTGTTGTTCACACCTGAAATTGCCTGGACTGTGCACATCTGTTTTAATGGAGTTGACAGCATACTCTGGCCTGTAGGTTCCACACCACACCTGCGGGTAGAAAAAGCAAAAGCAAAGCAGTGATCCCAGGTTAGATGAAGGATTTTTTATCGAGTTTTACTTGGTCAGGTTGGGGCAAAAGCAAACTTCTCATTGCAGACATTCATTTGGAATTCTGTATTCTTCTACTATTTACTCTTCAAATAATGTTCAATGATAGACAGCCAGTAATAAAATTATTTATCAGTAATATGATCTGACAATCTGTTATACACAATGAAAGCTGGGCAAGTCAAATGCTATGTCACAACTGATTAAAACAAGAAAACTCAGCATGCAAAATTTAATTTACTGTGAAAATAGAACTCAAAAAAATTTTCTCATCTGTCAATCAAAGAAGATACAATACCTGAGCAAAGTTCAAGAAGAATAGTTGTCTATGGTTTAGTTCAAGCCCAGGAAGTAATTTTTCTTTGCCATTCTTTTGAACATAATTTTGATAAGCCTAGGAAATTAATGAAATAGCAATTAGATTAGATGTTCATAATTTCTACATTTATATGCAATCTAGCAAAATACCATAGAACCAACTAATGAAACTTTTATATCAGAATCTCCATACTAAGACATTTATATATGACTGCCTAATACTATCTCACAGATTAGAAAGAATAACTAGAATTGATTTGCAAGTACTCCAAAAAGAACAGGATACTGATCAGCAGGTGAAATGAATCTGACACATGTCACATAATCAATAAATGTCTCTTGAATGAAAGGATGACATTAAATAAGTGCTGACAAAATTCTCTTAAAGTTGTTCTAAAAATAGAATGGTAAATCCTGCCAGTTGGAGATTTCTCAGTTGTCAAGGGAATTTGCCATATTTACTTATTTACTACTCTGAGCAAAGTAGAATCACACCAGATTTTGAGAGTTTGAGTAATTCTTGTCAAAAGTCAAGAGATTATCTTGATAGTTATTAAAGGCCTAGTATCCTATGATTCTAAATATAAGGATAAGGAGCTATTCTGATCTCCTAAAAATGGGGCAAAATAAAGAGAATTTCAGTTACATTGTTGTTGTTAGTGTTGTTAAGTGTCAATCAGTCAGTTCTGGCTCATAGTGAAACTATGTACAACAGAACAAACACTGCCCAGTCCTGCACCATTCTCACAATTATTCTGTTTCTATCTTGTTGAGGATCTTCATTGTTTTACAGTGATATTCTACTTTACAAAGCAGGAATTTAACTTACTTGAAAATATCAAAAATTATTCTTGATTCTTAAAGATTTATGTGTACTGCTGAAAAAAATGTAGTTTTCTGCTATTAAATAGACTTAAGAAAGGAATTGACAGCAAACTTTCTGACATGTAATTTACAATTTGATACAAATAAAAATGACTAATTAGATAATCAGAAGATATACTTCACTTCTTATTTCCCCATCAACATAGATTTAGTATGTTGACGATAGCAAATGAATTGCTATTATGGTGGTGGTAAGTTACCACCAAGATGATTCCAACTCACAGTAAACAAATGCACAACACAAAACATTGCCTGGTCCTTCACCATCCTCACAACATTGCTATCTATGTTTAAGCCCATTGTTGCTGCCACGGTGCCAATCTATCTCATTATGGGTCTTCCTATTGTAAGAAAAAAACCGTGTACCTGGGGAAGGCTTGGGCCTGCTCCCCCTTAGGGAGTTCACAATGTAACAGTGGGGCAGGACATTACATGTTAAGAGTTTATGTCTTTCTAAAGTATAATGAAATATTTGCAAAACTGCAAATTGCTTGTTGCACTGCTGCATTTATTCTAGGTGAGGATCGCCAAGGAAGCATCATCAACTGAGACTTTGCCTGGGTTTTTTCAACAGTGCTTCTCAACTTGGCTGTGTGTTAAAATCACCTTAAGAACATCATGAGTCCCAATGCCTTCTGCTTGCAGCTAAGATACAGTGATAAGGATTGAGTTTACCCTCCTGTCTAAAACAACCAAACAATGCTCATAATATAGAAAACAACAGTTTGACACTGGACAGAGGAGGGAAGAGCAGAAGAGAAGAGTTGAGGAGAAAGAGAAGGCATACGGTCACAGAGCGTCTCTTCATGTATTCAGGTAACCCAGATATACATGTGAAGAAACTACCAGAGGCTAGGAAAAAAACCACAAAAAGGATTAGAGCTACCAAGGCCTAGTCCTCCCACAGACAGAATAGTGCCTATTACCACAAGCAAGAATGGAAAGCTACAAAATTTACACAGAATGTCTTGCCTCAAGACCTTGCAGTTGATGGCTAAATATCCCTAGACTAAGTACCACCCCAATCCCACCTAACAAGTCTTAAAAGCAAAACTCAAAAGTACCAAACAAATTCCAAGTAATTTAATTTAATTATGTCCTAGAAGAAAGCTTAAGAATATTTATAAAAATACAAAAAAAACCATCCAGCATTTAAAAGGTAAAATGCACAATGTCTGAAAATCACCAAGCATGTAGGAAGCAGAAATACACCACCCCAGGTATTGGCTGAGGCTGATTCTTTGGGAATTTTTGCAGCCAGCTTAATCAGCCTTGGGGACTTACCCAAATTGTAGGCCCTTGCAGTCATTTCTTCCCACACTGGTCTGTTGCTTCCTCTTTACTGACTCAACTACCAGTCTTCTCCTCTTCCTCTCACCCAACATTTCTATGGTGAACAAACAACTCTACCTATCCTTGTCAGAGAGAAGCCTGACTCACCCTTGTTCCCTGGACTCTCTCAAGGGGACCCTGCTTGTTCTTCACATGTGGGCTACCCCAAGGTTGGGAGGAGTACTCAAAATCATCCTCACTCTACTTTGTTGTTTCTAAGACCATTATTTCATCACTGTTTTGTGAAAATACTTACATTTCTTATGCACATGGCAACCATTAGACTATTCTCTGATCCTTGTTCATATCATCAAATAATGGCATGTTTTATATCTTATTTAACAAGACATTTTAATATTGATAGCATATGAAACAGTGTAAAAAGCATTGAAAAAACAATCAATGTGACCCCGTGTGTGTTAGAATAGAACGGTTCCTTAGGGCTTTAAATGGCTGATGTTTTGAAAGCAGATCACCAGGTCTTTCTTCGGAGGCACTTCTGGGTGGACATAAACTACTGTTTTGCAGTTGACCACATTAACCACTTGCACCATCTAGGGACTACGCCAATCATACCATACAACCTTTAAGAAATATTTATTGAATGCAAGAATGAATAGGAGCTTAAAGGAGATTCTAAGGGATGTACCTTATACCCTTATATGTATTCCATTCCTTTGAGCAAAATAATTTGGCTTTCTACAGGGCTACTTTCTAGACAAAATCACTTCAGTCCTTTATTCTATCATTGCCACTGACCTACAGTTTAACACTATGTCCATGGTTTGTGCTAATTATTGTTACCAAATGATGATGATGCTTCATCTGCTGTGAAGCTGAGGCTAAATTACTAAATCACTAAATTGTTGTTGGTATGTGCCGTGGAGTCAGTTCCGACTCATAGCGACCCTGTACAGGGTTTCCGAGTCTGTAAATCTTTACGGGAGCAGAAAGCCTCATCTTTCTCCCGCAGAACAGCTGGTAGTTTCGAACTGCTAACCTTGAGGTTCACAGCCCTATTCGTAAGCACTATGCTACCAGAGATAATACTGAAATCATCCTTCTTATGGGACAAATTTTATCAAAAGTTTATTTCAGTGATTATTTCTTTGAAAAATGTTGCAACCTCTGAGAAACTTGCATAGTTCCTCATCACTGTTGATGTAACATTCCATGTTCCTTCTTCTCTTTGATTTCTTGGAGACTTGGAAATAGAAATTCAGCTTAATCACAGAGACTGAATTGACCCTTTTGGTAAACTCATTTACATACAATCTCCTCTCTCCTCACTTCTTGTCACCATGTATTGCTTAAAAATTCCTTTGGCAAAATGACTTAAACGAATGAATATTATAAATAAATACTCCAAACACTAAAATGGAAAGAAAATATTACTACTCACTCTGTATGCTTGTCCAATACCTCCATTATCAGCAATATTTTCTCCCAATGTATTAATTCCATTGAGCTGTTAATAAAACAAACACACAACTTCGTTACAATTGTTCAGAAAAGCATCAATAATTCACTTAAGAATTAACATATGTAAAACTTTCAAACAGAATATAGAAGACATACATGTTGTCCACCTGCAAGGTCCCATGAAAAGTTTCCATACTGGTACACCATGCACTTGGATTGTTCTTTAAAATTATTTGCAGATTGTTGACTCCACCAGTCAACAAGGTCTCCATCTTTATTAAAATTTCTACCTGTAACAAATTTATTTAAGTAAAATGGCAAACCAATACAACAAAAATTTTAGTTAAGATATCTTAATTAAAGGTTCAAGGACTAAAATATTACTGTATGCGAGAACAATGTATTGGACAAATGATGAGAAAAACTCTTGGTTTTTTTCTGATCCACAAAGATGATGAAGCGTTGAACTGCCAGACTGCTGATGGACTTATTTCACACACTTAACTACTACTTCTTTTTTTTTGTATTGTGATATATATATATATATATCGCCCAACATTTGCCAATTTGACATTTTTTTATAAGCAAAATTCAGTAACATTGATTACAGTAGTCAGAATGTGTAACCATCACCCATATTCACTGACTCACTTGACTCCTGATAGCTCAGCTGAGGCTACTAAATAAAATGCTCCTGAAATTGTGCATTTTTGTTGCGTGGTTTTCACTTTAAAATTTAATATTTAAATATTTTTAAGAAGGTTAAGAATTTCATTTTGACTGTCACTTATCCTTCATGAAACACAGCAGGCCCACAGCATCCTTCTAATTCAAATACAAAGTAAAAGTCTCATTTCTCCGGAAATCTCCCTGGACCTTTTTTGTTAACCTAACCCTAAAATTCTTTTGAGTTACAACAATTATGTATGTCTTAAGTTTTGGCACTTAATTTTATTATCATTTTTATACTTATATATGGTCTATAAAAAAACAAACCAAACCTATTGTCATCAAGTTGATTCTGATTTGAAACGATCCTATAAGACAGAGTAGAACTGTTTCCTAGGGTTTCTGAGACTGTAAATCTTTATAGGAGCCTAATCTTTCTCCCATGGAATGGCTGGTGGGTTTGAACTATTAACCTTGTGGCTACCAGTCCAATGCTTAACCAATCACATCACTATGATTATAAGAAAGGTTATTAAATCAAACTGCTTGAACCCACATCCTGGTACCACCATTTCCTAACTCTGGTAACATTGAGAAAGTTTTTTTGTGTGTCTTTTTTTTTTTTTTTTTCCATTTGAAAACTAAAAATAGTATTACCTTTGAAGATTTTAAGTTCTTACCTTCAAGTATAGTTTGAGTTAGTGGTATATAATGTGTAGGTAACCATTATCACCTAGTAGATGTTCAACAAATATTGACTGTCATTACTCTTAATCACACGTGTGCTTATTGTCCGATCAGGTTCACTGATGAAAGGGACCAGTGCTTCCTTAGAATATGTAGCATTGCACTTGACAATGAACAGATATCGAATAAGTATTTTTTGAAATACTCTTTTTCTTCCTAGTTCTCTAGATTTGGGACTCATTAAGGCTTAGTTATTATCCCTCTGCTTACTTTCCATATGTGAACTAATCTTTGTCATACCTTCAACTGACACCTCTTTGCAAAGATTTTACACATATCTCAATTTTCATTGAAATTCTAAATTCATTCTGACGTTTAGGGCAGCATATAGACACTTAAGTGCACACTGGCTGAAAGACTATGAACTAAGTTCTAGGAACAAGATGAAAATAACAAATAAAAGAAACCTGAACAAAAATCACAGACAATAAGCAGCTTAAAAAGTCTTATGGGCACTCCACTTGGATATATAATACTATCTGAATTTACATTTGAAATGAAGACATAATCTCTGTTCTATAAGAGTTTGGAGAAATGAGACATTTGCATCAAGAAATAAGACTAGAAATTATCACTGAGTTGATAAACACTACAGAATTTTCTCAATGTATTGGTTTTATTCTGTTACAGACTAAAGTACACATAGCTTACATCACTATTAAACATTTGACCATAAGGTAAATTTGAACTATGAGGTTGGCAGTTTAAACTCACCAGCCTTTCCTCGGAAACCCTATACAGGGTCACTATGAGTTGGAACTGACTTGAAGGCACTTAACAAGAACAACTATATGCATTCATAGATTCCTGGTATGGTGCTGTAGGATCAACCTTGGACTGCAAACCACAGGTTAGCATTTCAAGCCAATCAACCTTGCAGTCCAGTGCATCATCCCACAGCGCCACACCAGGACTCCCATGTATATATATACACACACAACTTAAAAGGAGCACTGAAAAGATGTGATTATATAACCAATGATACACTAACTGATCAACGTGTTTTTGTATTGATTAATCATAATAGCTCTTAATTCTATTTATTAGAGTGTTTTTCAGCTAAAGGAGAATGTAAACTGCCCTTTACCATTGTCATCGAAGCCATGGGTGATTTCGTGTCCTATGACCATGCCAATGCCCCCGTAGTTCAATGAGTTGGACTGCTGGGCACTGAAGAAGGGCGGTTGCAGAATGCCAGCTGGAAAGACTGCAAAGAAAGAGGTTGCTCAGGATGATTTGTGGCATTATTCTATGACAGCAGGCCTGGGGTTAGCATCTTGCCTGCTAAGCTGTTGTTCAGTAAGTCACTATCTCTTAGTTGAATATAAGACTCTTCTTTGAATGCAAGTCTTTTATTATTGATGACAGCAAACAGTTTATCCAAAAATAGCAACATAATCTATGATTTATAATCCCAATTCACACTTTACAATCTCTTTTAAGATTGTTTTCTACTGTAAGGAGTAATTAAAATCTTCATTCAAAGGTTCTTTCCCATTGTAAAAACCTGTTTGCAGGAAAAAATACCAATAATACATGTATTACTTTTAACGTTGTTTCTAAAATGTATTGATTTACAATAGTTTATTAAATAAGCAAAGTCACCCAGTTTAAAGTATCCCTCAATCATATAATCTTACTTTATTTTCACTGAGGCACACATACTTTTATATTCTGTTTATTTCTTTGTTTATGGTTCATTTCCTTTCCTTTTCTGTCTGCCTGTCACCCCAGCACCTCAAATATTAACTCTCTGACAGTGGAAGTTTGTGTGGCTGCTCATTTGTTTGGTTTTTAGTCTATTTGTTTTTTTTTTTTTTTTTTGGATCTTTATCCTTAGCACCTAAAACTAGAACAGTATCTGGAGCAGAATAGGTGCTCAGAAAATGTGCTAAATAAATTAATAATTAGTGATAAATAAATAAATACTCAATTTACTAGGCTATCTCAAATACTTGAATAATAAATAACTTGTAGTTTTTAATATCCTTGTAGTTTCAACTAAAGCTTCTAATTTTATGTGTTCTGAGACATGCAATAACTTTGCAACTTTCTGTACTTTCACAAGCTCTCTGAATTTGAAATATTAAATATCGAAATCATCATTGTGCCTTCTAAGCCATCATTTACTTCATTTGCTAATGGCATTTCAATTATCTCAATCATCCAAAGTGAAAATTTTGTGTTTCTTTGAGGCCTTCTTTCTTTTGCAGTCTTTTATAGTCTATGTAAGCAAAGGTCAGGGCACATATCTTCTTTTCAGTCACATGTCAGGGATATTGGTTTATTGCCACTATGGTAGCTCACCATCTCACGCCTTGTCCCAAGAATTGCTTACACTAACCTCTTAATTGGTTTTTGTACTTCCTGTCTCACCCAATTCTAATCTATCCTTAACCAAATTTGCTCTATCTATCCTAAAGCTAACTTAATCTTCCTAAAGTGCAGCTTTGGTCATTATCACTTCTATGATTAAAACAATAAAAGCTTCCAAACCCCTAAATAGTTTTTCATTGCTTTCTAAATATAAAATCTTCAGCCTGGCCTTTAATCCAGGGCCCCTTTTACTTCCCCAGTTAGCTCCACACCTTTGCTTTCCCTATCATAGCCCATCACCCTCATAGAATGTATACATCCACTAAATTATACACACTCAACTATAAGCATACACTTTTTTTTAAGTAAATATTTTTCTATTCTCTTAGAATACATTTCTTCTGCTTTATTTATTTAAAAACAAACAAACAAACAAACAAAAAAAAACCACATCATTGTTTATGGGCCAGAATCTAAAGTTGGGCCATCTTCTACTTTAGAAAGAAATTAATGTTTCTATTTTAACAATTTTATCTTTAAAATTTTAAAACTCTCATATCCAATAACTGAAACAATATGTTCTGTAATCCAATAACAAACAAACTTTAGTATTAATATTTAGTACAAGCAAAGCCCTGGATGTTGCCATTGGGATACAAAGAATATAAGAAAAAGTACCTGACCTTAAGAAACTTAATATCTAGTTAGCACAGAGTAACAAATGTCATTTCTTTGTCTTCTAGGTGGGGTGAGTGTGACATTAACTGCATAGGTTTCAGAGATTCATGTTAGATATTTAGAGGAGTTTTAAAAAAATACTCTATTTCTAGACCTTCAAAAAAAATCCAGAAATTTATCAAATTCAGTGACCAAAATAGGTAACTTTCATCCTTAGAGAATTTTGATTAAAGTTATATCTCACATGTATCTGCCTGAGCTATCAACAGTACCAAGAAATTATTTTTAGCTAAAGTATAAAAATTAAGTACAGCACTTTATTAACTTAAAGTGAACACTATCTCCCACACTATGTACTTTGATTAAAATCCACCCATTATATAAAATGCTCTTATGAAACGTGCTATCAGGACTAAACATTAACTGTAAAGATCCTACTGCTTTAATTAGACCCTCATATGTCATTCTTCAGGCAAGTGATATGATTTATATGGCACCGATTAAATACTAGTCTTCAAGTTCAGCACTGCAACTTATGATTTTCCCCTTTCACTGTGTCAGCTGTGAGAGGAGGATTTTCCCCAGTAGTCTGTTTCTGGTAGACTTCTTAACCATTGCTTCCAACTAATTGATTAGATGTATAGACTTTATGTACATAATTATCAATGGTTATAAAATAGGCACTAGATTGTGAGCCAGAAGGTCAGAGGTTTGAATCCACAAGTCACTCCACAGGAGAAAGATGTGGCTTTTTGCTCCCATGAAGATTTATATATATATAAATACATATATATAGTTGTTGTTGTTAAGTGTCGTTGAGTCGGTTCTGACCCATAGCTACCCCATACGGGGTTTCCGAGACTGTAAATCTTTACAGGAGCAGAAAGCCTCATCTTTCTCCCAGATTTGTAAACACTACGCTACCAGAGCTCCATATATATATATATATATATATATAAACTGGAACAGAAACATGTTTGGAAACATTTACTCTTAATTTTCAGGGCTGAAAAAATAATACTCCTACAAATGAATAAGGAGCCCTGGTAGCATAGTGGATTATGAGCTGGGCTGCTAAGTGCAGGGTCAGCAGTTCAAGTCTGCCAACCACTCCAGAGTCAAAAGATGAGGCTTTCTGCTCCTGTAAAGATTTCAAGCCTCGGGAATCCTATACAGGGTTGCTGTGAGTTGGAACTGACTCAAT
The DNA here is from genome assembly GCF_000296735.1 of Chrysochloris asiatica. Lineage (NCBI taxonomy): Eukaryota > Metazoa > Chordata > Mammalia > Afrosoricida > Chrysochloridae > Chrysochloris > Chrysochloris asiatica. The sequence goes on from NW_006408631.1 coordinate 4,150,539, forward strand.
GGCACACTACCACCACCACAAATGGATAGTGTACTTTTGAAAGCTTAGTTTTCTCAAGGTAGTTACAGACTACCCAGGGTGTATACACTAAATAACCTATGGTAGTGGTGGTTACATACCATGGAGCCAGTTCCGACTCATAGAGACCCTGTACAGGGTTTCCAATGCTGCAAATCTTTATGGGAGCAGAAAGCCTCATCTTTCTCCTGCGGAACAGCTGGTAGTTTCGAACTGCTGACCTTGAGGTTTGCAACCCGATTCGTAACCATTACGATACCAGAGTATACTGAAGTTGAAAAGTGTTGATTATAATAAAAGATCCCTAATTCATTTTTAATTAAAAGGGAGAATGTGGCAGGAATAAGACTCCCCAGCTGAACCGATCATGTCCTTGGACAATATTTTAAGGTTTAATGAGATGATTGAATAGTGCCCTAAACTTATATTTGACAAAGCATTCATATGAGTTCTTGACAGTGAAAAGAGCCCGTACAGCTGCAAGAAGCAAATGTGAAAAGAAGTGGAACTATTCAATTAAACACTTAATACTTGAGGAAATTATTAAAAAGGCATTTTTGCCTGGGAAGTTGCCCTTTTTTTTTTTGGTTTAATTGTTGTTCTGAAGTAGTAGTAGCAGGGATACATAAATAATATTTGAAATTTAGTCCACATGTACAAGTTTTGACAAGAAGTGACAAGAAAGGAATATAAAAATGGAAAAGTGGAAATTATTAATATAAATAATTCCTACAAATTACTATTTATTTTTTAACCCAACAACATAAAATGATCAATCTCATGAGAAATTGTAAGTGATCGAATCTGAGGTTATTTGGAGTGTGGCATTTTGAGACACACACAAATATTTTTTATCAACTCAATTTTGTAATACACATCCTAGCAAACCCATTAAGTCAGTGTCTCAAAAGTATGTGTGTATGTAGATATATGCAGATACACACATTCCTATCTTCCTATCAAGGAAAAAGATAGAGACAAGGATCTTCATACCATACTTTGAAGATTGAAATGAACTGTCAGAGAGAAAGACTGCACATGTCAAAGATTTCTCCTCTTGCATGACACTTACCCCTTCTCTGAACTGTGTTTAGCCGACAAGCGTATGAAAAGAGGTTAACAATTTCATGTTGTATTTCTATCAGAGGAGTTTATCTTGACACAGTTAAAAATGGTCTTTTTTTTTTATGTCTTAAGGATGCTTATTACAGATAATTCTTTTTTTTTTTTTTTGACTTTGTAGCTGTTTTATTATTAACAGTATCTTCTCCTTTTAGCATCCCTTTAAGAGTGACATGAAATCCAACCATTTACAGAGAAAATGATTTCAGAATGTACATATTGATTTTTTCCTTACAAAAAAAATATTACTATTATTATTGATGTTCTTAAATTACACATCATTCAGGGCCCTGCCTCTGCTTGGGCAATGCCTGTCTCCCCCATCCTGACTGCGACCTTTGTACCCC
>NW_006408631.1:4152430-4157767 GCF_000296735.1 Chrysochloris asiatica
GGCAGGGCTGGGCTGACAGAATCACAAGAGCCACCCCTCAGATCCAAGAAGAACCAGGGGTCAGGGAGGCTGCTGACCCGCCAGAGGAGGGGCTCCATGAGGGGCATGCAGGCTCACCAGAGGTGATTGGTTGGTCAGCTCCCCACCTCATGCTGTGGCAAAGAGACATGTTCTCTCCTGGCCCCAAAATCCCAGCTGGAGCCTGGGGTTCAGGATATGGCTGAGGAAAGGAGGGTGGGGAAGAGGAAAGGCTGAAGACAGGGGGTCTTGGGAGGTAGTGGGTGCTCAGCCGGGCAACCCGAATACTCATTCCTTCCATTGAAAGACTGACAGACAGACAGACCCTGATACCTCTTTACATTAGCTTCTGGCCTCAGCCACCTGGCAGGGGCTGTAGGAGGTGGCCACAAACTTGGGGCCTGGGGACGGGGACACCTGGAACCCACACCCACACACAAGCATGTATTTACAGGGACACATCGATACAGACATGTACAAATACACACCAAGCATGCATCCATGCCCATATATATACACACACACACAAATTTATTACAGATAATTCTTGATTATTCATTGGATTGGGGTCTACTTTGTGCAATGTTAGCCCACTTTTTCCTTTTGCTGTGTGATTATTGGTTTGAGGGTATCAAAATCAAAATCAACAGTCTTAGATTTAGCTTGATAAGGGGATCTCTGAGGCTGACCGATTTTGTGTCATCTGCAAGGATTTGGGCTGAGATTCAACCATAGTTCCATCTTGACCTAAACAGTATGGACCTGCTCGAGAGAAAGGCTGAAGGGAGGAATGTGCTACAGTGATCCTGAAGAGGATTTTTCAGGTTGCAGTCTAGGGATAAGTCAGTACCTGGCCTGGCAGGATCCAGTCTTTACTGAGCTGATTTTAAATGAAACTTAACATGCACTAATGCAGAACTGACATGTTGGTTGCCTCTCTTTGTCCTGGAGGGACCAGTCGCTGGAGAAGGATATCATGTTTGGTAAAGTGGAGGGTCAGACAAAAAGAGGAAGACCACCAACGTGATGGATTGGCAAAGTTGCAGCATCAATGGGCTCGAACTTGGCAACAGTTGTGAGGTTGGCCCAGGACCAGGCAGTTGTGCATCGGGTCACTATGAGTTGGTAATGACTCGATGGTACCTAACAACAACAACTCTTTGTCCTGGGTTCCCATCAAAAGTTAATTATTTTATTCACGTCTAATCTTGGTCGCTATGGGTCGGAACCGACTCTACGGCACTTAACAACAACAACAACAATCTTGACTTAACTAGATTTCTACACTGAAAAAAATACTGAATGTTAAAAACATTTTTTTCAGTATAGACCCTACAGAGATAAAGTCATTTCTAAGGCAAGTGCTAAATGGTTTCCAGGCATACATTACCAAGGATGTTCAGCATAGATTCTAAGTTGATCATTAAGGCAGGATCTGGGGGGTTTAGGTAATAATTTTCTTAGCAGGGAAACATATTAGCCTATACTTGGGGCTAACTGATTTTTATCCAGGTATACATTAATTATTGTTATGTTATACAAAGACAACATTTTCTTGATTACATTGTATAATACATTTTCATGTCACATAGCAAAATACAATTCCAGATGTATTAAAGTTTCACTCAGATAATAACCATAAAAATACTAGAAGAAAATGGAGATAACTTCTTAATTTAACTCTTTCTAGGCTCAAAAGAAACAGGGAAAGGTAGAGCCAAACTTTAAAATAAAAGAAAGATAGAATTTCTTTAAAGGTTAATTTTTAAATTAATTATAAAAATCTTTCAGATTTTCCACCATTTCTAATCTAACTGGTAGCAAAATTAAAGAAATCTGAGGCTTAGAGAAGGCTCTGAGATACAAAATAGAGACAAAATGAATAGTTTAGAATACTGCTGAGATTATCATCCTTCTTAATTTTGCACCACACTTAGAAAGAAGTGGCTGGACTCATACAGTTGTTTTTAAGAATCTCTCTGGTAGCACTAAGTCAGTTGGATGATTTCCACATACTAAAGTGTCTTGAAAAAAGGGCCCTTTTATATCATATTTAAAATAGATTGAGCTTAAAGATATACAGGTTTTTAGAGGAAAAGAAAAAAAATTACACAAAGTCATTCACTTATTCATTGCATCATTTACTCATGTATTAAACTTCCAAGTGTACTACTGCAACATTACTATTAGTGACCGTTAGAGAGTACATATAATTTCATATCTTTTAATTTAAAAAGTGGCTAAATCAATCAAATTTATATGATTCAATCTAATTGAACCTTTAACTTCCTGAAATGAAGATGATATAGAAAAGGACCATCTCTACCATAGCCAGCATACAGAATTATCAGAAAATTCGGATCTCTGAAAAGTTGACTCTTGAAACTTTAAATTGCTTTAAGATGTGGATGCTTAGAACATCTCAAAATCAATATAACTTTATGAAGATATATTTTAGGGACTTTAAATCACAAAAAGTACTTAAAATGTATAATAAACCATTTTAGTTACAAATGGGGCTATTGCAAAGGAAACAAACTACTTATCATGATTTGTACTAATTCAGACTTTGCCATTAGAGTGAAATTGGATGCGTATACTTTCAAGAAGAATATTTAATAAGTCAATAACTCAGTTCTTTCTTTTTTTTTTCCATATATATGGGTTAGAAAAAATAGAGAAATAGTCAAGATTTAGAAATCCACCTTACCTATCTGATTTCTGCCTGAAGAATAGAATGCATTGACTACAGCTGCTCCACTTATCCACCTATAGAAAACATAAGAGTGCATTACAAATGATACTGCATTATCTGTTTCAAGCCACTCAGCACAGTACAAACATTTTTACAATTTTTGTCGAATCGTGCCTTTCTGTGTTTGAAATATCACTAGGTGAGATAATTTATTTAAAAGTATTCTATTTCCTTAAGTGGAATCCTGACCCTCATCCAGAACCTTCTGAGGTGACACATTCCCACTAGAAAGGACAAGCAGACCAGCCTGGAACAGCTAGAGTGACAGAAGATACATCTTCAAAGAAAGATTATCAGGAAAACCCCAAAACAAAATGACAATATAATTGGCTACCACAAGAATAAGCAAGTTGTTTGCCGGTAGGCCATCAAGTTCCCTCAGGACAAAATCCCCTCTTAGACTGAAACTCAAAGGGAACACATGAGCAGACATGTAAACTTGCTGACATTCACATTGGTCTACTGGTGAGTGGAAGAGGGAGAAAGGCAGCAGCGAAGAAATGGGCTGAGTTCGACCATGTTCCATGAACACCCGTTGACTTGGACATGATACAGAGAAGAGGAAGGGCTGGTTGGTCCAAAGTGTGGTGAGACTTGAGGATACCTGAGCCCATGGACAACGACATAGCTACAGAGGGCTAGAGATGAGAGTGAAGCATCCAGCTGATACAAAGTGAGAGGAGATGCACAAGAACACCCAAACTTGCAGATAGTACCCATTTGACCTAGCCTTGATGGCTTGATAATCAGAACTCGTCTAGAGGAAGATAAAAAAAAAAAAAAAACACAACAAAAAACAATTATTGATAAAGGAAATGAAGGTAAATTGCTGCAATTTAATGAACTTGACCTATATTCATTGAGTTAGTAGCTTTAAATACCAAGAGAGGGAAGGAGTCTTTACATCAAGTATCAATGCTATCCCCTCTGTACACAGGGTAGATAGGGATGGGCAACTTAGACATTGGCTACCTAAAATGAGGGGGTGATAAAAGCACAAAGTGACTGGCTTACAAGGTTTCAAGATGTTTAGTTTAAGAGCATGTGAGGGAAGATAGAGTCCCCACTGAATAGTTTTCATGTTGTCTAGTAAAAAGAGGTGGGGATAAGATTCTTATAATTCAGTAGTAATTGTTATCATGACTAATTGCGATTGTTACAGCTGTAAAGGTAGAAGTTTTATAACAAAAATGGGGGAATAGTTAATTTTAAAGTCCATAAACAGAGGACCCTAGGACCATCAAGGGAGAAGAGCACAAGCGCAATAAAGGACATTATTTAGAGAAGCAGCGACACCAGAGATGGAGGCAGAGATGGAGACATTGAGAGTGGGAGCAGCTGAGGACTCTAGATTCATGGGAAAAGAGGGACTGAGAGCTGGCGGCCAGGAGGCCGACTTGCAGAATGTGTGTGCCCTTTGGTGGTGTAAATTATTATATATGTCTGAGTGTAAAGAAAAAAAAGAGCTAAAATGAATAGAGAGAAATACTGTTAACTGATGGTGCATGGAAGGGATTATAATCATTGTCATGAAACAAGTTGTATAATTTGTTTAGTGTAAAACTGATTATCTGCCCTGTTAACTTTCACTCAACTCACAATAAAAACATTTAAAAATATATATTTTATTTCTTTAAAAAAAAACCCAGCATATATCCAGGTCTGCATTCTATTTCATTTAAAAATAACTTTTTATGAAGCCACCTCATTAAAATGCATCCTTTCAAAATCTGCAATGGGTTAAGATTATATTGAAATGCATTGAGCTTCTTGTTCCTAAATCTAGATACGTATACCTACAATTCTGGAGTAGTTGACAGAAAATTGAAATACAAGTATTAAAACTTCAGAATGAAGCACATTTTCAAATATCTTTAAAATATTTTAATTTGTGTATTATAAAGAATCTTTGTGGAAATAAATTATCCCCTTGTTATGAAGTTTAATTTGGACTAATATGTGTCTGGAGTCCTGATGTGGCATTGTAGGACAAGCACTGGACTGCTAATTACAAGGTTGGTAGTTCAAACTCACCAGTCGTTCCCTGGAAACTCCATATAGGGTAGATATGAGTCAGAACTGATTTGAAGGCACTTAACAATAACAACAATGGGCTTCCAAGTGGCTTTTAAAACTGTTTTTAAAAATGCAATATTCAACTAATTGAGCAAATGTATATTTTTGTATGACAACTGTTAAATGAAGTCCAGATAGTTCTTTTAAGTACATTGATCTATCTACACTATGGTTTGGGCTCTGGACAGAATCTGTTGTTGTTGTTATTTTTTGTCAAGTCAATTCTAGCACAGAGTGACTCTACAGGACAGATTGAACTGCCCCATCTGGTTTTCTTAGTTGTAATCTTTTTGTGGACAGATCACCTGGCCTTATCTTCCACGGAGCTGTTGGGGGTTTGAACCACAGATCTTTCCGTTTAGCAGTGGAGCACTTGGTGCCACAAGGGCTCCTTCTGGACAGAATCTAAAGATGTATGTATGTATGTATGTATGTATGTATATATATATATATATATAATGTATATATATATGTATATCTATTTGTGT